>NC_141111.1:8872685-9182685 GCF_041138505.1 Cibotium barometz | reverse complement strand
TATCCATGTACATCTTTTTTTATCTATGTGTGTGTACGTGCACGTGCATATGTGTGTGTGAGTGTGTGCATGTACCATGTGCAAATGTGTATGAGCTTACGTCTATGTATACATGTGTGTGCACATGTACTTGTGAATGTGAGTGTATGTATGTGTATATGTATGTGCTTGTGTGCATATACATGCATGTATATGTATGTGAAAGCTAGAGTGTGTGTGTATGTAAGTGTGCATATCTTTGTGTATACACGTGTGTCCATGAGTCGAGTGTGTGTGTTTGTGTGCATGTGTGCATGTATCATGTGCGTGTATGTGTGAGTCGAGTGTGTGTGTTTGTATGCATGTATCATGTGCGTGTGTGTGCATACACATGCATGTGTACATCGACATACATACAGATTTATTTATATATACATGCCTACATACCTATAGATACATACATATATATATATTATCTATGTGTGTGTGTATGTATTTATCTATGTGTGTGTGTGTGTGTGTGTGTGTGTGTGTGTGTGTGTGTGTATTTATCTATGTATGTATAGGTAGGTATATTCTCTCTCTTACACATGCATATAATATAATATTAGAAGATGTGTGTGTGTGTGTGTGTGTGTGTGTGTGGAGGGGGAGGAGGAGGAGGGGGGTGGGTAATTTGCTTTCTAATGTATTATATATATATATATATAAGAAACTCATTCAATGAGCAAATGACTTGATGGTGATAATTAATTGTGAGCCCCAATGTAGCTAGGCATATGGGAAAGAAACCCCCAAGGCTGTTTTCTCTTCTCCTTTCTTCTTTTCAAAAGTTCTCCCTCTCCTTTCTCCACGTAAAGGCTAGGTCTATAGGGTAGGCACCCTTGCTTTATCTTGTACATATATAGATGTATGTGCATATATACGTGTATATATGTGTGAGAGTGTGTGCATGTACACGTGCAATTGTGTATGCATGTGTGTCTATGTATACATTTGTGTACATGTGTACTTATGTATGTGAGTGTGTGTGTGTGTGTGTATCGATTTGTGCTTATATGCATGCATATGCATGTATATGTATGTGCAAGCTTGAGTGTATGTGTGTGTAAGTGTGTATATCTGTGTGTGTGTGTGTGTGTGTGTCTCCATGCATGCAAGTGTGTGTGTTTGTGTAGGTGAGTGTACATGTGCGTGTATGCATATACAAACATGCAACTCTATGTATATGTTTGTGTAGGTGAGTATATGTGTATACATGTTTGTACATGTGAGTGAGTGTGTGTACGTCTAAGTGTGTGTGCATGTACTTTATGTAGTGTGCATGCCATGTGTATACACATGTGTTTATATGTGCTTTGTGTGTATGTGTGCATGTTCATGTGTGTGCATGTATGCATGTGCATGTGTGTATGTGTGCATGTGTACATGCGTGTGTGTGTGTGTGTGTCTCTCACAGAGACACACTCAATCTCCCACATATGTGCATACAAACATCCTCACATATACACATATACACATGCACATGCACCCATCCTCTCTCTCTCTCTCTCTCTCTCTCTCTCTCACACACACACACACATAGTCAAACCTCTCTCTCTCTCTCTCATACATACACTGCACATGTACTGTCTCTTCTCACACCCCCTCACATACATAGAAACTATCTTTCTCTCTCCTAATATAATATTAGAAGATATATATACATACATACATAATATATATGTGTGTGTGTGTGTATGTATATATTTATCTATATATGTATAGGTATGTATATTATGTCACTTACACATGCACATAATATAATATTAGAAGATATATGTGTGTGTGTATGTGAAGGAGGGGGGGTTGCTTTCTAACGTATGATATATATATATATATATATATACACACACACACACCCACACACACACATACCTATAGATACATACATACATACATAATATATGTGTGTGTGTACGTGTGTATCTATCTATGTATGCATTGGTTTTTTAGATTCTCTCTCTTACACATGTACATAATATAATATTAGAAGATATATATGTGTGTGTATGTGGAAGGGTGGACAATTTGCTTTCTAATGTATTATATATATATATATATATATATATATATATATATATACACACACACACACACACACATAAGAAACTCATTCAATGAGCAAATGGCTTGATGGAGACAATTAATTGTGAGCCCCAATGCATCTAGTAGATAGATAGATTTGAATAAATGCCTCCTCCTTTGCCCACGTGAAGGGAGGGAGGGGTAGTCGTCCTTTATCTTGTATAGATGTGCACGCAGCTGCTACTGTGAATAGGCTGGTGTCTGGGAGTTGGTCATCCACTCCATTAAATCAAGTTCTCTAGACTCCAGTCTGGACAGAAAGTCGCATTTTCTTTATCGAGTGTGTGCTGGATGGTGAACTCAAACTCTTGCTGTAGAAGCATCCACCTTGCCATCTTCCCCACCAGAAAGCTTTGTTCGCCAGATAAATCAAGGCTTGATGGTCCAAGTGGAAAACAAACTTGTTTCCCAAGAGGTAGTGTTGGAACTTGTTCACAGCATAAATCATTAAGAGAGCTTCCCACTTTGTTGTGCCGTAGTTCCTTTTCGCCCTCGTGAGGGCTTTGCTAGCATAATAAATGGGTTGCATATACCCCTCTTGCTTCTCTTGCATCAGTGCACTATCCACTACTTTGTTCGAAGCATCTACATACACATTGAACATTTCATTCCAATATGGGGTGGTCATATTGGTGCAGTTGACACCATGCTCTTTAGCCATTTGAATGCCTTTTAACACTCTGGACTCCATTCATACTTTTCATCTTTCTTGGTAAGTGTATACAATAGGTTAGCCACATGTGCTAAATATTTTAAAAATCTAGCATGCCACTTAATCTTATCAAGGAACCTCTCTAGTTGCTTAATATTCTTAGGAGTAGACATCCTGGATATGGCCTCTGCTTTAGTAGGATCTATGGCCAATCCTTGGGCTGGATTTAGCTTAAGCCTTGTATCTCTGCATCTTTGCAGACACAACCTCAAATGATAGATGTGTTTTACATTATCTCCAAACACACTCAAGTTATCTACAAAAGCTTTCATGAAGTCTGTCAGGTAATCATAGAAGATCTCTTGCACCATTCTTTGAACAGTAGAGCAGGTGCATCTTTCAAGCTGAACATCGTGACAGTCACCACGAAGACACCCCATTTAGTGATGAAGGTTGTTTTCTCCCTGTTTTCTGGCGCCATTTTTTACCTGGTTGTACCCACTGAATCCATCCAAAAATGAGTACATTTCCTTTCCAGCTACCTCATCCCAGCAAAGAGTCCATAAACGAGAGCGGAAAGGGATCCGAGGTAGTTGCGGTATTCAGCTCGCGGTAGTCCACAGATTCTGATCTTCATGTTCTTTTAGGAAATACCACAATTGGTGATATCTAAGCAGCTTTCTCTACTGGCACAATGAAACCTATTCTTAGTAGTCTATTAATTTCTTCTTTGACTTGTTATGTACCTCTGTTTGATGACTGACTGGTATGGCTCCTTCTCTTTAATTGATGCAATGCTAGAAGAATTTAAGATCAATGCCCTCCATGTCCTCATACAACCAAGCAGAGCCATTTTGGTATTCTTTCAGTAAGGACACCAAATCTTGTGAATTCTTCTTTCAGTTCCAAACTAATCTTCACAGGCTTTTCTTCTTTTTCATCTCCCAAATTCACCTCTTGTAGTCTGTCCGGATTTACTTCCACGACATTTTTCTTCTGGTTCTCTTTTTGCTTCTTCACCCAAACACGTATCTCTTGAATCTCTTCCTCTTGCTCCAGATTTCGAGCCCATTTAATCTCTTTCGAGGCTTTCTCTTGCATGGTTTTGCTCAGTTTTGTTCTCTTTGAGTCCTATGGTTTTACGAAATCTGATCCTGTTTTCTTTATTTCTTTGGTTGCTTCTTCTACGTTTTCATCTTTTACTTCTTCTACCCCATCACTTTATCCACATGTAACATGTACAAGGGCACCAGGTCGAGATGTTCGAGGAGTATTCTGTCTTCTTCATCATCATCGAATTCTTCTGACATATTGAATGTCTCTGCATCATTGAACTGGCCTTTGAGCAGGTGTTACTGATCCCTTTACATCGGAAAGATCAACATGAACTTTCTGCTTCCCCTTTCTAATAGAGATTTTGTTTCTACCCCAGTCCTACTTTACTTTGCCTTGTCTCAACCAGGGCCTTCCTAATAGCACCTTGGTAAGACCCGTGTGTGGTTTTCAGTGGTTATGAACACCAAGTTGACCTTGACATCTACTTGTTTGATTTTCATTTGGACATTCTTGATAATTCCTTTAGGAACCACCATTCTATTATCTGTCATTCTTATGTTGAATGGAATGGGCTCCCATTTGAGACCCAACCCCACTGCAGTTTCCTCAGTTATAACATTTACTCTAGATCCACCATCCAGTAGTGCCTCATTGATGAGCACGTTGTTCAGTTGGAATGTGACTTTGGCCACTTCATCATCTCTGGATGTTGGGAGTTCCTCAACTTACATTATAGGGTTTCTTCTTCTTCTGAGTGCTTTAGTTCCTTGCTTAGTCCTTCAATGTCTGCCACCCATCAAGATTTTAGCCTTGAATCTTGGACATAAGTCTAGTGTTTGTCTCAACAGAACCTGTCTATCCAATAGCATTGATACTACATTGGTTTGCAACCAATCAGCATCCTTTTTGCTTTCTTCCAAGCAAATTTCATTGTTGTGCTCTGCATGTATCTTGTGCAAATTTTCGCTTGCTTTTAGGTGATCTACGATGACTTTGCATGAGCTCCTTCTACTTGCCTTGCCTTCTTTCTATTTCCTTAGTGGTTTGGATCCTCACTTTCTCTTGTTGTTCCCAGTCCACAGCTGCCTTCTTGCGGGCTTTGGGTGAGTCTTGATTATCTAGTGGAGTGATTACTACACTAGATTCATTTTCTTTTTCCCTTTTGACTGCCAAGATGTCTCGAACCTCCATCTATATGTCATTCACTTGCATCATGTTGGCACTTGTTGGTGGATTTTCTTTGAGTTCCATTAATTCCACTCGTCTTTCTCCATCATGTTTTTTCTTCATGACACATTCTGCCTTGGTGTGCCTAGGCTATTTAACAATAGTAGCATGTGAAGGTTGTAGCATGTCCTTGTGTTCTTCTTCCTGGGTAATTTTCGTGGCCTCTTCTCCCATACCTTCCCATCCCTAGGGGTCTTCTTTCTGCTCCTTCCATAGTATTCACCATGGGAGCTCCATTTTTCAAGTTGTACCTACAATTCCATGTACTATGATTGTACATGTTACAAATAGTACACACTGGGGGCACAGTACATTCCTCCTTGAGGTGGCCTTCTTGTTTGCATTGAGAGCAAAACACATTCTTGTCGAATTTTGAACTTTTGCTCTTTTTCATCTCTTGTATCAGTTGCTTCACCTGTAGCACAAGTTCTCCGGGGCTCATTTGTGCCTTCTCGGTTTTTTTTTTGTCCTTCCTTTTCTTTACTGTACAACTAGAGTGTCCTGTGAGGTGTTGCTTGAATCATCCTCCTCAATTGTGAAACTTTTCTTGGGCTTTCTCTTTTGTCTTCTTTCTTGGCTTCTTTTTCTGCCATTTTGGCCAGCTCGACTAGTTCCTCGACTCCTCTTCAGTTTTCTTGGCTTCTTTTTTCTGCCATTTTGGCCAGCTCGACTAGTTCCTCGACTCCTCTTCAGTTTTCTCTTGCTTTGTGCTGATTGTTGCATCAATTAATTGCTCACTAATCACATCTTAATTATCATCTAATCTCTTTGTTAATGATGTTGGTTCTAGCATTTGATCCACCATAGCTCATCACATTGCTATAATTTCAACATGGTATCAGAGAGCCTAGAATCCATCAATTTGTGAGCCCATTATCTTGATAATCACCTAGCTAATTAGGATTAGTAGATAATTAATATTTTTACCTCTTTTCAACTAGCCCACTGTACCCCCAACCAGTGGAGGGGCTTGATCTCCCTCCAAGAGCAACATTAGCTCAAGCCCTTGTGCTCGAGCCAAGCGAATCAGCGTAGCAAACCACCAAGAAAAGCTCACGTTTTTTGCAGGCGCCATTTTTTGTGAGGAACAATGATATCTATTCTTCTCCAGTTGCAATGGGTCTAATTCCTCTTGGCCTTAGGGGTTTTCAAGGGTGCTCTACAAGCTGGTGAAGACAAAATTTGATTTGATCAAGTCTACAGTGAGATCCAAGCTCTTCATTAAATCTGTAGATGACTTTGGTCAAGTCTACATTGAGATCCAAGCTCTTCATTGAATCTGCAGAGGTGACTTTGATCAAGTCTACAGTGAGATCCAAGCTCTTCATTAAATCTGCAGGTGACTTTGGTAAAACAAAGATCAAGCATTCAATGTTTGGTCAAATCTTGTGTTTCTTGGCTTAATCCTCTACTAGACTAATTGGTATTGATGGCCTTGAAAGGATTTGAGCTCATTTGAACTCTAAGGCCTTAGATCTGGGCTCCCCGCATACTCTGTTTTTTGCACACAAAACAGAGGATTAATTTGCTAATCAGTGATTAATCAGTGCTAATCACTATATTTTGGTGTAATTGAGGGTTCAAATTAACCATTAGGTATCTGATACAGATCCTTATAACTTCATATTGCAATTCGGAGATGGTTTGATGCTCCAACCATTCCGTACAAATTGGTTACCCTTGATTTAATGCAATTTCTAGTAATTTTATGCTGATAAATCTGTTGTAATCATCTCTTAAACACTAGATTGAGTTGTAAAAGGGTAGACACTGCCCTTGAATCTTGAAATTGGATCAAGAGGTAAGACCCCCTTCACATCATCATGAGTACGGCACAAGAGGTAGCCAAATTTAATGGAGAGCAGTTCTACACATGGCAGACAAAAACCATGTATCTGCTCATGAGGAAAAATCTGTGGGGGCTAGTTGAGGGAAGAGATGAATGCCCAAAGGTGAGAGGGGAAAATGAGTGGAAGAGTAGGAATGAAAAAGCATTGGGATTTATTGCACTCAATTTAAATGATGAAATCATTCATCACATCACAGGGATACAATGGGCAAAAGATGCATGGGATGAACTCAATAAATTATTTGGCACACAAGCTAAAAATTCAAAGTGTCAATGCACTTCTACAAATTGGATATGAAGGAAAGTGAACCTTTAATCACACACTTGAACAGATATAAAAGCATTAAGCAACAACTGGCAGCTAGCTATTGGCAAAAAGGTAGAAGATGATGAGGCACTAGCAGTGCTTCTGAAGAGTGTGGACAAAGGTGAATATGAAAACATTGTAGCAACACTAACGAATGTACCTAAATTGAAGCTACATGAGATAGAAGGAGCTCTACTAGAGCAAGAGAGCAGAGGCAAAGAGAAGAAATGGCTCGACTGAACAGCAGGAGAAGAAAAAGCATTCTTCACCCGAGGAGGATTCTCTCAAGGAAGAGGCAGAGTAGGAGGAAGGACCTTCACTTGCCACAACTGTGGAAAGCCATGACACATGGCAAGAGACTGGTACAGCAAACCCAGTGAAGGAACGACATCGGCAAACTTCATGGGGACTCCTAAGGAAGTGGAGTTGGATCATCTTTTCAGAGAGAGAGAGAGAGAGAGAGAGAGAGAGAGAGAGAAACCCCACAACCCAATGTAACCTACCCCAACAAAGTAAAACCACCTCTGAGCCACCGATGATGTAGGCCATGTGGTAGATGTATGTATGAGCACTTTAGTCAAGGTCACGGGCACTTGTAGTAGCCTTGGACGCATAAAGAGAGAGAGTGTCAAGGACTATGAGTTTAGGGACTTCAGGCACTGGTCGCGAACTATCAAGTAAGAGGGAAACTTGGTATAGGGTACAGGTGTGCTAGGAGTATTCACTTGAGGGGAGGTGTTGAAATATACAAGTGAATAGGGTGTGTGCAGGAACAAGCCCTTGGCTAGAGGCTATAAAAGAGAATCTGTAAATGTGAGAGAACCTGTGAAAAGGTGAGAAGTATCTACTGGGAGAGAATAAAGGGTAGCATGAGGAGATTTAGGAGGTGTGGAGATATTCTGGGAGAGGTGGAGAGAATCAAGCAAAAGAGGTAGAGTGAATCAAAGAGAAATCAGTGGGATTAGATGCTTAGATGTAAACCCTATAAATTGAGGCATTGGCCTAATGAGAATTTGCTGGTTTTTGATTATCCATGCCTACATTAAGCTATTAATTAATTGCTCACTAATCACATCTTAATTATCATCTAATCTATTTTTTTAATGATGTTGATTCTAGCATTTGATCCACCATAGCTCATCACATTGCTGTAATTTTAACACCAACACCCCCATCGTCAACGAGGAGGTTACTAGAGACCCCCCTCCACTGCTCGCCCCATCACTTTCAAACTTATGGGCGAGTAGCGTGCCGTTGATAGCCACCTCGAATTCCGTGCGATCCAAGGGATCACGCCAATTGAGGGGGTTGAGGGTTGGGTTTGCCTCTTCATTCTCTTGCGGTGGGGGGATTTTATCTTCATCTAGAGGTGTGGGGAAAGAGAAGTCGGGGGGTGATTGTGTGAAGAGGATGGAGGGGCTATCACGGAGAGGATATTGTGGGGCGAGGGTTGTGGTAAGGAGAGGTGGGGGCCTTGCCAACGTCGAGGGAATATCTTTGAGGTTTAGGGGAAGCCCCAATTGGAGATGGATGGTGGGGGGTGATGGAGTAGCTCTGTGACGGGGTGTAGAGGATTATAAGGGAAAGAGGGAAAGGGTGGTTTCGGGGGGTGGTGGGGGTGGTAGCGGTTGGGATCTGGTACTGGGTTGGGATGGGATGGGTGAGGGGGGAGGGTAATGGGAGGAAAAACGAGGGTGGGGGGGTGGCTCATGGGGGGGTTGCCAGGAGCTGCTCCTCCGTATTAATCATCATCATTGTCGTCATTGTTCGGAGGAGATATTGTCGGGGCCCTTGGAGTGGAAGAATCAACGGGCATTGTCGACCTCTTGGGGGAAGAAGTCTAGGGGAAAGGCCATGTGGGAGTCATTGAATTGCACGATCCCAGTGGCCTGGATAATTTGGAGTTGAAGATGGCACTTGTGGGGGGAGCTTGTAAAACAGTGGAGGGACTTGTAGGCTACGTAGATGATTTCCCACCCTTTGTGGTGAAGGAAGTGGAGGGCTTTGGCGATGCGCGAGGAGGAGTAAGGGTATGGGTAGAGCCCGTCGGGGATGGCGAGGTCGATGGTGTCTTCAATGGAAGTAAGTTACCCAAACCGGACGAGGTGGGCCCAGTTGAGGAGATTGGCTTGGAGGGGGTGTGAAAGATCCCTGCCCCCTCCGTGCAACGAAATTGGGGATGCTAGCAGCGGAAGTAGCACTTCTTGTGCAGGGCAGAGCCTCTCACTCGGTCGGGGCCTCGCCCACACAGATATCCGGACAAGAGACTAATCCCTCGGTTCTTCCAAAACCGAACCCGGAAAAACTTCTCTCGCCTAGAAAGCACGGGCGATTCCTCTAGGATATTTTTATTCTAACATAGTCAAGAGCCTTAACTAACCAAACTGATCCGACCGAACCCGTAAGTCACATGATCAGATCAAGGAAAAGACTTGCACTTGGATCATAGAGACCAATGCTTTTTTCCTCATCGAGAGCCACAATCGTTGATTCTTTTCCATAGAACAAGGACTATTGGGGATTTACTTCATCTATCGTACCATAACAGAATTGAGTCTCATTTTAGGGATCCATCAATCTAGCTTAACCCCATCCAGTCCCATGGGTTAGCCAACCGCCCAACCACTGTAGTGATAGGATCCATTTAGGAATTTGGTTATGTTTTGCCCTGGGTAGTACGAGGGAAAAGAGTTCCCAGGCCCCCTAGCGCGCTTCAAGCAAAGTTCAAGATAGTCACATGACTTACACACCCAATATGAAATTACCTTTTTCACAGATTCAACTATCTTTAAAACAATCTTTTAATGAAACCATAGTATCATTGATCATAATCCTCCAAAATATCTAGCTTGAATTCTAAATTCTAATCATTCCTTCATCGATGTACCTATGGCATCATTGGCAACTGGAACGCTTACCACCTGTTCACTCAGGGGCCTTTTCTCAATAGTTCCTAGCTCATAGTACCCGAAAATATATTCACCTATAAAAATCCAGATGGACTCTTCGATTCACATTGCTTAATCCACATCCAATCATATGTATTCCCATCGTCCTTCATCCATTCTCATCTAGTCACATCATATTACATCTCATCACATCTCTCCTCATCATCACATCTCATCTATTCACATCTATCCATATCCATATCACATCACATCACATAACATCCATTCACATCTATTCCGATTCATCACATCACATCCATTCACATCACACCACATCCCATTCATTCACATCTATCCTGATTCACATCACATCACATCCATTCACATCATATCTCATCCATTCACATCTATCCATATCCATATTATATCACATCACATCCATTCACATTGCATCTCATCCATTCACATCTGTCCCGATTCACATCACATCCATTTCACATCACATCACACCCATTCACATCATATCTCATCCATTCACATCTATCCATATCCATATTATATCACATCACATCCATTCACATTGCATCTCATCCATTCACATCTGTCCCGATTCACATCACATCCATTTCACATCACATCACATCACACCCATTCACATCATATCTCATCCATTCACATCATCCATATCCATATCACATCACATCACATCCATTCACATTGCATCTCATCTATTCACATCTATCCCGATTCACATCACATCCATTTCACATCACATCACATCCATTCACATCACATCTCATCCATTCACATCTATCCACTGGCAAGTGGATACCTCTCTAGGTCATTTAAAATGGCCAGTCCATGTGTAGCCCCCATCTCCAAGAGGTATCTCCCATACTCAGTACACTCCACCTCATCTTGTGATCTCCGGGTCAAACACATCTCCTCCACATCTCTCTCTCTCAACATCTCCTCCGAAGTGTCAAAGAAGGAGGTCTGGTAGTACTGAGCCTGAGCTGTTCGAGCATTAAAGTCCCCAAGTATGATAACATCTCCCTCCCTGGAGAACTCCCATATGTCCTCATCTAGAATCATATATGGATATTGCCCCTTGGGCGCTGCATAATGAGATGTGCATATCACGTCACATACATCTCATCCACATTACATCACGTCCACATCTCATTCTCATCCATTTACATCACATCACTTCCTTTCATATATCATCACATCTCGATCTCATCTCATCACATTCACATTCACATCCACATTCACATTCTCATCACATTCACATTCACATCCACATCCACATCCATTTACATCACATCACATCCCATCCACATCCATTTACATCACATCACATCCCATCCATATCCATTTACATCACATCACATCCCATCCATATCCATTTACATCACATCTCAATCTCATCTCATCACATTCACATTCACATCCACATCCATTTACATCACATCACATCCCATCCATATCCATTTACATCACATCACATCCCATCCACATCTCATCACATCCACATCCATTTACATCACATCACATCCACATCCATTTACATCACATCACATCCCATCCACATCCATTTACATCACATTCACATCCACTCACATCCTATCACATTTCATTCACATCTTATCACATCGTATTCTCATCTTATTCACATCGTATTCACATTTAGTAACATTTTCTACTTTTGATACCGATGGGACTTTTTCTAAATTTCTGCCAATTGCTTGGCCTAGTTAAAGGTACTTTTTCTCGACAGATATTTTCATATTCTTTCTCAAATTTCTCAAGTGAAATATATTCAATATTCTTTTGAGTAAAAGATTCATGGGATTTACAAAAATCAATTCTACCCATATTTTCCAATAAAATTAATAATGCTCAAAATTCCACTTTTGATAAATACTCATAATTTGAATTATGGTAAAAATTCCTCTTTTTCCTTTTGATTTGTTGGATCTCAAATATCATGGGAATCCCTCGTTTTTGCATTTAATTGATTGAATTCCAAATGTCATAAAATTTCTATTTTATCATAAAATAAATTTATCTAAAATTTCTCTTTAAATTCAAATAAAAATATCCATTAATTCAAATATGTCAAGAATTCAACTTTTACCATTTAAATGATTGAATTCCAAATGTCATGGGAATTCCTCTTTTATCATTTAAAAATTTCTCATGTATAAAATAAATTTATCTAAAATTTCACTTTTCTTTAATTAATTATTTATGCATAAACACTAAAAATTAGTTTTCCATGAATTTGATGAAAATCATTCTTTTAGCATAGGATGTCCAATCCTAGAATATGGTAGGAAGTCCTCTTTTCACGTTATGCATAAAAATGAGTTATATATTAATTTCTAAAATTTTTGCCATAGCTTCACTCTGCTATTACTGATAATTTTCAATATTTCTAGAAAGAATAAGACTTTGTAATACAATTATGATAGAATACTATCCTGAGACTTAAATCCAATTTATGGAATTAAATCATAAGTTTACCATAATTTTATTAGCATAAAATTATAAAAAAGCCATTTTCTTAACCTCTAGCTTAACAAGCTTTAGAGATTGATTTTGAAATAAGAATTTATCAATAAGAAGCATTCATTTGCTAAAGAATTAGTCATAGGAATGACTATTCTTTTGGGGAGAGAGATATATACATAAAAAGCATCCTAATTAAGCATAAAAACTAACTTTTTGTGATTATTCATTAAAATTCTTATAGAAATCTTGATTTGCATTGAAAACAATTAATTTGAAACTTCTCAAGCTTGAGAGAGATTGAGAAGTGAAATCTTTTGAGGATATTAAAGAAAACCATGAAATTACTTCTTACCTCTTGATTTGGCTTGCTTCTTTATCTTAGAAGGAAGCCCTCAACCAATCAATTGGTTTAGTATGTTGAGAAGAAAGCTCCAAGGATTGTTGAAGAGAGAGAGAAGCTCCAATCTCTCCAAAAGTAGATAATTTTTAAGGGATAATAGAAAATATCATTATTTTAATGTAATACTGGCATGGTATAGTTTACAGATGAGAATACAAAAGAATGAGGGTCTATTTATAGGTGAGGAAGGTCACTAAATGAGTCTAACTAAGTTCTAGAATTTTTCAGTTTCAGTTTGGCTAAATTTGGACTAGATTTAGACCAGTTTGGCTCCCTTTTTTATTTGATTTGATCCAGGAGAGAGGAGAGATAAAAATATCACAATCTTTTTAAATTAAAAACTCATCCACATGTGTGAATCAGGCGCCTACCTCAAGAGTCCCCCTCTCCTTACCAAGGTGTCAAAAATGCATCATTATTCTAAAATATCTCATTTTTTTAATAATATCTCATTTTTTTAATAATATCTCATAGTTTTTAACTAATAGACCTTGTACTCAGTCAACTCTTCATCTTATGTGAGCATTTACTCATTTTTGGGTATTTTCTTTTATTCTTTGGATTTCCGGTGCTTCAAGCAAAGTTCAAGATAGTCACACCACTTACACACCCAATATGAAATTGCCTTTTTCACAAATTCAGCTGTCTTTAAAACAATCTTTTAATGAAACCATAGTATCACTTATCATAATCCTCCAAAATATCTAGCTTGAATTCTAATTTCTAATACTTCATCGGTGTACCTATGGCATCATTGGCAACCGGAATGCTCACACCACCTGTTCACTTAGGGGCCTTTTCAATAGTTTCTCGTTCATAGTACCCGGAAATATATTCACTTATAAAAATTCAGATGGACTCTCAGTTGAAGATCAGCAAGATCGACCAACAGATCCATATAAAAGAGCCATGGACTCATCCGTTGAGGACCAGCAAGGCCAATCAACTAGATCCATGCCAGAGTTTAGAAAACAACTCTAACTCCTTGTTCCATTTTCTTTCTCAACGCACGTGTGGGTATCTTCAGTGACCCAGAGCCCGAGCACTGTAAGCACCCTCTAGGCTCCTTCGCAGGTCACCTAGCGCTTCACTCATAGGCCACTTCCTTGGGCCCTCATCCACCGTACCTAAAAGCTCACCATTTAAATCGAACCAAGGTTGGTCAAGACCTCGGTCGACCTTGCTACGCGAGACGTCCTCCGTTGACTCTCCGTCAGCTGTTGCAACTTTATCACTTAGGTCTCCACACGACCTCATTCACAAGATGGTCAAAATGCTTCCCCAGCATTCTTGACATAAGTCATTTAAAAACATGTCATAAATACAGTTTCTAACGAACTCTCATCTTTCCACATTATTCCACATCATTTCTTGTTATTCCACATTCTTCTACATCAATTCACATTGCTTAATCCACGTCCAATCATATGTATTCCCATCATCCTTCATCCATTCTCATCTAGTCACATCATATTACATCTCATCACATCTCATCCATTTACGTCTACTCATATCCATATCACATCACATCACATCCATTCACATTGCATCTAATCCATTCACATCTACCCATATCCATATCACATCACATCACATCCATTCATGTCTACCCATATCCACATCACATCCATTCACATCTACCCATATCCATATCACATCACATCCATTCACATTGCATCTCACCCATTCACGTCTACCCATATCCATATCATATTACATATCACCCATTCACGTCTACCCATCATATTACATCTCATCCATTCACGTCTACCCATATCCATATCACATCACATCACATCTATTCACATTGCATCTAATCCATTCACAATCCATATCACATCACATCACATCCATTCACATTGCATCTAATCCATTGGAGTAAGAGTTGTTTTCTGAAACCGGGCATGGATCTGTTGATTGACCTTGCTGGTCCTCAATGGATGAGTCCATGGCTCTCTTATATGGATCTGTTGATTGATCTTGCTGATCTTCAACAAGGATTCCATCTTGATTTTTATATGTGAAAATATTGTTAGGTATTATGAGCTAGGAACTATTGAAAAGGCCCCTGAGTGAACAGGTGGTGAGCGTTCTGGTTGCCAATGATGCCATAAGTAACCGATGAATGAATGATTGGAAATATGGATTCAACTAGAGACGGGTCACCGAAGATACCCACACGTATGTCGGGGAAGATATTGGAACAAGGAGTAAGAGTTATTTTCTGAATTTGGGCTATCTCGATGATTCACATCACATCTCATCTATTCACATCTATCTCAATTCACATCACATCACATCACATCAAATCGCATTCATTCACATCTATCTTGATTCACATCACATCCGTTTCACATCACATCACATCCATTCACATCACATCTCATCCATTCACATCTATCCATATCCATATCACATCACATCACATACATTCACATTGCATCTCACCCATTCACATCGTCCTCATTCACATCACATCACATCCATTCACATCACATCTCATCCATTCACATCTATCCCAATTCACATCATATCCATTCACATTTCATCTCATCCATTGATTCACATCACATCCATTTCACATCACATCACATCCATTCACATCACATCTCTTCCATTCACATCTATTTACATCACATCACATATCATCCATTCACATCTCATCGCATCCATTCACATCCATCTCATTCATTACATCCATATCACATCACGTACATCCCATCCACATTACATCACGTCCACATCTCATTCTCATCCATTTACATCACATCACTTCCTTTCACATTACATCACGTCCACATCTCATTCTCATCCATTTACATCACATCACTTCCTTTCACATTACATCACGCCCACATCTCATTCTCATCCATTTACATCACATCACTTCCTTTCACATATTATCACATCTCAATCTCATCTCATCACATTCACATCAACATCCATTTACATCACATCACATCTCTTCACATCCACATCCACATCCATTTACATCACATTCACATCCACATCCAGATCCATTTACATCACATCCACATCCACATCCATTTACATCACATCCCATCCCATCCACATCCATTTACATCACATCACATCCCATCCACATCTCATCCCATCCACATCTCATCACATCCACATCCATTTACATCACATCACATCCCATCCACATCTCTTCAAATCCACATCCATTTACATCACATTCACATCCACTCACATCCTATCACATTGCATTCACATCATATCACATTGCATTCACATCTTATCACATCGTATTCTCATCTTATTCACATTGTATTCACATCGTATTCACATTGTATTCACATCGTATTCACATCTATTCACATTTAGTAACATTTTCTACTTTTGATACCGATGAAACTTTTTCTAAATTTCTGCCAATTGCTTAGCCTAGTTAAAGGTACTTTTTCTCGACGGATATTTTCATATTCTTTCTCAAATTTCTCAAGTGAAATATATTTAATATTCTTCTTTTGAGTAAAAGATTCATGGGATTTACAAAAATCAATTCTACCCATATTTTCCAATAAAATTAATAAGGCTCAAAATTCCACTTTGGTTAAATACTCATAATTTGACTTATGCTAAAAATTCCTCTTTTTTTGTTTGATTTCTTGGATCTCAAATATCAAGGGAATTCCTCTTTTTTGCATTTAATTGATTGAATTCCAAATGTCATGGGAATTCCTCTTTTATCATAAAATAAATTTATCTAAAATTTCTCTTTAAATTTAAATCAAAATATCCATTAATTCAAATATGTCAAGAATTCCACTTTTACCATTTAAATGATGGAATTCCAAATATCATGGGAATTCCTCTTTTATCATTTAAAAATTTCTCATGCATAAAATAAATTTATCTAAAATTGCTCTTTTCTTTAATTATTTATTTATGCATAAACACAAAATTAGTTTTCCATGAATTTGATGAAAATCATTCTTTTAGCATAGGATGTCCAATCCTAGAATATGGGAGGAAGTCCTCTTTTCACATTATGCATAAAATGAGTTATGTATTAATTTCTAATTTTTTTGCCATAGCTTCGTTTGCTAATACTGATAATTTTTAATATTTCTAGAAAGAATAAGACTTTGTAATACAATTATGATAGAATACTATCCTTAGACTTAAATCCAATTTATGAAATTAAATCATAAGTTTACCATAATTTTATTAGCATAAAAGCATAAAAAAGCCATTTTCTTATTCTCTAGCTTAAAAAGCTTAGAGATTGATTTTGAATTAAGAATTTATTAATGAGAAGCATTCATTTGCTAAAGAATTAGTCATAATAGGAATGACTATTCTTTTGGAGAGAGAGATATATACATAAAAAGCATCCTAATTAAGCATAAAAACTAACTTTTTTGTGATTAATCTTTAGAATTCTTAAAGAAAGCTTGATTTGCATTGAAAACAATTAATTTGAAACTTCTCAAGCTTGAGAGGGATTGAGAAGTGAAATCATTTGAGAATATTAATGAAAACCCCCCAACTAATCAATTGATTTAGTATGTTGAGAATAAAGCTCCAAGGATTGTTAAAGAGAGAAAGAAACTCCAATCTCTCCAAAAGTAGAGGATTTTTAGTATGTTCAGAAGGAACCCCTCAACCAATCAATTGATTTAGTATGTTGAGAAGAAAGCTCCAAGGATTGTTAAAGAGAGAAAGAAGCTCCAATCTCTCCAAAAGTAGAGGATTTTTAAGGGATAATAGAAAATATCATTATTTTAATGTAATATTGGCATGAGAATACAAAAAAAAAAGAAGGTCTATTTATAGGTGAGGGAGGTCACTAACTGAGTCCAACTAAGTTCTAGAATTTTTCAGCTTTGGTTTGGCTGAATTTGGACAAGATTTAAACCAATTTGGCTCCCTTTTTTATCTAGGAGAGAGGAGAGATAAAAATATCACAATTTTTTTGAACTAAAAACTCATCCACATGTGTGAATTGGGCGCCTACCTCAAGAGTCCCCTCTCCTTGCATCATTATTCCAAAATATCTCTTTTTTTATTAATATCTCATAGTTTTTAACTAATATCACAATTTTTTTGAACTAAAAAAAATTGTGATAGGAGAGAGGAGAGATAAAAATATCTCATAGTTTTTAACTAATATCTAGGAGAGAGGAGAGATAAAAATATCACAATTTTTTTGAACTAAAAACTCATCCACATGTGTGAATTGGGCGCCTACCTCAAGAGTCCCCTCTCCTTGCATCATTATTCCAAAATATCTCATTTTTTTATTAATATCTCATAGTTTTTAACTAATAAACCTTGTACTCAGTCAACTCTTCATCTTATATGAGCATTTACTCATTTTTGGGTATTTTCTTTTATTCTTTATATTTATCTCATCCCAACACTTGGATTAATCCTATTGGCCCATAGGAACCTTAATTGGACCATAATCCAGAAATTTCTAAAAATCTAGACCCTTAGGCTAAGGTCCCTTATATCAGTTTTAACTGATTCCTAATGTGCATTTGGAAAGTTCATTTTGAACTTCTATTTCAGGGGAAACCATTTTAGACACTAGGAGGATTTTTATATCCAAAGATATCTCAATTTTGGATTACCTCTCTCTAGACATTTTCTCTCTCTAAGCTAAAACAAGGTAAAACAAGATCTTTCTCCTATTTCAAAGAGGGGAATCATTACAAGAACAAAAGGTGAGGTTCTTACACCTTTACACCTCAAAAGTGTTGAGATATCGAGCTCGTCTAGTGAGGCGATGGCCACTGATGACCCGCCTGGGGGATAGGCCCCACACTTACACCACTGGCATGGTTGGTGAGATCATGGGAGATATGCGGCCAGTGGGATGACAGGCTGTGTGACAGCCATTCTAGAGACTGGCATAGTTATAGTGCCAGCTCATTTAGTCGGGTTCACACTATACAGAACCCGTGTATGTATTGGTTGAGTACCTTTCTTCCATATTATGGTGTACTCTTATCTTGTATATGGTGTGTTGAGTGTTGAGTAGAGAAGAAGAAGATTTTCAGCCTCTCACCTTGTGTGTTCTCTATTAGGGTTTTTTGAGTGTGTGTGTATGCTTGCAAGAGCTCAAGCTCTCTTCCCCCCCTTCATGGTATCAGAGCCTGGTTCGTGCTAAGGGTTGAGCTGCAAGCAAGAGAACCACAGGAAGCGGTACGAGGGTAAGAGCTTCAACTACTCTTCCCTATTGTGTTGGTGACTACACCCTTGTCGGGAGCTCTACGGGAGGCACCGGCAAACGGTCTTTGATTGAGGAGCTTTCTTCGCGGGAGTAAAGCTATAGGGCAACTATACACTCCTTCGGACTGAGTCCTTCGGACTGAATTTTCAGGCTG
Source organism: Cibotium barometz (assembly GCF_041138505.1). Taxonomy (NCBI): domain Eukaryota; kingdom Viridiplantae; phylum Streptophyta; class Polypodiopsida; order Cyatheales; family Cibotiaceae; genus Cibotium; species Cibotium barometz. The sequence goes on along the minus strand of NC_141111.1, from coordinate 9,163,324 downwards.
AAAACGCGTTTCGGGCGCGTCTGGACCTCCGTTTTTCAGAAAGCAGGCGATTTCGAGCACTGCGGGTAAGTCATCGATTCTCTGCAGAACTCTGTTTTAAGAACTGCAGGAAGACAGATTGATTGTGCAGACACTGTGGGTGTTGCAAAGAGGTCTACAGTTGCCATTGGGTGTATGTATGCACATTGAAGTCACTGGTTATGACATTTGAGAGTACTATAGTACCGCTGTGCAAAAAATACAGCATTTGTGCAAGAAAAACCAGAGTGCAGTTTCTGGTAAAATTGTGTGTTTGGCAAGATGTCTAATGATGGCATAACACAGATTGTGGCTGAGAAGCTGGATAAGAATAACTTCCATGCTTGGAGGTTCAGGTTGACGAATTTCCTGATGGAAAAAGGCTATTGGGACTACATAGAAGGTGAGCATGAAGAGGCACCAGAGATACCGGCCGACTGCTGCAGATGTGAAAGAGTTTAAAGACTGGAACCAAGGAGCCAGGAAGGTTATGTATTGGCTTTCCATTAGTATATAGGACACCATGATTGGGCACATTCAGGATGCCAAGTCCCCCAAGGAGGCGTGGGACACCTTGGTAAAGCTTTATGAAACAAATACCAAGGCACGTAAGATACAGTTGGAGAATGAACTTCATACTGTGGAAAAAAAGAGCATGTCTGTGAATGACTATGTGTTGAAGATAAAGGGTATTGTGGAATCCCTTGCATCTATTGGTGTGTCAGTAGATGATGATGACAAGGTGGAAGTCTGTCTATATGGTCTCGGGCCACAATACAAGGCGTTCAAGACGTCTATTCAGACTTGGGAAAACATTCCCAACTTTACAGATTTGGTGTCTATGCTAATTATCGAAGAGAAGAACTTGGGTGAAGACCAACAGTCTTCACAAAGCAAAAATAGTTCAGAGCAACAGGCCTTCTACACGAGTTCAGGAAGAGGACGAGGTAGAGGAGGCCGTGGACGTGGTCAAGGAGGCCGTGGACGCGGTCAAGGAGGCCGTGGACGCGGTCAAGGAGGTGGCCGAACAGGTAATCAGAATCATGGCCAGCAACAGCAGCAACAACAACAGTCCCAGAATCAACAACAACAACAACACACAGGTGGAAGAGGCAAATTCAGAGGCAGGGGGAGTCAAAGAGGCCGTGGAAATTGGCAAAGGCAATATAATGATGCACGTGAATGCTATTATTGTGGTAAGCCTGGACATGTGCACTCAGAATGTTATAAGAAGCAGGTTGACATGCAAAATGGGAAAGTGCAGTGAAACAACTATGCATCCTCAAGCAAAAATAATGAGGATAATGAAAGGTTGTTTGTTATGCAGCATGTCGTGAATGCCATGTCTGAAAATGTTGATGCAGCACAAAAAGATAATGTATGGTATGTGGATTCAGGCGCTTTGAACCACATGACGAGTCATGGGGAGTGGTTCAAGGAGATGAAAAACCCGGAAAGACCAAGTTTTGTGGAAACAGGGGATGACACTGCTCATCCAATTGCCCACGTTGGAGATGTGCCATTGTCTATGCAGGATGGCAAATTGAAGTACCTTGCAGATATACTTCATGTACCGAACATAACAAAGAATCTGGTTTCAGTTGGCCAGATGATTGAGCAGGGTTTGCAGGTTCGGTTTAACCCTGATGGGTGTTATGTTGAAGATTTTAAAGACAAGTGCAGGTTGGTTGCAAAAGGCAACAGAGTGGGTAGAATATTTACATTGAATGTAGACATGCCTGAAATGAGTGCTGCGATGTTTGCAAATGGTTCAGTTGTTGCAGACACAGACATATGGCATAAAAGAATTGGACATGTAAATGTGCAGAGATTGAAGTCTATGCAGACAAAAGGAATTGTGACAGGGCTGCCAAAATTTAAAGTGGAAGGTATGCAGAAAATATGTGAAGCATGCCAATTTGGGAAGCAAACAAAGCATGTGTTTCCACGTAACAGATATGTGAGCAGAAATGCACTAGATGTTGTGCATTCAGATGTATGGGGTCCTACGAAGACCATATCTATGGGAGGCTACAGGTACTATGTGACTTTCATTGATGACCACACAAGGAAAGTGTGGGTATATTTCATGAAAGAGAAGAGTGAGGTGTTCACTCACTTTCAGAATTTCAGAGTTTTGGTTGAAAAGCAAACAGGGAAATATGTCAAGTGCCTAAGGTCAGCAGATGGAGGGGGAGAATACTTCTCCAATGAGTTCTCTGAATTTTTGAAGAAGAATGGTATTCGGAGACAGTTTACATGCAGATATACTCCGCAGCAAAATGGTGTTGCTGAGCGAAAAAACAGGCACATTGCTGAGATTGCGCGAGCATTGATGGAAGAGAAGAATATGCCGCATTGCTATTGGGCTGAGGCTGTTTCTACAGCAGTATATATCATGAACAGGACTCCAACTGCAGCCATACATGATGTAACTCCAGAGGAGAGGTTTATTGGCAGAAAACCAGATTTGTCTCATCTGAAAGTTTTTGGATGCATTGCATATGTGCATGTGCCAGATGAGCTGAGAACTAAGCTGGATCCGAAAGCTGAAAAATGTGTGTTTATTGGATATTCCCTTGAGCAAAAGGGATATAGGTGTTATAACCCTGCTACACATGAGTTGAGGGTAAGCAGGGATGTCTTTGATGAGATGAGCAGCTGGTATGCTGCTGAAAAAGAAGCTGTTGGGGCTGATGTGAGTGGAAGTGTGGTTGCACAGAATGCAGCTCAGCAATCACAGTCTTTGAGTGGACCAGGAGAGTCCTCATCTAGTGGGTCTGTTGATAGACCATGGAGTGGCAGGCTGCGTCATAATACCAGTCCTGCAAATGTGATTAGTACATCACATAAAGGAAAAGAGAAAGTGGTTGAGCCTCTTGGTATGCCTAACATTTCTGCAGGGCATTCTCATGTTGATGGAGAGTCTAGTGGCTTAGATATGAGCCTTGATGAGGAGCTTGGGATCCCAGCTATGAGAACACCTGGTGTAAAGAAGGCTATGGAAGCCATGAATGAAAAGCTGTGAAGATCTGGTAGAGTGAAGAACCCTGTGCAGAGGTTTACTTATGATGGTTATGTGGCACATCACTATGCATATATGGCAAAGGTTGTGCAGGTTGTTGAGCCCACATGCATTGATGAGGCTGTTGGAAATGTGTGTTGGGAGAAAGCTATGGATGAGGAGATGGATGCACTATATGGAAATGAAACTTGGGATTTAGTGCAATTGCCTGAAGGCAAGAAAGCCATTGGATGCAAGTGGGTGTATAAAGTTAAACATAACAGTGATGGAAGCATAAACAGGTACAAGGCTAGATTGGTAGCCAAAGGATATGCGCAGACATATGGGATTGATTATGAGGAAACTTTCAGCCCAGTTGCCAAGATGGCAACGGTGAGAGTTGTGATAGCAGTGGCTGCGTCAAAGCAATGGTCTTTACATCAGATGGATGTAAAGAATGCATTCTTGCATGGGGATTTGCAAGAAGAGGTGTATATGTTGCAGCCACCTGGTTATGAGGATGTGGGTCACCCCGAGCATGTTTGCAGGTTGAAGAAAGCCTTGTATGGCTTAAAACAAGCACCAAGAGCATGGTCTGACAAGATTTCTGAATATCTTGTCACTATTGGCTTTCATGTAGCCAATGCAGATTTATCATTGTATGTGAGACATGGTGATAGAGGAGTTGTGCTTGTTGTCATCTATGTAGATGACTTGATCATTACGGGGGACCATGATGCAGAGATCTTTGATGTAAAGATCTTGCTTAGACAGAAGTTTGAGATGAAGGATCTGGGGGAGCTCAGATATTTCTTGGGCATTGAGGTGATTAGGTCACCACATGGTATTGGATTACTGCAGTGCCAGCTCATTTAGTCGGGTTCACACTATAGAGAACCCGTGTATGTATTGGTTGAGTACCTTCCATATTATGGTGTACTCTTATCTTGTATATGGTGTGTTGAGTGTTGAGTAGAGAAGAAGAAGATTTTCAGCCTCTCACCTTGTGTGTTCTCTATTAGGGTTTTGTGAGTGTGTGTGTGTATGCTTGCAAGAGCTCAAGCTCTCTTCCCCCCTGCATCTTTTCAAAAAGCTGGTGGGAGGAATCTTACATCTTATCCCACTTAAAAAACGCGAGATGTCCTCATCTCGCAGGTGGAGTATAATCTCTTTCATCTTCTTCTTCTTCAATCACTTCTAGTGTTACTGCCTTGGAAGTCGATGGCCGATTTGGGAACATCTCTCTTTGACTTCCCCTATTCTGAGGTGGAGGTCTTGCATTACTTTGTATTGAAACTGAGGGTTGGTAGAGGGTCTACCTCTGGGATTTCCCTGATTTTGACGGAAAGGAACCTGATTTGGAAGGAAGGAGCTAGAGTCTGGAATCTTGGTCCCTAATTTCCCCACCCTAAAAACCTTGATCCAAAAGGAGTTGGGCAATCCATAGTGCGATGTCCAAATCCTTGACAGTTATAGCATTTCACTTCCCTTGTTCAAGGGTGGAACTTCTGAAGTTGAATTCCAGGGGATTGAGTTCCGGGAAAAGGACCTTTCTTCCATTCTGGAACTTCCCATATCCTGAGATTGACCTTGTTGTCTCTTAGTCGGTGGGAAGTTGGAATCACCTTTCAGAGCTAAAAATCTTTTGAAAGATGATGGTGCTGGCTTTGGCAGGACCTTGACATCAAAGGCCTTGGCGAAATCCTTCGCCACATCTGCACTGCTTCAGCCATGGAAACCCGCTTGGCATTCTTCACTAGGACATTCAAAGGTTCGTTTAGTCACCGAATGAACCTGGCCACCATCAGTTGTTCTTCATCCAGCGGTGGTGAGTACTTGAGGAGGAGAGCGAACGCTTGATGATACACTTCAATAGTTATGCTCCCCTGGGTTAACTCTAAGAATTCGTTCATCTTTGTTTCCAAAAAGCCGGGAGGAGAGAATCTCTTCCTTAGGTAAATCTTGAGATCACTCCATGTCTGGGTGTTCCGATCCAGATGGTTTGACTCGCAGTGGTTTCTCCATGCCACTCTAGCTGTTTCTACTATCTTCAGTCTTGCAAGAGCCATTTTACTCTTCTCATTGTACCCGGTGACATCGAAGTATTCTTCCATTGCTTCGATCCACTTTTCCACAGCCTCACCCAGGTTTTTCCCTTCACCCTTGAAAGGTCCAGGCTGTGATCTATGAAGAGTTTTACGAACACTTTATTTCGAGCTCTTCCTCATCAAGTTTGGGATTAACATTCCTACCACAACGACCTCAATCCATGATCCTATCAATACAAAAATTCTTGTTAAGTCCCTTTTTCCCAAATTAACCAAGACGCTCAGGTGAAAAGATCACTTTATTTATAATTCAATTCCAATTTTAGATCCCACTGTGAATTCTGGGGTTCCTATAGTCAGGTCAATCCACGCAGAATCCTGGGATAAAGATCCCTTCTACAAGAAGAACACACAGGACTCATTATCAGAGATCAATTCATTTAGAATATATCATTCATATCCTTAACACAATAATGGTCCATCATACCAAAAATTTCATTTGAACATTCCTCCACGAGAATTTCAGTTATAGAGGTTCTCAATTTGTCATCCCTTAATTAGATTCACTAGGTCAAAGGTTAACAGCAGTAATCTATCAGCACAATCCACTAATCTCATAGTGATTTGTTGGTCAAAATCGTCATCCCAGTTACTAACATCATCACTGGGATTCGTCCCATTCATCCTCATTGTGGCTTCGTTCTCAACTTATCTTCCTTCAACCAGAATTCAAGAATCATCATCTTTCAATCAGAATCCAAATCAACTCATCAATTCTCAACTAGAATTCTAAAATCATATCAACCAGCATTCGAATTCATCCTCTGGATAGCCCAGGTCCCCCCAGCCGGTGCTTCAAGCAAAGTTCAAGATAGTCACACCACTTACACACCCAATATGAAATTGCCTTTTTCACAGATTCAGCTGTCTTTTAATGAAACCATAGTATCACTTATCATAATCCTCCAAAATATCTAGCTTGATTTCTAATTTCTAATCATTCCGTTCATTGGTGTACCTATGGCATCATTGGCAACCGGAACGCTCACCACCTGTTCACTCAGGGGCCTTTTCAATAGTTCCTAGCTCATAGTACCCGGAAATATATTCACTTTTAAAAATTCAGATGGACTCTTTGTTGAAGATCAGCAAGATCAACCAATAGATCCATATAAAAGAGCCATGGACTCATCCGTTGAGGACCAGCAAGGCCAATCAACCAGATCCATGCCCGAGTTTAGAAAACAACTCTAACTCCTTGTTTCATTTTCTTCCTCGACGCATGTGTGAGTATCTTCGGCGACCCAGAGCCCGAGCACCGTATGGTCAGCACCCTCTAGGCTCCTTCGCAAGTCACCTAGCGCTTCACTCATAGGCCACTTCCTTGGTCCCTCATCCACCGGAACTCTCATCTTTCCACATTGTTCCACATCATTTCTGTTATTCCACATTCTTCTACATCAATTCACATTGCTTAATCCACATCCAATCATATGTATTCCCATCGTCCTTCATCCATTCTCATCTAGTCACATTATATTACATCTCATCAAATCTCATCCATTCACATTGCATCTCATCCATTCACATCTATCCCGATTCACATCACATCCATTTCACATCACATCTATCTCGATTCACATTACATCACATCGCATTCATTCACATCGATCTCGATTCACATCACATCCATTTCACATCACATCACATCCATTTCACATCACATCACATCACATCCATTCACATCACATCTCATCCATTCACATCTATCCATATCCATATCACATCCATTCACATCCATCTCATTCATTACATCCATATCACATCACATACATCCCATCCACATTACATCACGTCCACATCTCATTCTCATCCATTTACATCACATCACTTCCTTTCACATATCATCACATCTCAATCTCATCTCTTCACATCCACATCCACATCTCTTCACATCCACATTCACATCCATTTACATCACATCACATCTCATCCACATCCATTTACATCACATCACATCTCGTCTACATCTATTTACATCATATCACATCCCAACCACATCTCATCACATCCACATCCATTTACATCACATCACATCCCATCCACATCTCTTCACATCCACATCCATTTACATCACATTCACATTTTATCACATCCACTCACATCTTATCACATTGCATTCACATCTTATCACATCGTATTCTCATCTTATTCACATCGTATTCACATCTATTCACATTTAGTAACATTTTCTACTTTCGATACCAATGGGACTTTTTCTAAATTTCTGCCAATTGCTTGGCCTAGTTAAAGGTATTTTTTCTAGACGGATATTTTCATATTCTTTCTCAAATTTCTCAAGTGAAATATATTCAATATTCTTCTTTTGAGTAAAAGATTCATGGGATTTACTAAAATCAATTCTACCCATATTTCCCAATAAAATTAATAATGCTCAAAATTTCACTTTTGATAAATACTCATAATTTAAATTATGCTAAAAACTCCTCTTTTTCTATTTGATTTCTTGGATCTCAAATATCAAGGGAATTCCTCTTTTTTGCATTTAATTGATTGAATTCCAAATGTCATGGGAATTCCTCTTTTATCATAAAATAAATTTATCTAAAATTTCTCTTTAAATTCAAATCAAAATATCCATTAATTCAAATATGTCAAGAATTTCACTTTTACCATTTAAATGATTGAATTCCAAATGTCATGGGAATTCGTCTTTTATCATTTAAAAATTTCTCATGCATAAAATAAATTTATCTAAAATTTCTCTTTTCTTTAATTATTTATTTATGCATAAACACTAAAAATTAGTTTCCCATGAATTTGATGAAAATCATTCTTTTAGCATAGGATGTCCAATCCTAGAATATGGTAGAAAGTCCTCTTTTCACATTATGCATAAAAATGAGTTATGTATTAATTTCTAAAAATTTACCATAGCTTCGTTCCTATTACTGATAATTTTCAATATTTCTAGAAAGAATAAGACTTTGTAATACAATTATGATAGAATACTATCCTTAGACTTAAGTCAAATTTATGGAATTAAATCATAAGTTCACTATAATTTCATTAGCATAAAAGCATTAAAAAAGCCATTTTCTTAACGTCTAGCTTAAAAAGCTTAGAGATTGATTTTCAATTAAGAATTTATCAATGAGAAGCATTCATTTGCTAAAAAATTAGTCATAGGAATGACTATTCTTTTGGAGAGAGAGATATATACATAAAGAGCATCCTAATTAAGCATAAAAACTAACTTTTTGTGATTATTCATTAAAATTCTTATAGAAAGCTTGATTTGCATTGAAAACAATTAATTTGAAACTTCTCAAGCTTGAGAGAGGTTGAGAAGTGAAATCTTTTGAGAATATTAATGAAAACCATGAAATTACATCTTACCTCTTGATTTGGCTTGCTTCTTTATCTTAGAAGGAAGCCCCCAACCAATCAATTGGTTTAGTATATTGAGAAGAAACCTCCAAGGACTGTTGAAGAGAGAGAAAAGCTCCAATCTCTCCAAAAATAGAGGATTTTTAAGGGATAATAGAAAATATCATTATTTTAATGTAATGTTGGCATGGTATAGTTCACAGATGAGAATATAAAAGAATGAGGGTCTATTTATAGGTGAGGGAGATCACTAACTGAGTCCAACTAAGTTCTAGAATTTTCCAGCTTCGGTTTGGCTAAATTTGGACAAGATTTAGACCAGTTTGGCTCCCTTTTTGATTTGGTTTGATCCAAGAGAGAGGAGAGATAAAAATATCACAATCTTTTTGAACTAAAAACTCATCCACATGTCTGAATTAGGTCCCGACCTCAAGAGTCCCCCTCTCCTTACCAAGGTGTCAAAAATGCATCATTATTCCAAAATATCTTATTTTTTTAGTAATATCTCATAGTTTTTAACTAATAAACCTTGTACTCAGTCCAACTCTTCATCTTATGTGAGCATTTACTCATTTTTGGGTATTTTGTTTTATTCTTTGGATTTATCTCATCGTAACACTTGGATTAATCCTATTGGCCCATAGGGACCTTAATTGGACCATAATCCAAAAATTTCTAAAAATCTAGACCCTTAGGCTAAGGTCCATTATATAAGCTTTAATTGATTCCTAATGCACATTTGAAAGTTCATTTTGAAATTCCATTTCAGGGGAAACCATTTTAGACACACTAGAAAGATTTTTATATCCAAAGATATCTCAATTTTGGATTATCTCTCTCTAGACATTTTCTCTCTCTAGGCCAAAACAGGGTAAAATAAGATCTTTCTTCTATTTCAGAGAGGGGAATAATTACCAGAACAAAAGGGGAGGTTCTTACACCTTTACACCTCAAAAGCTGGAGGGAGGAATCTTACATCTTACCCCACTTAAAAAACGCGAGATGTCCTCATCTCGCAGGTGGAGTATAATCTCTTTCATCTTCTTCTTCTTTAATCACTTCTAGCGTTACTGCCTTGGAAATGGACAGCCGATTTGGGAACATCTCTCTTTGACTTCCCCTATTCTGAGGCGGAGGTCTTGCATTACTTTGGATTGAAACTGAGGGTTGGTTAGAGGATCTACCTCTGGGATTTCCCTGATTTTGACGGAAAGGAACGTGATTACTCTGGAAGGAAGAAGCTGGAGTCTTGAATCTTGGTCCCTGATTTCCCCGCCCCAAAAACCTTGATCCAAAAGGAGTTGGGCAATCCATACTGCGATATCCAAATCCTTGATAAATATAGCATTTCACTTCCTTGTTCAAGGGTGGAACTTCGGAAGTTGAATTTTAGGGGATTAAGTTCCAGGAAAAGGACCTTTCTTCCATTCTGGACCTTCTCATATCCTGAGATTGACCTTGTTGTCTCTTAGTTGGTGGGAAGTTGGAATCACCTTCCGGAGCTAGAAATCTTTTGAAAGATGATGGTGCTGGCTTTGGCGAAATCCTTTGCCATCTGCACTGCTTCGGCCATGGAAACCGGCTTGGCATTCTTCACTAGGACATTCAAAGGTTCGTTCAGTCCCCGAATGAACCTAGCCATCAGCTGTTCTTCATCCGCAACAACGGTGGTGTGAGTACTTGAGGAGGAGAGCGAACGCTTAATGATACACTTCAATAGTTATGCTTCCCTGGGTTAGCTCTAAGAATTCGTTCATCTTTGTTTCCAAAAAACCGAGAGGATAGAAAATCTTGAGATCACTCCATGTCTGGGTGTTCTGATCCAAACGGTTTGTCTCGCAGTGGTTTCTCCCTACCACTCTAGCTATTTCTACTATCTTCAGTCTTGCAAGAGCCATTTTACTCTTCTCATTATACTCGGTGACATCAAAGTATTCTTCCATTGCTTTGATCCACTTCTCCACAGCCCCGCCCAGGTTTTTCCCTTCACCCTTGAAAGGTCCAAGCTGCGATCTATGAAGAGTTTTATGAACATTTGGGTCGAGCTCTTCCTGATCGAGTTGGGGATTAACATTCCTACCACGACGACCTCGATCCATGATCCTATCAATACAAAAATTCTTGTTAAGTCCCTTTTTCCCAAATTAACCAAGACGCTCTGGTGAAAAGATCACTTTATTTATAATTCAATTCCGATTTTAGATCCCACTGAATTCTGGGGTTCCTTACAATTTGGTCAACCCACGCAGAATCCTGGGATAAAGATCCCTTCTACAAGAAGAACACGCATAGCTCATTATCAGAGAGATCAATTCATTCAGAACATATCATTCATATCCTTAACACAATAATGGTCCATCAGACCAAAAATTTCATCTGAACATTCCTCCATGAGGATTTCAGTTATGCAGGTTCTCAATTTGTCATCCCTTAATTAGATTCATTGGGTCAAAGGTTGACAGCAGCAATCTGTCAGCACAATCCACTAATCTCATAATGATTTGTTGAAGTCATAATCGTCATCCCAGTTACTAACATCATCACTGGGATTCGTCCCATTCATCCTCATTGTGACTTTGTTCAACTTATCTTCCTTCAACCAAAACTTAAGAATCATCATCTTTCAATCAGAATCCAAATCAACTCATCAATTCTCAACCAGAATTCTACAATCATATCAACCAGCATTCGAATTCATCCTCTGGATAGCATTTTTGCTTATAACTTCAAGGTCTTAGATTTACTCGTATATATTGTCAGTAAAGAGCTGTAGATATACCCACGGTATATATGGGTAGTCACGGTCCTTGGAGTTATAAGGTAAATACCATCATATCTAGGCCTCAAGCAAGTCAGGGATTCCATACAATTGTGGTACTTCCATGTGAAGACCCAATTCCCAATTTATGAATCGTCGTTCTCAATATCAATTTATATGAATTTCATCACACAATTACAATCTTTTACTGGTACTTCATAAACTTTTGATATTTCTGGCTTCTCAGTTGTTCCACTTTAGCCAACCTTGCTCCGATACCAGTTGAAAGATCCCTGCCCCATTCGCACAACAAAATCAGGGGTGCTAGAAGGGCAGAGCCTCTCACTCGGGGCCTCAATTTCTCATGCATAAAATAAATTTATCTAAAATTTCTCTTTTCTTTAATTATTTATTTATGCATAAACACTAAAAATTAGTTTCCCATGAATTTGATGAAAATCATTCTTTTAGCATAGGATGTCCAATCCTGGAATATGGTAGGAAGTACTCTTTTCACATTATGCATAAAAATGAGTTATGTATTAATTTCTAAAAATTTTGCCATAGCTTCGTTTTTGTTATTATTGATAATTTTTAATATTTCTAGAAAGAATAAGACTTTGTAATATAATTATGATAGAATACTATCCTTAGACTTAAATCCAATTTATGGAATTAAATCATAATTTTACCATAATTTTATTGGCATAAAAGCATAAAAAAGCCATTTTCTTAACCTCTAGCTTAAAAAGCTTAGAGATTGATTTTGAATTAAGAATTTATCAATGAGAAGCATTCATTTGCTAAAGAATTATCATAGGAATGACTATTGTTTTGGGTGGGGAGAGAGATATATACATAAAAAGCATCCTAATTAAGCATAAAAACTAACTTTTTTGTGATTAATCATTAGAATTCTTATAGAAAGCTTGATTTGCATTGAAAACAATTAATTTGAAACTTCTCAAGCTTGAGAGGGGTTGAGAAGTGAAATCTTTTGAGAATATTAATAATGAAAACCATGAAATTACTTCTTACCTTTTGATTTGGCTTGCTTTTTTATCTTAGAAGGAAGCCCGCAACCAATCAATTGGTTTAGTATGTTGAGAAGAAAGCTCCAAGGATTGTTGAAGAGAGAGAAAAGCTCCAATCTCTCCAAAAGTAGAGGATTTTTAAGGGATAATAGAAAATATCATTATTTTGATGTAATATTGGCATGGTATAGTTCACAGATGAGAATACAAAAGAATGAGGGTCTATTTATAGCTGAGGGAGGTCACTAATGAGTCCAACTAAGTTCTAGAATTTTCCAGCTTCAGTGGACAAGATTTAGACTAGTTTGGCTCCCTTTTTGATTTGGTTTGATCCATGAGAGAGGGAGGGCACTAAATGAGTCCAACTAAGTTCTAGAATTTTTCAGCTTCAGTTTGGCTGAATTTGGACAAGATTTAGACCAGTTTGGCTCCCTTTTTGATTTGGTTTGATTCATGAGAGAGGAGAGATAAAAATATCACAATTTTTTTAAATTAAAAACTTATCCACGTGTGTGAATTAGGCGCCTACCTCAAGAGTCCCCCTCTCCTTACCAAGGTGTCAAAAATGCATCATTATTCTCTCCACTTTTAGAGGGACCATCATATTCAATAATAAACTCTCAAGAATCAATGACACAAAAACAACTAGAGATCCTAAATAGTACAGTATCATAATTGTTCTTCTCTTTGTTCCAAAATTAGACATAGTTTTTAATGAGCTTGATCTACTGCTCTAAAGCAATCAATTCCATAACCCCATGGTTTTCTACAGCTCATTTTCAATCAATTCCATGAACCCATGGTTTTCTTTGAGCCTCTAGGTCTCTTATTTCCATTCAACTCTTAGAACAATAATACTTATATATGTACAACATTCAAGTAATTTTGCTCTAGATTGTCACAAGTCCTTTACTAGTAACATTTTCTACTTTCTATACCGATGGGGCTTTTTCTAAATTTCTGCCAACTGCTTGGCCTAGTTAAAGGTACTTTTTCTCGACGGATATTTTCATATTCTTTCTCAATTTTCTCAAGTGAAATATATTCAATATTCTTCTTTTGAGTAAAAGATTCATGGGATTTATAAAAATCAATTCTACCCATATTTCCCAACAATATTAATAATGCTCAAAATTTCACTTTTGATAAATACTCATAATTTGAATTATGCTAAAAATTTCTCTTTTTTTGTTTAATTTCTTGGATCTCAAATATCATGGGAATTCCTCTTTTTGCATTTAATTGATTGAATTCCAAATGTCATGGGAATTCCTCTTTTATCATAAAATAAATTTATCTAAAATTTCTCTTTAAATTCAAATAAAAATATCCATTAATTCAAATATGTCAAGAATTCCACTTTTACCATTTAAATGATTGAATTCCAAATGTCATGGGAATTCGTATTTTATCATTTAAAAATTTCTCATGCATAAAATAAATTTATCTAAAATTTCTCTTTTTTTAATTAATTATTTATGCATAATTACTAAAAATAAGTTTCCCATGAATTTGATGAAAATCATTCTTTTAGCATAGGATGTCCAATCCTAGAATATGGTAGGAAGTCCTCTTTTCACATTATGCATAAAAATGAGTTATGTATTAATTTCTAAAAATTTTACCATAGCTTCACTGGCTATTACTGATAATTTTTAATATTTCTAGAAAGAATAAGACTTTGTAATACAATTATGATAGAATACTATCCTTAGACTTAAATCTAATTTATGGAATTAAATCATAAGTTTACCATAATTTTATTAGCATAAAAAAGTCATTTTCTTAACCTCTAGCTTAACAAGCTTAGAGATTGATTTTGAATTAAGAATTTATCAATGAGAAGCATTCATTTGCTAAAGAATTAGTCATAGTAATGACTTATTTTGGAGAGAGAGAGATATACATTAAAAAAAATTAACTTTTTTGTGATTAATCATTAGAATTCTTATAGAACGCTTGATTTGCATTGAAAACAATTAATTTGAAACTTCTCAAGCTTGAGAGGGGTTAAGAAGAAGTGAAATCTTAAACCATGAAATTACTTCTTACCTCTTGATTTGGCTTGCTTCTTTATCTTAGAAGGAAGTCCCCAACCAATCAATTGGTTTAGTATGTTGAGAAGAAAGCTCCAAGGAGTGTTGAAGAGAGAGAGAAGCTCCAACCTCTCCAAAAGTAGAGGATTTTTAAGGGATAATAGAAAATATCATTATTTTAATGTAATATTGGCATGGTATAGTTCACAGATGACAATACAAAAAAATGAGGGTCTATTTATAGGTGAGAGAGGTTACTAACTGAGTCCAACTAAGTTCTAGAATTTTTGAGCTTCGGTTTGGCTGAATTTGGACAAGATTTAGACCAGTTTGGCTCCCTTTTTTATTTGGTTTGATCCAGGAGAGAGGAGAGATAAAAATATCACAAATTTTTTGAACTAAAGACCCATCCACATGTGTGAATTAGGCGCCTAGTTTTTAACTAATAGACCTTGTACTCAGTCAACTCTTCATCTTATGTGAGCAATTACTCATTTTTGGGTATTTTCTTTTATTCTTTGGATTTATCTCATCCCAACACTTGGATTAATCCTATTGGCCCATAGGAACCTTAATTGGACTATAATCCAAAAATTTCTAAAAATCTAGACCCTTAGGCTAAGGTCCCTTATATCATTTTTAATTGATTTCCTAATGCGCATTGGAAAGTTCATTTTGAACTTCTATTTTAGGGAAAACCATTTTTGACACTAGGAGGATTTTTATATCCAAAGATATCTCAATTTTGGATTATCTCTCTCTAGACATTTTCTCTCTCTCTAGGCTAAAACAAGGCAAAATAAGATATTTCTTCTATTTCAAAGAGGGGAATAATTACAAGAACGGAAGGGGAGGTTCTTACACCTTTATAGCTCAAAAGCTGGAGGGAGGAATCTTACAAGGTGGATGGGGAAATCAAAGAGGGTGGTGGGAAGGAAAGTTGGCCTTGAAAGAAAAGAGTGGCAAGAATGAAGGAGATTAAAGCGGATGGCTTGGAAGCTAAGATCGAGGAGTTGGGTGGGGTTTTGGGGAGGGATGGCAAGGGTGGGGAGCTCAGTGTGGCAGTGTCCATCAGTGCATCTACTTTCTTCTCGACCACACTAGGGATAAGGCCAGAGGGAGTGGGGTGGGGTTTTGGGGAGGGATGGCAAGGGTGGGGAGCTCAGTGTGGCAGTGTCCATCAGTGCATCTACTTTCTTCTCGACCACACTAGGGTGGGGGTTGGATGGCCCGAGGCTCTGCAGCTTGGAGCTAGGACTCTGTCACGTTGGGCACCCGATGACTTCTATGTACTGCTGGAAGGCAAGGTTGATGGTGCGGTTGTCCTCCTCAATTCGGGTCACTCTCGGTTGAAGGTTATGGGCTTTTGTTTGGGTGAGGGAGAGGCATGGAGGGCTTGCTACTCCACGTCTTGGGTAGCATGGATTTGGTGTTGAAGCTCGGTGAGGGAGGCCAGTGTGTTGGCAATGGTGACTTTGCAATTCTCCAGGGCCCTTTTGAGGTCATGGTTAGCCAATGTGGCCTTGTGGGAGGGCCTCCTGGCTCTGGTATGGTTGGCCTTTATGATCAGCATCTGTTGCTCTGTGCCATTGTGACTTGCTTCTACTTGTGCCAGTGCATGTAGTTGGTCATTTGTGTCATGAGCTAGTAGGCTAAGTTGGAGAAGCTTTGGGCGAAATTAGGTAATGTGCCATGGGTGGAACGGCTACCCTCTGAATATGCTTCTTGTGTGAGGGGAAGTTTGTTGTATGTGCCCAATGTAGGGTCTCCAAGGTGTTGCACTGGGAGGAGGTGGTGGAGGAGGTACCGGTTTTAAAGAAGTGAGGAGAGGGGGCAGAGAGGACCCATGAGGCATGGGTGTCTCGTATAGATTTTGGTTAAAAAATTATGTGTGGCGTAGCTCCTCCTCTTCAATGGGGCGGCCTTGCGGTGGCGACGACAGGCTTTAGCATATCCTGTGCCATTGTGTTTGTTCTAGCTGTGGCATGGTGGGGGGAGAAGACTTGTATCACTGAGTGTCAAGTTGATGGCGCTTGGGGAGTAGAGAGGTTAGAGAGGGGTGAGGTGGAGGGAGAGAGATGGGGATGGTATTGGGACCCTCCAATTGGATAGCTTAGGGGAAGTCGGTCCAGCCTACAGCATAATAGAGGACTTTGGTGAGGAGTGAGGCTATTGTGAGCTTCCCCTATGGGTTCACACAGACCCCATGGAGCTCTTTATGGAGGTACTTAGCCCAATTCATGAGCACTCCTTGTGCTGGACACGGGCGAGGGTAGAGAGATGGTACTGACTGAAAAGGTTGGTCCAATGGGTGGTGAGAAGGACAGAGAGGGCATGGGAGGAGGCATGACTAGCTCCTATTGGGTGATGTTTCGCCACTCAACCCCATCCTTGGTGATGGAGCTCTGGTAAGTGCGACTAACGTGGCATAGTGCATTGGTGAGGCAAACATAAGGTTGCTCCACCCGCGAGAGATCGAGTGCCTCCCGAACGAGGTCCATATACTGAGGTGGATTGTCTAGGGGTGGCCCTTGTTGTCCATCACCTAGCCATGTTGGCATCATAGTTCTCTGTAAAGTAGAGGTAGTTTAGCAAGTCTGGGCCCCACGGTTTCAAGGTGGGTAGGTCATCGAGCACGATTTTCTACAAGCAGGCCATGATTGTCAAATCTGTGTGAAGGCTCTATAGCATGGCCCTGCTAATAGAGGAGCTTGTGCTCTACCTTATAATTGTTCTTCATAAGGTTGTGGACTGTTTGGCCACTAACTTAGTGCATGAGTCTCACCCAGGTGAGAGAGCTGGGTGGGGTGCTTTCCATACTCCTCAAAACAGCCCCTCCATAGGGTGCTTCCTCTTCTGGGAGTATGGGTGCTTCCTCTTCTGGGAGTATGGGTGAGGACCTCATAAGAGGAGTTCGAGTGTTTGGCCATGTTGTTGAGAGTAGGAGGCTGGTTGTGGGAAAGGTGAGAGCTTGAGGGAAAAAACGGCAAGATTTTGGCTAGGGAGGGAAAGGTGAGAGCTTGAGGGAAAAAACGGCAACATTTTGGCTAGGGAGGGAGAAAAGAGAGGGAAATGGAAGTGGTGGGCTCCTTTTGTAGATTTCTAGGAAGAGTACGGCCGTGGCTTCAGGATGGTATGACGGTGTCTTCACAATGGTATGACAATGCCTTCACAATGGTATGGCCATGTCTTCACAATGGTACGGTCATGGCTTGAGTTGTTGAGAAGGGTACGGTCGTGGTTTCAGAAGCGTACCGAGCGTGGCTTTGATTTTTGACAAGGAAACGGCTGTGTCTTAGGTAGAGGAAGAAGGTGTGGCCGTGTCTTTGAGGATGGTATGGCTGTGGCTTCAAGATGGTATAATCGTGTCTTCATAGTTTTTTTTTTGGAGCAGTGTAAAAAGGTTTTGTATCCTAAGGCTATGTAGCCAGTACCCCATTGCGGGTTTTGTATTGACTCCTTGCCCATTTTGCTAGAGTGAAAAGGCAGCTCCGATTGGGTTTTGGCAAGGTTGGTAGCTCCATTGGAAATGTGGAGGCTTCCATGGAGGGAGCATCTGGGGTTGGAGAAGCAAGTGGTTGAGTGGCAGTATGCCGAGGGAGTTGGATGATAAGTGGTGGGCGAGTAGCTAACACGTCGAAGGTATATCATTGTCAGAGATAGTGGATGGTAGTTATATGGTCAAGGGGTCTTCTTGAATATTTTCTTTCCCTTTATTCCGTGTAGTAGTAGTGGTGGTAGTGGTGGAGGCTATCTTGGGATTTGTCGGGGGACCCAAATTTTCCAATTGCCTTCATAGAAGTTCTCAACTTGGAGTAGAGGCTTAAGGATCCACCTAGAAGTAATTGTTGGGTAAGGCCAAGGCTTGTGGTTGATGATGGTTCGGCCTTGGGGAGCATTTTTTCCGGCAATGTACCTTGTGGGCTTGTTGTTGTCAAATTGGGTGCCGTCGAAAGGTACGAGGAGTTGGTTTTGTCAGTGCACGAGTTTGGGAAGTGGATCAGCGAGGGATCCAGGGTTGTAGCACCTTCATAATATCCTTGGGCTATGAGGAGCTTCGGGGCCGAAGGTGTCCATGGGGTGGGTTAGGCTTATTAGTGGGGTTACTCTTGTTAATGGGATTAGCAGTAGTAGTGGCATTTTTTAGGTAGGTTCGAGTGGCTGCAGAGTTGGGTGTTGATGAGGGTGTGCGAGGCAATTGGATATTCAGAGGGGAGAGAGGCCTCTTTTTAAGAGGCATGATTCTATAGTGGTTGGAAAACAGAGTGATAGCAATTAGAGGAGTGGGGTTATCAACTTGGGGTGGATTATCGGCAGAGGGCAAGGGTTCTTCATCTGTCATTAGGATAGTAACCTGGCCGAAGGTGTTATATGTACATTATGTGTGCTATGTTATATACACATTATGTGTGCATATACTAGGAGGCTAACCCACATTAGGCTTGTGAGCATGGGAGCATGGGAACAAGCTCTAGTGGAGCATGGGTTAGGACTAACCTTAAGGTTTAAGGTTAGGGTCAGGCATCCAAGGGTCACACATGAGGAATGGAAAGTCAAGAGTCACTTGAGGGCCCTCCTATATAATAGGGGCATGGGGCACACTCAAGGGGGCTTGGAGGCTAGGAAGCTTGAGGCTTATGCTATGGTCTCTTGTGTAGAGATCCATATCTACTCATCTACCATTTCACACTATAGCTACATGCTATTGGATTGGAGTTATACCTCTTGATGGTATGGGACATCAAGGTAGAGGTATGATGTATTTCATTTATGATTCATGTGTGCATCCCTCGGGGGTGGTTGGGTGGTTGAGTTTATGCCTGATTTATACATGTTTATGCATAACAATTATCTAGAGAGATCTTAGGGTTTTAACAGTGGTATCAGAGCAATCTCTATTTAATTGTTGTTGATTTTTTTTAGTAAATTTTAATATTTACTAATAAAATATTATTTTATTGATTTGTGTTAATGAATTACACATGGATCATCGATATGGTGATTGGAACGTGTGTTACTTCAATTCAATGGACGAATCGACGTTGCGAGGGAATACCGTGAGTTAATGCTATTTTTCTCTATTTTTTATGGTTAAAATCGAGCATTAATGGAATTTTTTACAAAAATACCATAAAGTTTATGGTGGATATTTTTGTAGGAGGGATTCCCTGAATTTCTAGAATTTTTAGAAAATTTTTCTATTTTTTAGGAATTTTTTGAGCATTTTTATGATTAAAAATGTATTTTTATACATTTTTGCGGGTTTTTTCCGCGGGAATGCGATCAAATTTCTGTCAATTTCTACTAAAATTCAGTAGGGGACAACGTGTTGATGCATGAGATGCTCTCCCGTGTGCGTGGGACTCTCTCCGCCTCTCAAATCTGATTTTTCCTTCTCTTTTCCGTGAGAAAATCTCTTTAAAATGATTTTTTAAACATTAATCATAATTAATGATAATTATGATTAAGATATGTTTAATTAAAAAGTTAATCAATGGATTAAGTTAATCTCTGTTTAACAGAGAAGGGAGGAGAAAGAGAATGGAAGGGAGAGGAAGGAGAGGAAAGAGGGGAGAAGAAGGAGGGGAGGGATTTATTTTCTACTCCCTCCCTCTCTCTTTCCATGCGCGCAGACACGGGGGGGCTGCGCTGCAGCCGGGCGAAAAAAATCGCCCCCCCTTAAAAAAATCAAAAACCAAAAGCTTAATAAAGCTTTTCTTTATTTTTTTTATTTTTTTAAAAATAAGTTTTTTATTTTAAAAAAGCTTTTTCATATTTTTCAAGAAAAAAGCTTGGAAAAAAGCCTGAAAAATACTGAAATATTTGGGATTTGAGGGAAAAAAATCTCTGAAAAATTCCTGGAAATTTCTTATTGAAAAATTTTGGCTTTTCATCTTCCGGAAAACCTTTGGCTTTTTGTTTTCCCGAAACCTTTTGGCTTTCCGAATTCCGGAAAAACTTTTGACCTTCCGTATTCCGAAAACCTTTGACCTTTCACATTCCGATTTTTTTTTTGTCTTTTCATTTTCCCAAAACTTTTGGCTTTCCGTATTCCGGGAAAACCGTTGGAATTCCGAAATTTTTTGACCGTTCGTATTCTAAATGCGTTCGGGGTAATTTAAAAATTTTAAAAAATTTCAAAAAATTAGTGGAAAATTAGACAAAGGTTATTTTAAATTTTGGAAAAATGTGGGGTTGGTGTTTGGCATGTGGTGTGTCCATTCGGACGCCCGTGACCATTCAAATTCCTTTAAAATTATATTTTTTGACCCAGAAAATTAGAAAAATCCATTAAAATTAAAAATTTTCATTGGATTTGAGAATTGTCGAGTGGAATTGAAAATTTCGTGAACGATGGGATTCTCGAGAAAAATTAGAAATATTCTGAAATTATTTTTAGAAATCCTAAAAATTGATATTTTTTAATATCAATGGTATTTTGGCAAATTTAATTTGCTAAAAATTTTCTGGAAAAATATTGGTTTGGAATGCCATAGGATAGGTTTGGTGGAATTCAAAATTATTATATTTTGAGGCCCTATAAATTTGGAAAAATTAGAAAAAAATCATGATAATTCTTGTTCTCGAGAATTTAATATTTTCGAGGGTTATTTAATGTTGAAGTACGTTTTCTCGTGCTGACATTAGATAGATGCCGGTTATTCGCATATTTTATTAATACGATTATACCTCGTATTAATGGATATTTATGTTTGGATTAATTCTAAACGATGTATTCATGATTTTTTACCATTGTTTAGCCATTCTTTTTGGACGTGTTCCTTAATTTCTTTTGATGGCTATAATTTTCATTCAAAGTGTGTTTCACCTTTGACATTTTTCCATGATAATTTCTTTTGGCACTTATTAAAGTGTGGATTGTGCTTAATTTCTTAAGCCTAAGACAAACTCTATCATGGGTTAGTTGATCGGTTTATTTTGGTGGATTTCTATTTGGACTCATCAGGTTCTGCCTAGATCACTTATGTCTAGGGTTTTCTTATTGAGTGCTACACACATGTGTTTCACTTTCTTACTTTGGAGTTTTATTTGAACAACACAACGTTCATATACTCCGAGGATTGATGAGTTGGCCACTAATTTTAATGCTTCTTTTGGCATGATTTATGTCCATAAGATGGTATGCATTGATTTTTTATGATAAACTATGGTCTTTATGGATTCGAGGAGCTTCTATGCTTTTATCCATGGTTTTATAAGGATCTTTTGATCTTTTAAATAATTACATGTGCTTTGAAGGTAGCATTTGCCTTCGTTTTTTGCACATAATTTTGGAGTATATTTTTTATACTCTTGTACATATTCCAACTCGGATACCTAGTTGCTTTTATATCTAGGTGAGTTATTTTTCTACCCTAACTTTATTGTGTTTTGGGTAGTTATCATTAGAAAGGCGCCAATAATTCAATTTCTTTTCTAATGATGTACTCAGACTTGATGTAGTCTCAAGTATATAGAGACAGGTTTAGTATGTGAAAGTCTGGATAAGACCATCTTATTCCTTTTATACAGGATTTTATTCATATTTCCTAGACGGCATACTAGGGAGTTTCAAATTGTTAAGGTATGTATGGGTGGTATCATGGTGGTATGGGACACTAGGGATCCCTTACATATATTATCTTATGGGATAATTTGAGCTCAAGATTGTTGCTTTGCTTACATCACTTAGCATGTTGACCTCAACATTCAAAGACAATCTTATTTTCTAAATTCACTAGAAGTTATAGTGTGGGCATTCTCTAGATAAACTTCTGTTATCTATAGTCTGCATGTTTTGATGAGGGTAATCTCATCGGCATTTTCACTTGTTGAAATCTCTTTCTTTAGAGTTCAAACAAGTTTATCTTGTTGTGTTCGGATAAGGAAATTTGGATTCTTCCTTTGTTGGCATTTCTTTCTCTAGTTCCGTAGTTTAGGTGATTTACACAATCAACCTGATAGGTTTATGGATGGACATATGTGACTCATCGAGATGTTGATGACTTTCTATGTTGATATGGATAACTCGAGACGTTGAGTATTCCATATGCAGATGTGGGTATGTCGGGGCACCGATGAATCCCTGGTTTCTGCTATTATAATGCCATGTTTTCCTACTTTATTATTCCGAATGGTTTACAAACGAGGAAGTTACTTTGAATGTGAATTGTTCTGATCATCCGCAGTAGTCTGATGGGCAAACAGAGTGTATGAATCAGATTATAGTGTATATGCTTCGTGCATATGTCTCTAGAAAATCATCATATTGGAAAAAATATCTTTCAATGATGGAATTTGCCTATAACAATTTTAAATATACGGCTATTGGTTTTAGTCCGTGCATACTTATGTATGGGTATTAACCCAGGGCACCTATTGATGTCGGTCTTAAGGACATCGAGCTTGATGCATCGAGGGATTTCTTACGAGATATGTAGGAAATTCTGACCGAAGCTCGGGATTCTATCAGGAGTGCTCATGATAGGGCACGGTTTATGCTGATAGGGGACGCTCATCTCGATCTTTTGAACCAGGAGCGTTGGTTTATTTTAATGTTCCTAAAGATTTTCAGACTTTGTCAATGGAAAAATGCTCGAATTTATCTCCTAGTCCATTTCGAGTTATATATCGGATTGGTACGGTTGCATATGAACTAAAACTACCTCCATTTGTTAGAGTTCATCTAGTCTTTCATATCGATAGATTGAAAGGGAAACTGGGAGGTGAGGATGACACAGTTACTCCTCAAGAACTCGTTGAAGTCGATGAATTATCCTATGTTCCACATGAACCTGATAAGGTACTTGAATTCAGGGAAAGGAAACTTTGTAGTTGACTAATCCCTGAGGTTAAAATAAGGTGGAAAGATAGAAAAATTGAGAATTCGACTTGGGAGTCGGTTGAGATTGTTCAGCACAGTTCTCCTTCTTTTCATTGCAAGAGTGCAATGTTTTGAGAGAGGGGAAGTATGTTATATGTACATTATGTGTGCTATGTTATATACATATTATGTGTGCATATACTAGGAGGCTAACCCACATTAGGCTTGTGAGCATGGGAGCATGGGAACAAGCTCTAGTGGAGCATGGGTTAGGACTAACCTTAAGGTTTAAGGTTAGGGTCAGGCATCCAAGGGTCACACATGAGGAATGGAAAGTCAAGAGTCACTTGAGGGCCCTCCTATATAATAGGGGCATGGGGCACACTCAAGGGGGCTTGGAGGCTAGGAAGCTTGAGGCTTATGCTATGGTCTCTTGTGTAGAGATCCATATCTACTCATCTACCATTTCACACTATAGCTACATGCTATTGGATTGGAGTTATACCTCTTGATGGTATGGGACATCAAGGTAGAGGTATGATGTATTTCATTTATGATTCATGTGTGCATCCCTTGGGCTCGGGGGTGGTTGGGTGGTTGAGTTTATGCCTGATTTATGCATGTTTATGCATAACAATTATCTAGAGACATCTTAGGGTTTTAACAGAAGGCCATCAGGGTGAAAATCCTTGTGTCCTAATTGATTTGGCAGCGATGGTTGTGTCTCATCTATCCACGCCCGAGAACAATTTCTTCACTCATGGTTCCTACAAGCATCACATAAAACTTCCCTTTCGGGGTTATTGCCAATGTGGAACAAAGTTGTGAATGTGCCTAAACATTGAACCGATTGTTGTGAGGCCATTGTGGTGACCGTGGCTGGGGTGTTTTTTTAATGAGGGCCTCCCAAGGGAGAGCCATGTTTTTTTAATGAGGGCCTCCCAAGGGAGAGCCATGTGTCATAGGACATCAAGCTTTGATTAGGTCATGTATCGATAAGAGCCAATTTTTGGGTGAAACTTGTCGGGGTGTTTATTCCTAAAACCAACCAAGCAGGTTTCACTTCCTAGTCTCCTTCTTCGAGGTCTACTACTTGGGCCATGTTGACCATGATGTTTTTGCCCCAAATTTTGGCTTACCGCTCTTTGGCTTCCTGTTGGGTTGTTTCTTTCATCTCTTCATGTTTTTTTTTCATTGTTTCTTGGCATGAATGGCCCTTTAGTGTGGTTTCAGTGAGTGGGCCATAGTAGCATTTCAGTTTGCTACCATTGAAGTATCTTACCATCTCGACACCATCAAGCATTTCTATGTGCATTGCACCTTGCATGCTTATCTTAGTGATTAGGAAAGGTACCAAGCTTTTGAATTTGAGTTTATTTTTGTGGTTTTTTGTGCTATAGAGGAGGACCATATCGCCCTCGTTCATTTGTTTGTCTTTAAGTTGGTCGGTCAAACCATTGTTTATGCCTCAGTTTTTCTACAATCATACTATATACAGTGAGGAGGCTTCTTTTGTCAAGATTTTCTAGCTCAAACAGGCAATACTTGAGGATATTGCCTATGAGTTTTTCCTATACTGTAATTTTCAAGCTGAGTACCAGGAACTCCATAGGCATGACCGCCTTCAGTACCATAGGTTAAATTGAAGGGTGTTGCATTTGTGGTTGTCATGTAGGATGTACGATATGCCGAGAAGAATGCGTGGGGCAGGGCCCCACACTACGGATATCCGGATAAGAGACTAATCCATCAGTTCTTCCAAAACCAAACCCGAAAAAACTTCCCTTGCCCGGAAAGCACCGGCGATTCCTCCAGGATAATTTTTCTCTAACATAGTCAAAAGCCTTAACTAACTGAACTGATCTGACTGAACCCGTAAGTCACATAGTCAGAGCAGGGAAAAGATTGCACTTGGATCATAGAGACCAACACTTTTTTCCTCATTGAGAGGCACAGCCGTTGATTTTTTTTCATAGAATAATTTTTATCCGGGAGTTACTTCATCTATCTTACCATAACAAAATTGAGTCTCAATTTAGGGATCCATCAGTCCCGTGGGTTAGCCAACCGTCCAACCACTAGAGTGGGTTAGCCAACCGTCCAACCACTAGAGTGATGGGATCCAATTAAGAATTTGGTTAGGCTTTGTCCCGGGGTACGAGGGAAAAGAGTTCCCAGTCCCCCTAGCCGGATATTCATGCAAACTTAAAACTAGTCACACCACTTACACACCCCCAATATGAAATTGCCTTTTTCATAGAATCAGCTATCTTTAAA
The DNA here is from genome assembly GCF_041138505.1 of Cibotium barometz. Lineage (NCBI taxonomy): Eukaryota > Viridiplantae > Streptophyta > Polypodiopsida > Cyatheales > Cibotiaceae > Cibotium > Cibotium barometz. The sequence continues at coordinate 9,137,914 of NC_141111.1, read as the reverse complement.
AACAATCATTTATTGAAACCATTGTGTCACTGATCATAATCCTCAAAATCTTCGATTGAATCCTTATTTCCAATCATTCCTTCACCGGTGTACCTATGGCATCATTGGCAACTAGAACGCTCACCACATGTCCACTCAGGGGTCTTTTCGATAGTTCCTAGCTCATAGTAACCGGCAATATATTCACGTATAAAAAATGGAATCTCCATTGAAGATCAGCAAGATCAACCAACGGCCATATAAAAGAGCCATGGACTCATCCGTTTGAGGACCAGCAAGGTCAATCAACCAGATCCATGCCAAATTCAGAAAACAACTCTTACTCCTTGTTCCAATATCTTTCCCAATTGGAATTAATTAAAAATAGGTATAAAGGACCTTAGCCTAAGGGTCCAGATTTTCAGAAATTTTTGAATTATGCTCCAATTAAGGTTCCTATGGACCAAAAAGATTAATCTAAATGTAGGGAGAAGATAAATTGATGAATAAAAGAAAATCTCCCAAAAATGAGTAAATACTCACATAAGATGAAGAGTTGACTAAGGACAAGGTTTATTAGTTAAAAAAGAAGAGATATTCAGAGGAAATGATGCATTTTTGACACCTCAGTGTGGGGATTTCCCCTCATGAAGGAGGTGCCTATTTTTCATGTGTGGAGGAGTTTCAAACTCATAAATAATGAGATATTTTTATCTCTCCTCTCTCTTGTTTCAACTAGATCCAAAGGTAAGCTAAACTGACCTAAAAATGGTCAAAAAGTGACCAAACTGATCTGGAAAATTCTAGAACCAGTTTGCTTGGTTAGAGGCTCACTTTTTTCTATAAATAGAAGCCTCCCCGTTTGTAAATAGAAGCCTCCCCGTTTGTAAAAGGTTAATAGTGTTTATGCATTGTTACTCTACTCCTCCCCCCTAGAGAGCCAAAAACATTGAATTCACTTGATAATTCAATTGTTTTTGACTAAATCCTCTACAAAGAATTGGTGGCCACTCTTGATCCAAACAAGAGTAGAACCCTCAATCCCTCAAGCCAAACGAAAGCTCACAAAACTCCATGTAAGTTAATAATTCTACTTTTTTTAATTCTAATCTATGGTTTTCTGATTTCTTGCTTTTTTAATGTGAATATGGATGTTATGCCTTGATGAAAAGGCCACCCCCTTCTCTTCATTAAGAATTCAGCCTTTCTTTATCCTAAAATGAATAACAAATAAATTGATTTAAACTTTTCTTATTGTTTACTCTTTAGAAAGTGAAAAATTGAGTAGATTAGAGTACTTTACTTCAACTTGGGATTAATTTAAAGTGATATTAGAATGTAAAAATTGAGAAATGGTCAGCCATACAAAGGAGGTTATGGTAAAATTTTCTTAAATTTTGTGGAAATAAAGTTTTATCTTTATGTTATTCTAAAAGAGTAATCCCACCATTTGTGCATTCTAAAAGAAATTTTTATTATTATAAAAGTGTTATTTTCATTAGATTTAATTTTTATGCATAGAAAGATGCATTAAAGATTAATTTTTATTTCAAAAGTGTTATTCTCATTAAAATTGAATTTATGCATAGAAAGATGCATAAAATATTTATTTTTACTTCAAAAGTGTTATTCTCATTAAAATTGAATTTATGCATAGAAAGATGCATAAAAGATTTATTTTTATTTCAAAAGTTTTGCTTTCATTAAAATTAATTTTATGCATTGAAAGATACATAAAAGATTTATTTTTATTTCAAAAGTGTTATTCTCATTAAAATTAAATTTATGCATAGAAAGATGCATAAAAGATTTGTTTTTATTTCAAAAGTGTTATTCTCATTAAAATTGAATTTATGCATAGAAAGATGCATAAAAGATTTGTTTTTATTTCAAAAGTGTTATTCTCATTAAAATTGATTTTATGCCTAGAAACATGCATAAAGGATTTAATTTTATTTCAAAAGTGTTATTTTTCTTAAATTTGAATTATGCATAAAAAGATTTTTATAAAAGTGTTATTCCCACGAAAGTTGATTTTTATGCATAAATAGATGCGTAAAGAATCTTTATATCAAAAAATAGAATTCTCTTAAATTCTATGTTTAAATTCTATAAATAGATGTGATGAGATGTCATATGAATCAGATAGATGTGAATGGATGGATGGATGTGATGTGAATAGAGGTGATGAGATGTGAGGTGAATAGATGTGATGAGATGTGATATGAATCAGATAGATATGAATGGATGGATGGATGTGATGTGAATAGAAGTGATGAGAATATGAGGTGAGTAGATGTGATGTGATGTGAATTAGATAGATGTGATGAGATGTGATGTGAATTAGATAGATGTGAATGGATGGATGTGATGTGAATTAGATAGATGTGAATGAATGGATGGATGGATGGATGTGATGTGAACAGAGGTGATGAGAATGTGAGGTGAATATATGTGAATCAAATAGATGGGAATGAATGGATTGATGGATGTGATGTGAATAGAAGTGATGAGAATATGAGGTGAATAGATGTGATGAGATGTGATGTGAATCAGATAGATGTGAATGGATGGATGGATGTGATGTGAATAGAGGTGATGAGATGTGAGGTGAATAGCTGTGCTGAGATGTGATGTGAATCAGATAGATGTGAATGGATGGATAAGGATGTGTATGTGAAGAATGGATAAGGATGTGTATGTGAAGAATGGACGTGAATGTGAATGTGAAGAATGGATGTGAATGAGTATGTGAAAGAATGGATAAGGATGTGTATGTGAAGAATGGATGTGATTGTGTATGTGAAGAATGGATGTGAATGAGTATGTGAAAGAATGGATGTGGATGTATGTGAAAGAATGGATATAGATGTGTATGTGAAGTAATGTGATGTGATGTAAAGAGATGAGATGTGACATGAATATATGTGGATGTGAAGTGATGGATATGAATGTATGGATAGATGCGAGTAGTCGTACATGTGAACGATTGGATGGATGTGGATGAATGAGATGAGATGTGTGTGAATGAGATATGATGTGGATAGAAGTGATGTGATATAATGGTGATGAGAATGAATGTAATGGATATGAATGAATGTGAATGTGATGGATATGAATGAATGTGAATGTGATGAATATGAATGAATGTGATGTGATGGGATGTGAATCGGGATAGATGTGAATGAATGAGATGTGATGTGAGTGAATGTGATGTGGTCTGAATGGATGAGATGTGAGTGAATGTGATGTGGTCTGAATGGATGAGATGTGAATGAATGTGATGTGATGAGATGTGAAAATGGGTAGATGTGATTTCTGTCAAGAATGCTGGAGAAGCATTTTGACCGTCTTGTGAATGAGGTCGTGGAGACCTAATCTGATAAAGTTGCAATAGCTGACAGAGAGTCAATGGAGGACGTCTCGCGTAGCAAGGTCAGTCGAGGTCTTGACCAGCCTTGGTTCGATTAAAATGGTGAGCTTCCGATACGGTGGATGAGGGACCAAGGAAACGACCTATGAGTGAAGCGCTAGGTCACGCAAAGGATCCTGGGTGCTGACCATACGGTGCTCGGGCTCTGGGTCACTGACGATACCCACACGTGCGTAAGTTCTTTTTGAATTTCTGTTTCAGGGGAAACCATTTTAGACACTAGGAGGATTTTTATATCCAAAAATATCTCAATTTTAGATTACCTCCCTCTAGACATTTTCTCTCTCTAGGCCAAAATAGGGTAAAACAGGATCTTTCTTTTATTTCAAAGGGGAATAATTATAAGATCAGAAGGGGAGGTTCTTACACCTGCACACCTCAAAAGCCGGAGGGAGGAATCTTACATTCTTTCTAAGTGGAATTGACACAAAGGTCATCCATGAAGACTTCAAGTAATTTCATAGATACTCCTTGTAGGTTGTGTACATTAGAAGCTGGAAGGTGCCTGGGGCATTGCTTAGCCCAAAGGGCATGACACGATATGTATATGTACCCCATTCAGTTGCAAAGGCTGTCTTGCGTTGGTCTTTTGAATCGATCAACACTTGGTTATATCAACAGAATCCATCAAGGAAGCTGTAGGCTTCCTTCCCTGCGATTCTCTTGAGCACATGATTTGTGAAGGATGGAAAAGGATAGTGATCTTGTATTGTAGCGGCATTGACCTTTTTGAGTTCTACGCATGCTCGCACTTTTTCGTTCTTCTTGGGCACTATCACTATGGGTGAGACCCATTCTGTGTGCTCTATATCGTCTATGTGTTTGTTAATTTCCTCTCGGACCATCTTGGAGTATTTAGGATCCATGGGGTATGCTCTTTGCTTTATTGGTCTCGCTCCACATCTACCATAGGGATGGTATGTTTGACCACTTCAGGAGGTACACCCTTCATACCTGAGTACTTCTAGGTGAAGAAATCCTAGAATTCTATGAGGAGAGCGATGAGATCTTTTTCTTCCTCGGTCGAGAGGTCATCCGCTATGTAGATAGGCCTTCGATCTTTGCCCAGGCCTGCCAGGTTAACTTCTTTAACCTTGGCTAAACCATCATAAGAAGTCCTTGGCTCTCCACTGTGGGTCCTTTGGGCCGAGTCATATTGCACAAAACGATCAGCCATCTTGAAGGTTCTAAAGTTCTTGGGGACTTTTTTAGTCTCCTCTACTTGAGCTCTTTCTTCTTTTACCAATTTCTTGGCCTCTTTTTCCGAAGCGCTAACTTTTTGTTTCATGCCTTGCACGTAGAGCGGCAAAGCTTTTGGGGTTCAGGTTGGGGATCAACAAGTTCCTTTCATTTGGAGGGGATTGTATGGACCAAGAAGGATGCATTGGAGCTCCTTTTGTAAAACTTGGTTGAAGTATTGATGTGCTTCAATCGCCCCTACATGTTTTAGCCAATGCGCATCTGAGTCAGTAGGGAAGACATATGCCTCCTCACTAGGGAACCCATTGGGTTTATGAGTTCTAAGTGGATGGTTCCCTCGTACTCCTCATTGTTGTCATTTTTAGGCTCATGATTAGTGACTTTGGGTAGACATGTGGTGCTTAGCATGTAGAGGGACATGATCTCTTGCCCATCGGGCTGTTGCGGACCGGGTTCCTGTGCATCTTGGAAGTATGTCCTGGAAGTATGTCCAAGGTAGCAAGGATATGCATCCAATTATTAGAGTCTTACAACTCTAGAAGGGGTGTAGCTTCCAAGCTCTCCCTTTCCTCTTCAATCATTTTGTGGCATGTTTGGCATAAGTGGTATGAAGTGGACTAGGTTGTTGTTACTAAATCTTCTGTGAAGGGTCTCCCACTCATGGGATGGACCTTCCAAGTGCATACGTTGATCTTGAATGTTTGGTCTTTTTTCCGGATATAGATGTGATTTGTGTCCTAATCATGGATCATTTTCATTTCTCTCATACAGGGACGTCCTAGGATGCAATTATATGAAATAGGTTGTTGGCCAAAATTCATCACCACAAAGGTGTGGCAGAAGTTAGTCCCGAGGATCTTGATCTTCAAGTCCCTTAGGAGGCCTATGGGCCTATGGTGGCTCCATCATCAAGTTTCACCAATAAGGTTATGTCATTCCATGTTGTGTGTTCCCTATTTTTTCCCAGCATTGTCATTCCATGTTATGTGTTCCCTATTTTTCCCAGCATTGTTTAGTGAAAATGCTTTCTCCAACCCCTCCATCCACCGAGATGGTGGTGAATTGAAGGCTATCGAAGGCTATGGGTAGTGCTATTCTTCCTGAGTTTGTTACCTTGAATAGTGTGGATGCCATGAGGCTGTATGAATTCATCTTCTTCAGTCTCATTAGAGTTGTCAAGCTCTATAGGCTCTTATATTCCTATTTTTCCCAATGCTTACTCCAACCCCTCCATCCGAGATGGTGGTGAATTGAAGGCTATCGAAGGCTATGGGTAGTGCTATTCTTCCTGAGTTTGTTACCTTGAATAGTGGGGATGCCATGAGGCTATATGAATTCATCTTCTTTAGTCTCATTAGAGTTGTCAAGCTCTATAGGCTCTTATATTCCTACCCCTAGGCATCCTTCCATCCAATCTTTTAAATCCTTCCATAAGCTTGGGCTACCTTGGAGTAAGGTGCCAATGGGGATTTGTATTTGAGAAGAGAGAAAGGAGGAGAGACCTGCAATGTCCCTCGGAACGGATGTTGTTTCCTGGGTTGGATCATCTTTGTCTATTTTGAGGCTCTTGCACGTGTAGGGTATTGGGATTTGGACTTCTATTATCTATCCTTTTCGATGGTCGTCTTCCCTAGGTTTTTGAGATACTCTGCCCTAGGTTTCCTTGGTGGGGATATCTATGGCAGTTGGTGCTACCGTTCAAGGGGGTTTCTGAGGGGGTGCGTAGTCTTGGAATCCTCTACTCTATTCATCATGAGATTCCTTAGTTGGTTTTATGTTAGAAATCAAAGGGCATGGTTCAAGGTATGCTGTCGGAGGCTCGTCCTCTAGTTGAGCTTGATAGTCCCTCACCAGCTCTTGAGTTACCTTTAGCCTTTCCTTTTCTTCTATGGTTCGGCTAATGTCCTAGGTAGCTGATTAGGATAAATCAGCTCTCAGATCAATTAGCTCTCTAGCTAGGGGGCTGAAGGTAGCAGTTTCTCCTCGTCAAATGAAGAGGTTGATGCATTGGTAGTCATTTTGTCTTCATACCCGCTTTTTATGAGTATAAAGCTATCCCCTTTGCCTATCTTTGTGGTCTTCTTTCGCGAGAGCCTTGTTGCGGGTGCTTGTTCTGGGACATTCCTTTGGGATAGAACTTTTGCGTGTCCCGTGTGTCCATGATTTTGCAAGGTCAATGCCTCGGCTATAGCAACATGAGCTGTGGCCCTTCTTCTATTTTGTAATCTCGTTATTGCATTAAGAGGGACCATGTGGATGAAGTTATCTCTTACATGTAGCAAATTAATGCTGGTGCTAGGATTAGCTTCATGGAATTTTCTTGTTGTGCTTGGTCTCAGCGGATAGTCCTTGTACATATGGTCAATTCCACACCCCATGCATAAAGGGGTTAAGGTGGAAGCACTCACTGGAGTACTTGCCATTCCTTTTTTGATCGGACACTCAGCTACTCTGTGAGGTCTTGCACAATGATAGCATTGCATGGGTGGTCGTTTAGCCACATTGTTCAAGTCCCATCCCCGTGGATTTGGGGTGGTCAAGTATACGGGGTACATCTGGTCTCCCTCCATCACATAGTGACTTAGAATCTAGGAGATTGGACTGTTTGATTCAAGGGGCTCGAAGGGGGTCCCTTGAGCAGCTCCCTCCTCATCACCTTCTTAGAAGATTTCAGTCAAGGTTAACTGACAAACAGGGGAAATTTGAGGTAATGGGGGTTGTGGTGGAAGTATAGGGGGTGGTAAGGGCATTTCTGGTACCCTAAGAATTCCTTTATGGGCCACTTCATGTTCTGGTTAAGGTGCATTATACAGTGCAGGTGCTAGCAAGGCCAATGGTTACCTGGGGTTTGCTGGCAAGGCTTGAGGTAGGGCTTGAGCTTGAGCAACTCTTTGCTGGTAGCAATTTATAATTTCATGATTTCCCCATCTTTGGCAATAAGTGCAATAGAGAGTGGGACAGGGCCTTAGATGTGGACACTCCGTGCTAGTATGGTTAGCTTGACAAATTGGGCACCACATTAGTTCCCTCTTGGGGTAAAGATGGGGATGGCCAATTTTATCATGGCCTTGGCGGGTTCTCCAATGCTGGGTCATTTGCTACGTCAATGTCGTGACCAGCTAGTCAACTTGTTGTCCTCAGGTGGACTCCTTGCTTTTCCCATCAGATCTTGTGCTGGTTGTTTTGAAGGAAGCCTCGAATGCGTCCTCATGTAGTTCTCGGGAACACGTTCCCTTGAAATTATCCTCAAAGTCCATAGCACTTCTATAGCATTGCTCAAAGGAAGTGTGGGCTAGAGAATATAAGAAATTATGCAAGGGTAAATCGTCGAGGCCTTCAAGATGAGAGAACTTGTCTCTGTCACTACAGTGGGAATGGAGATACCTCACCCAGTTGATGTAGTACCACATGGTTTCCCCATCCTTTTGTTTTATGTTGTGCAGTTGCTTAACTGGAATCCATCACGTTCCTTGGCAGGAGTATCCAACTTTGAAGGCCTCTTTCAAGACTTCAAAGGTGGCCTTATCCTTTACCTTTAAGGATCTAAACCAGTGGCTAGCGAAGGTGAGGCCAAAGGCACTCACCTTGATTATCCCACTTGGATGAATGCCTCATAGATCTGAAACATTTCTAAGTGTGGTATGGGATCTCCAGTTCCATCAAACTTGGTGATTAACTTGTGGTGTGATTCCAATAGGTATCCCCTCTCTATTTCCATGGCTATCCTCAACATTTTAGGAGTTATTCCTACCATGGCTGGAGCGAGTGCTGGTTGGGGTAAGACAGGTGGGGGAGGTGGGCTGGGTGGTGGATAATATACCATCGGGGGTCCTTGTCTCAAGGGAGGATTGCTTCATAATTTCCCATATGGTATCCAGGATGTGCCTTGTGAGGCAGGTACTATTGGTACATTGATGCCACGGGTTGATATGATTAGGCCGTGTAGGCTCTCTCTCTTTATTGATAGGACATTTCAAGCCCCTCGAGAGAGATGGTTCCTAACCTATGTTTAGCACTATCCTATGGTCTTGGTTTGAGTTAGCCATTCCAATGATGGGAATGGCCCCCCAATTTGGTGCATTAGTCTAGGTTGGGTTACTTCTCTTTTCCCCATTTTTGTTCTATGGTTTAGAGGTGGCATGGGCTCTCTTTCAGGCTAGCATTCCATGCCTCTGTCCCTAGGTTGCAGATTGTCTGATTGTGTGTTTCCTAGGATAAAGTTTCAGAGTCTCGAAGCGAGACTTCTTTGTGAACGTGTAGAGGACTTTGGTTCTTTCTCCAAGATAGGTGGTCTGTCCATGCATTGAGCCACCAATCCTCCTGTCTCTAAGTCAAGGATAGCATGCCCATGTGCTAGGTGCTCCTCACTCTCACTGTGGTGCTTAACAAAGACCAACACCGTTTGGCTCCATGCCGTGTTGATCAAAGGGTCTGATCTTATAAGTGAGGGGGATCATGAAGATCTATGTCATCGAGAGAAGAGAGGGTTGTTTTGCACCAATTTCCCTAAGCGTAAGTGCATGAAGGTGGGAAGTGAGAGTGCTGGATCTCCCTTTTGACAGCTTCTATTTTTTTTGGAAGGTATGACCGTACATTGGTTAAGGTATGCTTGAAAGACCAAACGGGCCTACGCTTCTTGAAAGACATGGACGTGGCTAATAGAAGGGTATGAGCATGCACTTGTGTAACCACTCTGGTTAACATGACCCTTCGCCCCAACGGCTACTATACCTCCTCAGCTTTAGAAGGGTACGAGCATGCGCTTGTGTAACCACTCTGGTTAACATGACCCTCCGCCAACGATTACTATACCTCCTTTGTAACTCAGCTTTTTGCAACCACACTAAAAGAGACATGGGATGACTGAGCTTACAGCTTGTGTAATCTTGGTCATAAGGAATTGATTTACATAGAGCTAGTTAAGCTAGGAAGACTAGTTTTGGGCCCCCATTTGAAATTGGATGGCTGAACATTGTAAATACGAGCTCATGTATATAAGACATTTTATGAAATATGAAAAGGGACAATCCCATTTGTCTCAATTGAGTCTTGCCTTCTCTCCCTCTCTCTCTTTCTCTCTCTTGAGCTTATGGTGGCTTGCTTGTGATTGTTGGTGTATGTGAATAGGAATGATGTTGCTCTCCCTTGTCTCCTTCACTCCCTTCTCTCTCTTGAGCTTATGGTGGCTTGCTTGCTTGTGATTGTTGGTGTATGTGAATAGGAATGATGTTGCTCTCCCTTGTCTCCTTCACTCCCTTCTCATTGCTCTCCACCTTGTCTTGTTTGCATACGATTGGCATGAGGGAGACGTTGAGATCTCCATAGCTCCTTCCCTCTTGCTCATACCTAGCTTGCTTGGATCTCTCTTTGGGTGACACAAAGAGAGTGTGGAGTGAGCCCCTAGCGGGGGCTTCACATCAGGGAGTTAACCGTAATATAGGCTTGGCCAACTGCTAATCATTGGATTTGGACCTTGCATGCACTTCCTTCTTCTTCTCTCTTGTGCTTGTGAGGTAGTATGTTATTCCATTAACATCTTTGGTGTGGTTATTAGGGAGTGGAATTTGGCTTAGGGTCCTCTACTTGATTCATTAGCTAAAGCTTGATTTAGCCTAGTTGGAGTACAAATCCACCGGTTGGCTGATTAACATTGTTTGTTTTGTGTTTTGTCAGAGATTACACGGAGTTTGGATCATTGATTGAGCATCGGAGCATTTGATTCTTCACCAACATTCAAGTAAGTGCCCTATTTTCCCTCAACATTCAAGAAATTAAGTGCCCTATTTGCCCTCAACATTCAAGCAATTTTTAATTTTTGTTTGCATACGATTGGCATGAGGTAGAGGTTGAGATCTCCATAGCTCCTTCCCTCTTGCTCATACCTAGCTTGCTTGGATCTCTCTTTAGGTGACACAAAGAGAGTGTGGAGTGAGCCCCTAGCAGCAGGGGACTCACATGGGGGAGTTAACACTAATAGGCTTGGCCAACTGCTAATCATTAGATTTGACCCTTGCATGCACTTCCTTCTTCTTCTCTCTTGTGCTTGTGAGGTAGTATGTTATTCCATTAACATCTTTGGCGTCATTGCTAGGGAGTGGCAATTGGCTTAGGGTCCTCTACTTGATTCATTATCTAAAGCTTGATTTAGCCTAGTTGGAGTGCAAATCCACCGATTGGTTGATTGTCAGAGATTACTTGGAGTTTGGATCATTGATTGAGCATTGGAGCATTCGAGTCTTCACCAACATTCAAGTAAGTGCCCTATTTGCCCTCAACATTCAAGCAATTTTCAAATTTTGTGTTTTTTCTTCATGTTTGCATTTTTATTTAATCATTCAATTGATCTTAATCCATTAGCTTAAACCATGCATTGTAGGTATCAATAAGTAGCTAGAGACCAGCTCTAGCTCTTTGTAAAAACAAAAACATCAAAAAGCCCTGGAAAGGTGCCTCAATCAGTTTGCTGTGATTGGAGAGGTTCCATAAAATTGCATTATGCCAGGCTTCTCTGAGAAGTGTACGTTCATGTGGCAAGTTTAGGGAATGTCTATTCCAACTTTGGAATGCCTATTCCTTCTGCGCCTATAACCCAAATTTGGTAGGTTTGTTGCCTAAATTTTTCAGAAGCATTAAAATTAGTTTAATTATATTTAATTGGGCCTCATGTGCATTGAAGTGCATTCAAATTAGTTTAATTATATTTAATTGGGCCTCATGTGCATTGAAGTGCATTCAAATTAGGAGAATTCTGTACTGTCAGAGTGGCTATTAGACTTGCAGCCATTAGGCCAGTCAAATTTGAAAATTCCCTGCCTAATAGTGCCATGGCCGTATGCTTCGGCGCACGTCCATTCCAAGGGTTGACCGTTCGCTCCTCATCCTAGAGCGAACACTCGTTTGTTCGAGTTCCCTTTTGCAACTTGACGTGCCCATTCCACTCAACCCATAAACTCGCACGTCCATTCCTTCTCCTCTTGGTGAGTGAATGTCCGTGCCAATTTTGTAATCTCATTCTGAATGCCCGTTCCCTTCCTCACCTGAAGTGTATGCCTGTTCTATTTTGTGCCAAAAGAAAACGTCCGTTTCTTTTCTCACTGAGGAGCAAATGCCACGCCATACTAGTCAAGAAGTGCACGTCCATTCCTTCTCTCCCTGAGAAGCGAACGCCCGTTCCATCCCTTCCTATGTGCGTACACCCATTCGCTCACAAGCATACAGCTGTTCCTTAAAAAAAATCTTTTCTCAGAGGGATCTGCACAATACTTCTATATTTTGATGCATCTCCGCTCAGGTAGGTTGGTGAGAAATAACCCTCTCTTTGATGAAGTGAGCTCTCTAGATGCCCCTTCACAAAATCAGATCTAACCCGTTTTCAAAATACCACGTGGAGTCAAACGGTGCTCGTCTCTTTGACAATACCAGCGAGAAAGAGGACCTCCCCAGTAGTGGATGAGGGACTCCAGACCTTGAGGCAAGAGAGCCCAAACCACAGTGTATGGACAGACCATCTATCCAGGAACTCTCCTATCTCTCCAACTCATTCTCAGGAAAGCCTTGCATTAAGGCTTTGCAATTTTATCCTAGGAAACACACAGTCCGTAGAACCACAACACCCAAGGTGTGATATGGATCAACCTCAAGAAAATGGGCCCACTCCTTCTCTAGATCCTAGAGTGGAATTCGGCCAGAGTGAGAGCCATCAAATCCAGACTCAGAACAACTAGTATGGAGAGCCATACTTGTCTTAGGGGTGGCAGAGATATTGTGGGCCCGATACAATTATCAAGTGTTTGGGTAAAAGTACCTATAAGCTCCAGCTTCCAGCCCATATCAAGGTCCACAATGTATTTCATGTAAGTTTGTTAAAGCCTTATGTACCTAGTCTTGATCATATTCTTGATGATGAGCAAGTTGTAATCCCAACTCAGGGAGTCCTTGAGTTGCAACCTAGTAGGATCATAGATTCTAGAGAAAGGCAGCTCCGTAATAATAGAACTCTTGTAGAACATCTAGTACAGTGGAAAGATTACCCTGAAGAGGATGCAACTTGGGAAGATGAAGTGACACTCTTAAAGGATTACCCCAAATTCATGATGAGATGAGGACATCTTAATTTCTTTAAGGGGGAAAGATGTAACATGCCCATCTTTAATAATAATATATGTCCAAGAATTTATGGTCTTTTGTGGTGTAAAAATCAACAATTTTAATAAACGACCTGTTTCCACTTAGAATCTTATAATTTTGAGTCCAAATTTGAGATCTGCACATGATTTTATCCTACTATATAGTATTTTATAGCATCCAAAACAAACACCGAATCGAGTCTATACATAATTTTTTACTTATTTTCACTTAAAATACAGTTAAGTTAAACCTTAATAAATGCACGACCGGGTGTCTGATTGATGGACAGTATGCACCCCTACGTCTAGGGAGACACCCTAGACATTTTCGCCGAATAAAAATACTCTCATCGTTAAGCTCTCTGGCATGCATATAGGGGTCCCTGTCCCAAAAAGATGTTGTACACACACTCGAGCGCTCGTACAATGCCCGCACAAGGACCAAAGGCCGACCGTCCTAGCGTATAGTCCACACAGACCACCACGTGGATGCCCATGCTGTCTCTGATCCGAAAGGTACATGCGTACCATAGCTTTTGTCCATGCATAGGTACCATTTCTTTCCCCAAGCCCATGCAAGCCAAAGGTTGGTGTACTTTCATCGTACACCATCCTTTACACCCATGCTTTGCTCTCCCTTTCCCTGCACCCGTCCTACCCATACCTGTACTTATATAAACCCCCAGCACCCCATTGGTCGAGACACCCAACACCCTGCTCTGCCCGCATCCGGCACTCTGCACTGTGACCGTACTTGTCATTTGGCACCCAACACTTTATGCGAGACTGTACCTAACAGCCCTCTGCACTCCTCTTCTAGCAAGCCATTTTTGCCCATCTCCAAGTAAGCCCTCTGTGTATAGAATATTTTTTACCTCCTCTCACCCTTGAGGATAGAGTGTCCTTAGCTGCTCTCCTCTCCCCCCCAGTGTGAATAGTCTTAGGGGGGAGGACTCCCCCTTCTCTCCCTCTAGCTGTAGCCTTCTTCCTTGCAAATCCAGTTTAAGGACACCTCCCCCCCCATTAGCAGTGACTTTAGTAAGGGCTTTTAGACTCTTAGAGGTGGTTCACATCTAGGAGTTTTTTGCTCATAACTTAAGCAAATGAGCTCCGATTTGTGATCCAACTGAAGCATTGGATTCACGGGCAACATGGACTACAAGAAGGCAGGTAGTAGAATGGCTCCTTCATGAAAGTGCCAAAATATCGCCCGAGAGACGCGCACAACAATGCATCTAGAGAAGTTGCTCCTCCAGATACCGCCCCATCTCTCCCCTTGGGAGCCCCAAAAGGAATTAATGACCAAGGTAGCTTGGTCATCATTTAGAAAGAGATTTTTGATTCATCTTTAATGTTAACTTTAAGAAATTAAGAAAGAAGATGCCACTTTTCTTTATACCAAAATTTCTGTGAAATTGTTGTTTTCTCAAGAAAGTGATGATATCTATCATATTCTGTGGTTTAGTTTATAAATTATTATCTTGATTGAGTTAAGTACATGTACATCTTCTCCCCGCCTCGACGCTAACCCCATTTCCGTGCTTGTGTAACCGGGCGACGATGTTAGTAGCGGAGTCAACCCAAGGTATCCCTCATACCATTGGTAGAATGAGATTTTGCCAATGGAGGCGAGTATTGTGATGCTACCTAGTTCTGCGGGCCTAGGCTAGTGTGGTGAATAATCCCTCCCTAGCATGTAGACATTGGATTTGGCTATGAATAATTCTGAACATTGTATCTTTTTTTTTTGAAATCCTTTGTTTGTAAGCATTGTTGTATCATTGATAAAGACTATTTAAACTAACAATGTGTAGGGCTTTTAATTAAGGAACTTATTTATATATGTCAAACAATATGGTAGGATTAATTAGAAAATAAATTGACGTGTGAATTGGGTGGAAAGTGGGAGGATGGAAGGCCCTAATGGCAACATCCTATGGACGTGTGGACTCGATTAGTCGGGTAGCTTTCTAATAAATTAATTGAAGCTGCACGTTAGACAAATAAGTCCATGGGCAACCCTACTCTAAAGGACTAGGTCAGCGGGCGGCGGCTGTGCCTTGCATAGATAAGGAAAAAAGTGTTGTTTCTAGAAGTCAAGAATAGAGGTTGCCCGTGTTAAGGTCGATCACTATATGAGTGGTCTGATTTTAGAAATCCTTTAGAAAGACCGCACTCCCCCTGTGGGATAGAACTAGGTCTTACTTGTAATCGTATCCTTGTATCATACATGGTCAAGGTGTCGACAAGTAGGAAATTATCCCAAGTTAGACTTAGTAGACTATTTTAAAGGTTTCCCCTATTTAGGAAGGGGGGGACCTTACAACATATTTCGAGGACCTAGTTTTCATTGTTGAGCATTGTAATGTATTATTTTACATGTGTGTTACTGATTATCTATTGAAAGCATACCACGAGACTTTATGTTGAGGTTACTATCAATGTCTAAGTGTTTGCACTAGTTTAGGAGGGCTAGGATGCCCGAGGACTTGGTTTTTAAGATTTCGTCACCCAACAAGGGTGTAAACTCTAAAAACAAATTGGATAAGGGCTCTTGTAACCAAAACCTCTCATTCTCTTATGCATAATCTAATAGAGTGCTCTTTTTCTCTACTATATGTGCTATTGCTTTCGTGCTTGCCTAAGCTTATTTGAGCTCTTGTGTGCTTGCTTGCATATATGTGAGAGAGTGAGTGTGCGAGTTTGTGCCAGAGGAGGGTCAAGCTTTTGTTAGTGTGCGATGATGCAGTGAGACAATGGTGTGGATCTCTTACATGCTCCATCAATGAGGCAGCTCTTGTGATGAATCCATGATTAGCTGAGAGAGGTAAGTGAGAGATACTTCATCTTTTGCATAGTGTTTCTCTTTGTAGATAGAGTTTGGTTGGAGCTATGATTCTCTGAAGCTTGAGAGTGGAGTCCTAGAATTTTGTGGCTAGGAAGCCATCCATGCTTTTTCAACCTCTAAGCAATAGAAAACTCCACAATATGGCATTTACTACATGCGTTTTTACCTGTAGGCAATATTAAACTCCACAATATGTTGATGCGTGAGATAGGTTTGTACTAGGGATAATATTCCAATCCAAGGGTTTAATGTAGTAGATAAGTAACCATGATAATAGAGTCAATGATGTCTCAAGAGAGTATGCACCAATTTTCTTATGGGGAAGAAGAAACATTTGTTATGGATTAAGTTTTGTGAGGGAGAAGTGAAGTGACGTCAGTAGAATTGAATATTCAATAAGAGATTGCAATTTGATGTGTGATGCTAGATGGCAAGGCTAGACTTTTATGATATAGATTTGTACTAGGGATAATATTACAATGTAGGGGTTAAGATAATAGATAAGTAACTATGGTAGAAAAAGTAGAAACCTATCTCATAAAAGTCTGTAGGACCGGGGTACTACTCGAATGTAAGGATTAAGGCAATTAGGTAGTGAACATAATAGAATACACTAGTTTTAATAGTAGTGAACATAGATGGAAAGAGCACAATGAGCAGTGGACATGTAGCTTTGTAAATTAAAAATTGTAAAATTAATACTTAAAATGTGTATAAATTTTAGGGTTAAAAAATTTATAGTCGTAAAATATGAAATAAAAAAGTTATAAAATTTTAATAAAAACCAAATATAGATAATCTATATAAATTTTTACATAGTAATTGTAATTAATAACATCATATTCATTAAAGGTTCTCCCTTTCTTTTCTTCTCACACATATGTGACTCCCTCTCTCTCTCTCTCTCTCTCTCTCTCTCTCTCTCACACACACACACACACACACACACACACACACACACACAGAAACTATGGGCATGCTAGTAGTAAAATCTCCCCCTTCTCCCCCTCCCCCCCCCTCTCTCTCTCTCTCTCTCTCTCTCTCTCTCTCTCTCACACACACACACACACACACACACACACACACACACACAAACACAAACACACACCCATGCTCAAGAAAACGCTTCATCCAAAAGGGTTCTTTATGCCATGGTGGACTTGGAAGAGGAAGAGGTGCAACAACTACAAGAAGGGAAGTGCTGGGAGTCTTACGAGGAGGAATTGTAAGACCACCATCACATTTGGAAGTCATAACACCAAATAAACCATGAAGTATGGTTGAAGAAATAGGTAGGCGGTTTACTAGTATAGGGAGTTGGTACAACTCTTCCACCACATCGAGAGTTTTTCAAGAGCCAAGCCACAAAAATGTGGCAAAGCTCATGCAAAAGTTTACAGATGATCACCTAGAATTTTTTCAATGAGTGTGTGAAACTTATGGACATTTGAGCGACCAAAAAAAATACATGCCTTTTCCATAACTTTGGATGGAAAAGTGCACCAATGGTATCAATCTTTTAAGCCTAAGGATAATGTGTTCATACCAAGTTTTGTAGGAAGTGGTGATAAATGGAGTCTAATAGCTCAACTATATGACGTAAAATAGGAAGAACATGAATTGATGAGGGATTATGTCTCTCGATTAAAGAATCTCAACTCTAAGTGTAAACAAAGGGAAATATTGCCTACCGAGTAGTTATTACCCTACTTTTGAAGAGGGGTACAAGATTCTAAGATGCATGAGTACCTATTAATTTCCAAGCCTACATCACTTGACGAATGTTGTAAACTCGATCAATTTTCAAAAGAACATGTTGGAATTTCCCCTAATTGATGATTCGTTTGGTGCCACAACCTCGGTTACTTCTTCGTAGGCCTCGAGTTGGCATAGCAACTCAAACAAGGTTAGAAAACAAAATAAGAATTTGAATCCTGATGAGCTCAGCACCACATTGTTTGACAAATAAATTAGACCAGGGAAGGTCCGATGTGAACCAACATCTCTACCCAAAGAGAGAACTAGTTTGGTACTTAGTTTGTAGGTAGAACCATCAGACAAGTATAGGATGTCCACATCTAAGGTCTCCACCTTTGATGTAACCATCATACCAATATAGAATGTCCATATCTAAGCCCTCAAAATTTGATGTATTGTGTGCATTGTATGCGGCTGGAAAACCCACAATACAAGTATGTGTCGGTACCCATGTGGCCACAACAATAGTCATAATTTCCACAATTGCCTGTATAACATGACCTCCTCTTTGGCATTACCAACACTCCCTATCCATGGGAATGTTCAAGGAGCTAATGAATCTAATGTGCAAGACCAATCTAGGGGAATGTATAGGTACCTAACATACAACCACATGGAGAACATTTGCGTACAAAGTCATGTCATTCGATTTGACCAATGCTCCTACAACATTTCAAAGGTTGATGTGTACGGCATTCAAAGACTACTTGGAAAAGTGGTTGAAAATCTTTATAGATGATCTCTATACACACTCACGATTTGAAGAGCACTTGGGATACATGAGAAAGATATTTCAAAGATGTTCATTATATGCATATTTATAAATCCTTGAAAATGGCTATTTTGGGTAAAACATGATGTCATCTTGGGACACATTGTGCCAAAAATGGAATCTCCACTGATGACAGTAAAGTGAAGCTTATTCTAGAACTATTGCCACATCCACAAATTATAAAGGAATGCAATGATTCATGGGTCATGGAGGGCATTATTGTAGATTTATTGTATTATACACTAAGATAGCGGGTCCATTACATTGATTACTCATAATCTTTGAACACTTCAGAACTTCATGTCGATTTTTTAGACTTCTTAGCCGCTTTATCCCGAGAAATAGAATTAGAGCACCTCTTTGTGTAATGAATCGTGTGTACCATGGTATGTCTTCTTCACAATTTTGCTTCTTTATACGATTACGACTGAGGCAGTGATTTTGGAGCCGAGCTGCTCTATGTACATGCTCTATGTACATATTGCAACTTTTATATAAATATAGAAATGTTTTCTGAAGAAAAATTCCTTGTTGTATAAGTGATTGTTTATGGGGCGGACGATCTGATAAAGAAAAATCTGTTATCGGACATATGTCATAGATCTCCAATAAGATCATTGTCTTGTTTAAGAAATTGTTTTTCGAACCTCTTAAGTCTTAGGATCTCATGGATGATATCAAAATAAAAATTTAATAATATATAAATTTTTGGCAGAATCATGAGACGAGGAAACCGTGGCCGTTAGCCAGACCCTCTCTCTAAAGATGATGAGCTTGACCCTGATGTTTGCAAGGCTCTTCATAAGACTCAGCCAGGACCCTTCAAAGGAGAAGGGGAAAACCTGGGCGAGGCTGTGGAGAAATGGGTGAAAGCCATGGAAGAATATTTTGACGTCACAGGCTACAATGAGCGGAGCAAAATGGCTCTTGCCTGGCTGAAAATAGTGGAAATAGCCAAGGTAGCATAGAGGAACCACTGTGACACCAACCATCTGGACAGAAATACTCAATCCTGGAATGACCTAAAAACCTATCTAAGATAGAGATTTTGTCCCCCTAGATTTTTGGAAATCAAAATGAATGAATTCTTAGAGCTAAAGCAGGAGAGCAAAACCATCGAGGAATATCACCAGGCCTTTGCTCTTTTACTCAAATATTCACCACCTCTAGATGAAGAACAACTCATGGCGAGGTTCATTTATGGAATGAACGAACCCTTGGACACACTGGTCAAAAATGCCAAGCCAGTGTCCATGGCTGAAGCAGTAAGAATGGTCACAGAGTAGAACGTGCTGAACAAGCCCTAGTCTTATCAGAATCATGGCCAAGGAAATATTTTGCCTGAGCCTCTGATGCTGACTGGTACTGATGTTAATACACCGTCCTCCATAGAACCACATATACCGACGTCGCTCAAGAGGATCAAGAAAGTAAAGACTCTCAAAATGGCAAGCGAGTCTCACTCTACTCATTCGGGTCGTAGCAGAGTTGATGAGGTGATCAATGCAAAAGCTATCATATCCTGACTCTGAGAGAGTCCAAGAATTCCAGATAGGTTCGGGGTGTCCATCTATAAATTTCCAATTTAATTTATAAGTTTTTAATTTTTTAAGTTCATTTACATAGTATTAACAAGTGAAAAACATTTCTTTCCCAGATTTCTATTAAAAATTTAGGCAATTTCTGCTCTGATACCAACTGTAAGATCCCTCTACCACCTCCGTGCACCGGACTCCCGGTAGCTGACAGCGAAAGCAGCCCCGGGGCAGGGTTTCTCACTCGGGGCCTCGCCCCCACGAATGTCCGGGCACGAGACTAGGCTGGTGGTCACTCCAAAAACCGAAACCGAGAAAATTTCCCATGCCCGAAAAGCGGGGATGATTCCACCTTTTTGAATTTTCTTAACGAATTTTTCTAACAAGATCAATTCTAAACTATCCTTCACCTGAATAAACCAGATAGAAGGAAACTATTACTGATATAATTTGATCATCTGAGTAATTTCAACGTTTTTTTCCTAATCAAGATACACACTTTCTCATGTACATCTTCATAAGAGATGCATGCTATCCACATAGCATGTGGTGCCCATCTTTCATCATCTCTACACACTATAGGGCTAGCAAAAAACACACCATCAAAGTGCAACTAGATCATAGTAGACGTAAAGCATCCAGTCCCAAACGTAAGGATAAAGGAGGGTTCTAATGGCAACTATCTACAATAGAAGATAATACATCATCAAGGAAGTCAATAGAGCAAAACTGGGACCCATCTTTAGTGCAATAAAACGACCTTCACATGGGCCTCTAAAATGCAGTCTATAGGGCAGTCCTCTAGGACAGCCAAGTGCAAGTATATTACTAAAACCTATAGCCATATGGGAGAAAAGGCCAATTAAGCATGTAATGCTCACTTGGTGGACAACATAACTCTTACAATGGCTATAAAGTAAAACGCAAGTCTAACTAGCTTATAGAAGTATAAACGCACATCACAAAGCATGTGATGCTCACTTGGTGGGGCAACATAACTCTTACAATGGCTATGAAGCAAAATGCAAGTCTAACCAGCTTATAAAAGCATAAACGCACATCACAAAGCTATCCAAACAGATGCTACATTAGAGAAATCATTTCGTCAACATACATATATATATCTTCCTCGACATACATATGGGTGTCCTAAGCACCGCGAGCCCGTGCATCGCCTGGTCAGAACCCTCCAAGATCCTCCTTAGGTGTCCTGGTACTTCACTCAGGGACCGCTTCGTCGGCCCTCACCCACTGTACGAGAAGCACACCATTTTTCACTATACCCAGGACCTGGTGGGCAGGTTTTTGCTGCGTGAGCTGTCCCTCGAACACTCCCCACCAGCTGTTGCAACTGAACTTCCCTTAGATAAACATATATGCCAAATGCTCCCTCCAGCATTCTGGCGTAAGACAGTCCTTTAAGAAAACAGGGTTTCTATGCAAGTTTTCAATCTTGATTTTGTTTAAAAACCATGAATAATCTTAAATCCGTATCTCAATACTTCTAGATCGAGGTCTGAATTCCAAACAGAATTCCTCGAATTCTGTTAACTTGATCCGAATTCTGTTAACTTGATCCTCAGATCAAAATCAAAAGTCTTAACTTAGTTTCGGATTCAGAGGGTGTTTTGAGTGCATTTTTCCTGAACTGGGCACATCGTCATTTATTGAAATTCACGAAGGGATTAGGTCTTGGTCAATAGTCTGAATCAGAGTTTGGGTCTAGAAAGGCTCTTCCTAAACTATCTTTCTATAAAAGTTAATATTTCAATTTCTCTTTTTCTAAATTTTGTTCATTGAATATTTGCTTACAGATTTCTAAACTAATCATGAATTCCTAGGAGGAATAAAATAATCATTTATCTCAATCTCCGACTTCGATAGTTTATTTAAATTTTCTCATTCCCATCTTAGTGAATATGAAACGGTAGAATTTTCTCACATATTCTCTACTTATTCATTTTTTCAATTTTTACGAAAATTAACAGAGGATTAAGGAGAACCCTTATTTAATTATAGAGATTCTATTTGCATCTAATTATGCATAAAATCCAATTCTGATGAAAGTCACACTTTTATTATCATAAAAATCATTTATGATGAAAATCACTCTTTTAACATGAAAGAATTTTTTAAATGCATATGTTTATGCATACAAAAGAATTATGATGAAAATCACTCTTTTAATATAAAAGAATTTCTTTTATGCATATGTTTATGCATACAAATCATTTATGATGAAAATCACTCTTTTAATATAAAAGAATTTCTTTTATGCATATGTTTATGCATACAAATCATTTATGATAAAAATCACTCTTTTAATATAAAAGAATATCTTTTATGCATAAAAATCATTTATGATGAAAATCACACTTTTAATATTAAAAAAATCATTTATGCATATGTTTATGCATAAAAATCATTTATGATGAAAATCACACTTTTAATATATAAAAATATCTTTTATGCATATGTTTATGCATAAAAATCATTTATGATGAAAATCACACTTTTAACATTAAAAAATATCTTTTATGCATAAAAATCATTTATGATGAAAATCACACTTTTAAAATTAAAAAAATATCTTTTATGCATATGTTTATGCATAAAAATCATTTATGATGAAAATCACACTTTTAATATTTGAAAAAATAACTTTTATGCATATGTTTATGCATAAAAATCATTTATGATGAAAATCACACTTTTAATATAAAAAATATATCTTTTATGCATAAAAATCATTTATGATGAAAATCATTCTTTTATGATCAAAATAAAATTTCAATAAGCTTCCTTCTATAAATAGAATTTAATCCTAAAGAAAGTAATACTTTCTTTTTATAAAATATTTTTAGTAAGCATTTTTCTATAGCTAGGATGAAAAGTAACACTTTAAGAATGCATATACGATGGAAATTACTCTTTTTGAAAAAAAAAAGTAAAACTTATTTTTTACAATTTTAGAAAAATTTCGCCATAACCTCCTTTGTATGGCTGACTATTTTTCAATTTTTAACTCTTTACGATTAATTATAAGTTCTCCAAGAGTATTTAAATCATTCTAATGTAAACATTTTCTACTTTATCAAAGAGAAACATTATGAAAAAAATTGATTTTATTCATTAATCATTCATCTAGGATAAGAATGGTTGGATTTACTAAAGAAGAGAGGGGAATGCCTTTTTTCAATGAGGCATAACATCACATTCAATTTAGAGAAGATAAAAATCATAAAAAACCATAAAATGAATAGAAAAGAGAAGAATCTCCAACTTACGAAGGAATTTGAGAGCTTTCCTTTGGCTTGATGGTTTGAGGGTTCTACTCTTGTTGAAACAAGAGTTGCCACCAATCTTTAGAAGAGGGAAGGTCAAAAAACCAATGAATTATGAGTAAATTCACAGTTTTCTGGCTCTTGGGAGAAGTAGGGTAACAGTGCAAAAACACTATTAAGCTTCAACAAAGGGGAAGGCTTCTATTTATAGGAAAAAGTGAGCTTCTAACCAAGCCAACTGATTCTAGAATTTTCCAGATCAGTTTGGTCAATTTTGACCATTTTTTGGCCAGTTTAGTCCACTTCTTGGATCTAGCTGAAACAGGAGAGAGGAGATATAAAAACATCTCATTATTTGGGAGTTTAAAACTCTCCCACACATGTGAAATAGGTGCCTCCTTCATGAGGGGAATTCCCCCATATACTGAGGTGTCAAAAATGCATCATTTCACCTAAATATCTCTCTTTTTTAACTATTAACCTTGTCCTTAGTCAACTCTTCATCTTATGTGAGTATTTACTCATTTTTGGGAGATTTTCCTTTTATTCTTCTATTTATCTCCTTCCTACATTTGGATGAATCTTATTGGTCCATAGGAACCTTAATTTAAAAATTTTTGAAAATCTGGAGCCCTAGGATAATGCCTCTTGAACAGATTATCCTTTATTTCTAATGCACCTTCTGAAAATCTTTTTGAACTTCTGTTTCAGGGGAACTTATTTTAATAAGATGAGATATTTTTCTATTCAAAAATATTTAAAAACTAAATTACCACTCTCTAGAAGATTTTCTCTCTCTAGGCCAAAACTGGTAGAAACAAGATCTTTTATATTTTTGAAGAGGTAGAGGTCTTTTATCGAGATGGAAAGCCACTCCCATAGATGAATAAGGAGGTGGGTGTAGAGGTCTCCTAAGAGGGAAGTGGGTGTAGAGGTCTCCTAAGAGGTCTATGTTAGAGAGGGAAGTGGGTGTAGAGGTCTATGTTGATGGGGGTCTTTTAATCGAGATGGAAAGCCACTCCCATAGATGGATAGGGAGGTGATTGTAGAGGTCTTTGTTGATGGAGTATGGTCACAAGCACGCTAAGGAATGAAAAGTGGATAGCTATATATGTGGAGGGGTAGAGAGGTCAGATATTTACACAAGTAAGGCTCTCTACAAGATAGTACTCCATAGTTGTACGTAGTCATCGTATAATGTTATTAAAGGAAATTTGTCAATGTTGGTGAAGCTCTTTTATTAATCTTTATATGGTTGTGTTTTGATAAGTGGATAATCCAAACATTTTTGGAGCTTGGCGATTCCATCATCGATGTGTTTGTAGGGTGTCATAGGATAGCAAGGTAGTCATTGGAAATGCTTTCTCATTGTCTTTCCATTGAGAAAGATGAGAATGTTGACCACACCTACCTCCAAGATCTCTCTTTTGAACCCATAGTTAGTGGTGATGATGATGACTAGTACATACATGTTTATTATAGTTTTGGAGATTATGGATCTTATTTTGGATATTCTCAGGTAGTAAGTGCATGGCCAAGGAATTGCAACCTTTAAAATTACAAATCTTAACCGATTTACCTAGCCACCTTCTTGCTTTGTATCATTTGATGTGTGCATGCTCTCTCTAATTGTCTTATGGTGTTAGTTATCTCTCACTTCTATACTACAATATCAAAGGCTATGGCAGCTAGTACCTGCCCATTAGGATGCCACCAAACCTTAGGTGTAAACAACTAGTACACATGTTTTCTCATCACTTTGGTCTTCATCTATAGTCCCCTCTCCCACCCCTCTCTCATGTGTAAACAACTAGTGCACATGTTTTCTCATGACTTTGGTCTTTATCTATAGTCCCTATATCCCCCCTCTCTCATATTTATCCCTATTTATATATCTCATTTCTATCTTTCCCCATTTATAGGACCGAATGCCTTTTTATGATGAATAGTTTCTAAGTAGTTTAACATTATTAAAATTTCTAAGTATACTATAACTCCCAAAATTTACAAATCTAACCTCCTCCCTCTAAATATATTTATTAAACATATGGAATCTTGTTCTATTCTAAGTTACATTCGTGGATCTCCCCCATGTATCTACCTTCAAACAATAATAGGGGTTGCGCTTGCCTGTTCTCACTTGTATCCTTCCCTGTCCTGCTTGTGATGAGATTAGGACTTCTGCTCTAGATAAAACTTGATGAGCTTAATATCAAGGTGATCTTGTTAGTGTTAGGGGTAGGGTCAAGGCATTGACTTTGGTCCGTTATTCTAAGGGCACAGTCAATGTCGATCTTATTGAGAAGATCACACAATTGAATGGGCAATCAGGGAGGTGCATCTTGCTACGATTCTGCGATGTAGGATTTGAGGATCTCACCCTCTTCCAAGAACGCCAACTAATTCATGTTCATATCCTTGACTAAGACTCTTGTTGGTGTTGGTGGAGCAACCGCGCAAAGGCTTTGGATGATGTATTTGCTATCTCTCTTGGTTTAGGTGGACAACTTCTATGTTCCTATCAAGTAAATTATCTCCTAGGTATATTACCTCATGGCAAAACACATTAAAGATGTAGTGTCTAGACCTATAGAGATGGTTGTGATCCCCTTGATATTGAGGCCAAATATGAAGCGATTGATGAGAGAAATAGTAGATCATCCAGTCTTCATGGGGATTTCATCTCATATGGAGATACTTAATTTGCAAAGTTTGGGCACCATCATCTGAGCACATTTGGTTGGAATGTGCATGCCAGATGTTTGTTTTTTTTAATGTCTCTTAGCCCTAGAGAGCCCCCTTAGACCCATCATGGGCAATGACGGACGAAGACAACATGGTAAATAAATCTATATGCTCATCCTCAGAACATGGCACTAGCATCATGTGAGGTAGGTACAACATGCATCAGATGCTTTGGTGTTATCACTTACTTGCGCCAAGGAGCTTCCCATGTGCACTCACCCTAGTCATCACCATCCGTGCATGCTTCACAAAACTATGCAAATCGTGTGTGAAAATATCACATGATCCAAGATGACACGATGAAATAAAATCACATGATCCAAGATGACACGATGAAATAAAATCACATGATCCAAGATGACACATCGTGTCATCTTGCCTGTTCTCACTTGCCTGATTTTATTTCATCGTGTCATCTTGGATCATGTGATTTATTTCATCGTGTCATCTTGGATCATGTGATTTATGTGAAGCTCGATTGACGATTTAAGAAGTCAGATCGTGCATTTTTAGATCCCCGCAATCTATGATTTTAGTGCCTCCACAAAGAAACCCTAGAGTCTACACGTGTGCAAACTCTATGGGGGCCTTAAGGGCCCCCTTTAATTGTAACATATATTTATATATATTGGATCACCCCAATCCATGATTCAAGACCTTGGATTGTGTAATTCAAGATATTGGATTGGGTTATTCAAGATCTTGGATCGTGTGATCTTAGATCATGTGATTTATGTAAAGCTCGATCAACGATTTAAGAAGTTGGATCACGTGATTGTTGATACCCACAAATTTTATTTCATCCCATTCCACGATTCAAGATCTTGGATCATCGTGTGACCTTGGATTGTGTGATTTATGTAAAGCTCAATCAATAATTTAAGAAGTTGGATCGTGTGATTTATGTAAAGCTCGATCAATAATTTAAGAAGTTGGATTATGTGATCATAGAAGCCCACAATCCACGATTTTAGTGCCTCCCAATCCACAATTCAAGATCTTGATCATGCAATTCAAGATCATGGATCTTGCCCTTGAAGGGTCCCTTTCATTGAAAAAAAAACTTTAGGGCCTCCACAGAGTTTGCATGCGTGCAAACTCTATGGGGGCCTTGAGGGGTCCTTTTAATTATATAAAAAGAAAGGGGGGGGGCTTTTGCGCATGCATGCATGCAAAATCTATGGGGGCCTTCAAAGCCTCCCATAGAGTCGGTAAGTATGTAGACTATATGGGCATCTTGAGGAATCCCTTTAATTACAAAGGAAAGGGGGCTCTTCAGAGCCTCCATAGAGTCTGCACGCATGTAGACTCTATGGGGGCCTTAAGGGGTCTCTTTAACTTTAAGAAAAGGGGGCTTCAAATCCTCCACAAAGTCTGCACACATGCAAACTCTATGGGGACTCTATGCAAACTCTATGGGGACTCTGAAGGGACCCATTTCAACACTTAAACATTGGATAAATCATGATTGGTAATCTCTATGATTGAGCTCAAATGGATTGGTCAATTCATTATGACACAATTCATGATTCTTCTTGGGTACGATTCTCGATTAGGAAGTGAAGCGGACGACTCAGTACAGGTCCCTAACAATTTAGTTTGATGATTGGGTTTTCTAGATTGTGTGATTTATGTAAAGCTTGATCAACTTGTAGATGCCCACAATCCACAATTCAAATGCACTATCAACATGTGGTGCCTTTACTGTTGCGCAATAATTACATATTCTCTCAAATATTCTTTGGCAAATTTGGGGGTACTTTTGGTACTTTACCCTGTTTACTCCAAATTTAGTAACATTTACTCCCCTTTATAATACTTGTGCATATATTTATATATATTCAACCATGTAGATTATATATATAATAATAATACACATATATATCTACAATATATATATATATATATATATTAATAATATAAATATATACTATATATATAATCAACTATATAGATTATATATAATTATTAATATTATTATATATATAAGACATATATATCTATAGCGCGCGCACACACACACACACACACATAGTGTGTGTTGTGTGTGTGTGTGTGTGTGTGTGTGTGTGTGTGTGTGTGTGTATAGTACATATATAATTATAGTGTATATATATATATATCTATTATTTATATAAATATAAACTATATATGTTTATCTATATTAATTATTGCATGCACACACACATATATATGTATGTATATATTTCAAATGAAATAATAAGATGTCCATTAAGTTGTTGGATATGAAACTCTAGTTTAAATGTTGGTTGTCATCATTTTTGTTAAGAATATTTACGTGATTTAATAGGGTTCTAAAAAAGAAAGATTTGCAATCATAGGTACGAACCTTTTTTACTATCATTTTTAAAATGAAAAGTAGTTTGGTTGTGCCCATGTAAAGTTAGTTTAAACAATTATGATCTCATCGGGCTAGTTTATTTGCAATCCCTTTGTCTCTCTTATTTGCCTTTCTAATCTCTCACCGGGCTAGTCTATTTGCAATCCCTTATTTGTCTCTCTTATTTGCCTTTCTAATCTCTCACCAACTCATGCTCCCAAAAGCTCTATGAGACCTCACACCATATGCACCTCTAATAAACTTTTGCTCTTTGTGTACTGAGAGCTAGAGGTGGAGTGTTGTATATGAAAGCCAATCCCTTGTATCACTTTGTGCTTCCCAATATGGGTAGTGAGGCTTAATTGATTAGGTGGGTTATCTACCAAAAAAATATTTGTCACTCTGTTTCACTCAAATATGGACGGGTCATTGTAAGCTCACATTTTTTGTAGAGCCTTTTTCCAAGTGCTCATAAGTTTATGTGCCTCAAAGTTGTCATAGAGGGGGATCCAAAGCTAGAGGTGAAGGTTCCTTCTTAATTTGATATTGAAGGTAATGAGAACTAGATGAAAACATTGGGGGAGGAGAGAGAGCTTCAGTACTTGCAGGTAATGAGAACTATATTCTAGATGAAAACATTGGGGGAGGAGAGAGAGCTTCAGTACTTGCAAGCACACACACACAATCTCACCACACAATAATGGATAACACACATAAAGATGGAAGGCTGAAATCTTCTCTTTGTCTTACTCTCTCAAGAGAAGGCTAGGAAAGATAAGTGAAAACATAACATAAGTATTAGAGTACTATGTACAAGTGGCCCATAATGTGAACACCCTAAATAGGTGAGATGGGCAAGACAAGTATGCCATAACTTGGTTGCTCTGGTGAAGATCCATTGTATCAGCTACTAATGTGCAACGGTTGCCCAGGCGCATCATGAGTGTCATCTTGTGTTGAGCTTAATAGCTCAACACTCCCTCTCAAGATCAAATCCATCTCAAAGACTCCAACCATAGTGTGAAATCTGCAAAGCTTCTCTGCCCCCCAAGGCCTTGGTAAAAATGTTAGCTATGTGCTTCTCTATGCACATGAGATCAACATCTCCTACCAAGCCCTTCTCTCTGATGAAGTGATAATGGAACTCTATGTATTTATTTTGTACATGAAACATTAGGTTGTTAGCCAACTCTATGCTACTAAGGCTAGATGACAACTTGCCTATCCACATGCAACCCTAAATCTCCAAGTAACAAATGTAACCAAGCTATCTCACATGTTGCCATCATAGCACCCCTGTACTATGTCTCTGTACTTGACAAGGCAACTATTGGCTACTTCTTGTTGCTCCATGTAACAACACTACTCCCAAAGGAAAACATCGCTAGTAGATCTTCTATCCAAGATGCTACCAACCCAATCTACATCAGTGTATCCATACACCTATAATTGTACATACCAACCTCATAGAAGAGGCCATAATCCAGTGTGGACCTCATGTAGCATAGTGTGTGCCTCACACTATCCAAATGTGGCTTTCTGAGGAACCTGGATAAATTGACTCTCCAACCCAACTATTTAGTTTATGTTTGGCCTGGTGATCATCATGTAGATCAAGTTGATGACTATCTTCCTGTACATAGTGGCATTCTCCATAATCTCACATGTGTTTGCACTCAGCTTGCCATTTTGATCCAATGGTACATAAATGATCTTATAGCTAGCCAAACCATATTTGGACAACATGCCCAATGCATAGTGTCTCTGTGACAACTATATGACCTCAAGCATCTTGATGACCTCAATGCCAAGAAAGTATCTGAGCTTGCCCAAATCCTTCATGTCAAACTTCTTATTGAGGATCCTTTACGTTCTCAACTTCCTCTTCATTATGACCCCCCAATAATTAAGTCATCCATATAGATGATGATGACCACAATCCCGTTATCACTCTTTTGCACATAAAGTGAATGATCAACATCTGCCATATATGGTGAGATAAGATATTGTGCAATCTTATCATGCCATTCTCTCGGTGCCTACTTCACGCCATACAAGGCTTTACGTAGCCTACACACATAATCTGGGTGACTCAAATCCTCATAACCAAGTGACTGCTCTCGGTGCCTACTTTAAGCCATACATGGCTTTATGTAGCCTACACATAATTTGGGTGACTCAAATTCTCATAACCAAGTGACTACTCTAAATATACCTCTTCTTGCAATTCACCATGTAAAGATGGCACATTCTTTACATCCATCCGATGTAAAACCCAACTTTTTGATGTAGCCACTACAATAATAGCTCTCACCATTTCCCTCTTGGCAATAGGGTTAAATGTCTCCTCATAATCAATGCCGTAGGTCTGAATATAACCTTTGGTAACCAATCTCGCCTTGTGCTTCCTTATGCTTTCATCTGAGTTGTGCTTTATTTTGTAGACCCACTTACATCTAATAGCCTTTTTGCCATCAGCAGGCAAAGGCACCAATTCCCATGTCTTATTTGCATCCAATGTAGCCAT
The DNA here is from genome assembly GCF_041138505.1 of Cibotium barometz. Taxonomy (NCBI): domain Eukaryota; kingdom Viridiplantae; phylum Streptophyta; class Polypodiopsida; order Cyatheales; family Cibotiaceae; genus Cibotium; species Cibotium barometz. The sequence continues at coordinate 9,107,366 of NC_141111.1, read as the reverse complement.
TTCTTTATCCATGCCTTTCTCCCAATGTACATGCCCAACAATATCCTCAAAACATGTGGGCTCAGCCTCTTGCACAACTTTGCCATGTGTGCATAATGGTAAGCTACATAATCATCATACATCAAGCTTTGAATAGGGTTTTTGAGCCTATTTGACCTGCAAGGTCCTAGATTTATCCTTGGTTTCCTTACGGCTACCTTAGCCTTCCTTGCACCAGGTGTCCTAATAACAGCTAGAATCCCAACCTCCTTATTAAGGCTCAGAGCACTAGACTCTCCATCAACATATGAATGTTCTGCTGAAATGTCAAGTATATACCAAGAGACTTATCCACCTTCTCCATCAACATATGAATGTTCTGCTGAAATGTCAGACAGGTATATACCAAGAGACTTATCCACCTTCTCTACCTTTGTGTGATGCACTTACTAAACATGTAGGACTAATTTTTTGATGTACCCTGCCATTCCATCATCTATCAATAGACCCATTGCTAGAGGACTCTCTCGCTCCATTGCTAGGGGACTCTCTTGGTCCATTTCTACTAGAGGAATCTCTCGACTCACTCAATGATTGTGATTCCATGGTCTACCAACAATAGACCCACTACTAGAGGACTCTCTCGATTCGCTCAATGACTGTGATTCCATGGTCTACCAACAATAGACCCACTACTAGAGGACTCTCTCGATTTGCTCAATGACTGTGATTGTTGACGTGTATTCTGCACAACCACTCGCTCCTGTACATCAGCCCTAATCGAGTCTTTACAGCATCATACCAAACTGCTCATCTCATCAAAGGCAACATCCTTGCTCACCCTCATCTCATGTGTGACAGGGTTATAACATAGGTACCTCTTTTTCTTAAGGGAGCAACATCCTTGCTCACCCTCATCTCATGTGTGACAGGGTTATAACATAGGTACCTCTTTTTCTTAAGGGAGCAACTGATGAACACACATTTTCAGCCTTTGGATCTAACTTACTATAGGAATGTGTACATATACAATGTGTCCAAACACCTTCAAGTGTGACAAATCTAGTTTTCTACCAGTATACTTCTCCTCTGGAGTCACACCATGCATAATGTAAACTGCAATTACAAAAATTACTTTAGCCTGATAATGTTGAGGCATGCTCTTCTCAACCATCATGCACGAGCCTTCTCTGCCTCTCAGAGCAACACCATTTTACTATGGAGTGTACCTACATGTGAATTGCCTCTAAATTCTATGTTTTCTTAAGTACCAATTGAACTCATTGGAGAAGTACTCTCCCTCTCCATATGAACTTAGACACTTAACCTGTGCAAACCTATTTGCTTTTCAGCCAACATTTTGAAATTGTAAAAGTGAGTAAACACTTTACTTTTCTCTTTCATGAAATAGATCCACACCTTCCTTGTGTGGCCATCAATAAAAGATACATAGTAATGACATCCTCCCATTGATGCCACCTTTATCAGCCCCCATACATTTGAGTGTACCACATCAAGTGCTCTCTTACATTTCTGTCATGTGGAAATACATTCTTTATTTTCTTTCCAAATTAGCATGCTTCACATACTTTATGCAATCCATCCACCTTAAACTTTGATGAACCTATAACAGTTTCTGAATTCTGCATTGACTTTAATCATTGCTCATCTATTTATAGGTGAGGGAGGCCACTAACCAATTCCCATTGGTTAGTGGCTTTGATAAGCCTATAACAATTTCTGAATTCTGCATTGACTTTAATTATTGCTCATCTATTTATAGGTGAGGGAGGCCACTAACCGATTCCAATTGGGTTCTAGAGCCTTCTAGCTTCAATTTGACCCAATTTGGATCAGTTTGGCTCCCTTTTTGATCTAGTTTGCACCAGGAGAGAGGAGAGATGAAATATCTTGATTTTTTTGAATTAAAAAATCCAAACAATGATGATAAAAAAGGTGCCTACCTCAAGTGGCTTTCTCTCCTTATTACTAGGTGTCAAAAATTCATTAGATATCTTTGTTTCTCACACTGACAATTTGTTTGATGTTGTCAGACATATTTGCTAACAACCATAAATCTACAAACATATAATTTTGTATGTAACCTATAACATAACAATGTTCGTTTATAACTCTTGTAGTAGTGGTATTTCTACATAATCTGTATGTCACAAGATGCACCCACAATCAACAATACATGTGCAATCTCTATCTGGTCACCCAAAATGTACATAATAACCAGAGTTCGGACAGAAACAATTCCAAACTGAAACTTCCTAGAAGTGCCTGAAAACACCTTGCAGTGGTCGAACGAAGGCAGTGCCCAAAACACAAATTTCGTCACAAAATTACAATATAAAGTACTGATACTGCACACCTCATAGGCACCTCTATTCATACGAAGACAGCTCCTCAACAATCGGAGATGTATAGCTCCCAGAGCTACCCAGAGGGTGTCGTACCTAGACAAGAAGGGGAAGAGATGATGATGCATACCATGAAAAAATTGGGAGAGCATAGAGAGCTTGAGCACTTGCAAACGCTCATACACACTCACACAACAATGGATAAAACACACACAAACATGGAAGGTTGAAATCTTCTTCTTCTTCTTACTCTCAAAATAAGACTACAAAAGATAAGTGAAAATCCAACATAAGTACTAGAGTACTATGTACAAGTGGTCCATAATGTCAACATGCTAAATAGGTGAGCTGGCAAGATAAGTATGCCATAACTTGGTTGGACTAGGTAAGTGTAGTTGAGTTATAGAATCACTGGCAGAAATCCGTGGTGCAAGCTACCAAACACGCCAATGGTGTAAATGTGGAACGGTCACCCGGCACATCATGAGTGTCAGCTCATGTTGAACTTAACATCTCAACAGTAGAGACCTCCATGTCCAATAGATATGTGCTAGTTAATCGTGCATTGATAGATGATATTAGTGTTATTGATATTGTTGAACTAGGGCCTTTAGAAAGGGTTGAGAAACCAAAGAAAGATAGTATCTATATGATTGATGATGAAAATCCATTACCTGTACCACTTGATTCAAGGGAGTCCAACAAGCACAAGCAGTGGAGAAGGATTTCTCATGTAGACCTTACTCAGCATCTCCAAAGGATAATGAGAGGTCTTCACACATAGACCTTAAGGATTTAAATATCTAGATGAGAAATGGTGCTAGAGGCTGCTAGGACCTTAGCATCTCTAAAGGGAATGAGAGATCCACGTAGACCTTGAGGATTCAGATGATGATAAGAAAGTCCAAGGGAATAGTATAATCCCTTAGATCATGGATAATAGCAAGGCCAATGTGTTGAGATCTTAGATTGGGAGTATAAAGAATGTAATATAGGTGACAGAAGTGCCCAAGGTTTACAACAATAATCTGATCATGCAATATCCTCCTACATTCGACAAAGTAAATGATATGGATGGGATGAAACATAAATTAGATGGTCATGTTAGGACAAGATCCACAACTACCAATATGCCCATCCAATGCACAATGAGAGTGAGTTATTGTATTGGCTCTTTGGAATGCCACAAGATATCTTGTCCTTACTATGCCAATCACAAAAATTTTAATAGGACTAGCTTTAGAGGATATGTGTTCAAAGCTTGCTCGACTCAATGCATTTTAAGTTCCATCTCATTCTCACTCCTATATGCATGTTTGCCAGCCTCAATGTATTGTAAGTACCATCTCATTCTGACACATGTAGGCATGTTTGTCAGCTTGTCATCGATCTCAATGCATTTTAAGTACTATCTCATTCCGACACTACTAGGCATGTTTGTCAGCTTGTCAAAGTACCCCTTCTGCTAAGGGCACATGTTGGAGACCAAGATCTAATCAATTTTCCAAGCCCAGTTGCAAAGTCTGAAATTAGGTTTGGTCACTTACATGTTAATTTCCTATCAGACTACATCCTTGTCAAACCCCATCCCAACTGGACACCATTTGCATGGGTTTCTGACTACCCAATCAAACATCATTTGCATGGACTTCTGACTACCCAAAGTATCCCTCTAGTACAGTTTTAAAACCATAGACTTGGAGGGTCCTAGTTTTCTCTAGTTGGTTGAAAAAGGAGGCTTTCTCATCAATTTCACACATGCTTCAACACAAGTCTTCTATTTCTACCAGATGTAGTTTGGAGCAATTCAAGCATGTTTGATTGATCAAAGGGCTTCCACACAAATTTTTAGCACATTGTCTCTGTGCAATGGACAACAACTATACCCCTTGGCAATCATTTCTCTACACCCTTGGAAAGCCCAAAATCACATATGGCTATGCTTACATGTTAGTTTTCCACTAGACTACATGTCTGTCAAACCCCATTCTGATTGGACATCAAAATTCAAAATCTTAATGTAAGAATCAAAATGTAAGTCCCAGTCGGTGTCATCGTTCGTGACTCTTTTAGAATCAAAATTTAAGCCCCAGTCATGATGTCATTGTGCTAGATGGCCATAAAAGTCGAGAGTTAAGGTCTGAGTCACCACTAGTCTTTTTGGGCTAGAAACATGGTCTTTTTCTTACAGAACATACGCACAAACTTTTAAAAAAAAAAAACCATAAAAAGATTCTCATGCACAAAGTCATGGATGGCCTTTCTGTCCATAGGCATTGTTTTGCCTTTTCATTGATTTCATCCTAAAAATAACAAATTCATATCTAAGCTATGTTAAAGCATTGCATGCTAAGAGTCACCAGACTAGACACATATCTTGTACACAAAGTATCTCATTAATTGAAGTAAATCATGAAAAAAAAATTACATCCTTGCTTCGGCTTCTATGCACACACACTGCAAATTCCTTCTAGGTTAGAAGCCTCCAGAACACAAACCATCTAGGTACATTTCTCGATCGGGAGGGGGGCCACCCTAGTCCAAGGTGCAACCCAATACCTGGATTACCCTGCCAGATGCTTCTCTTGCATAGCATGTTGTTCTTGCATCTTTCAATGCATGTATTAGGCACTCTTTATTTGTTTTTTTTACCCATGTACATGGCATTCCACACATAAAGTTCCTCGACATTGACAACCGCATTTCCTTGAATATCTTTTGATGCTCTCACCAATATCTTTTGATGCTCTCACCAGTAGTAGATCTGCTTCTTCAACCCCATTTCCTTGAATATATTTTGATGCTCTCACCAATAGTAGAGCTTCTTCTTCAAGGCAAGAGGCTCTCTTACACAACATTGAGCTTTTGTAACCTCAAAAGCCACTTGTTTTTTCCTTTTTGGTTGATGTCTACCGATTGGCAGTCCCATGACTGACTGCATCTTTTCACAAGGCTCCAAACTGCACTTTAGCCATGGGGATTACATTGTCTCCATCCATTGGTAACATCCAATGGATGTAAGGTAACATCCATTGGTGATTACATTGAGCATTGTGTCTCTAGAGTGTGTTACCGTCAAGAGCATCAAACTCTCTAGAACAAGTTTTTGCCATTGGTGGAGCACTATCGTCAGTGATACTGCAAACTCCGATTGAGGTGGTTTATGGTCGTCTCGGGACCCGAACTTTCGACACTTCCAATGGACATTAGGTGGTCCTCCACATGTATGTTGAGACATATCCGAGAAGAGATTCCGGAGGCTCAGACCAAGCAAGTTTGCAAGGCCGATAAGTGTCGTTGGGATAGCTCATGTACACGTTGCTCAAGCAATTCAGGAAAGGTTGCTCCAAAGAAGAAAGGTCCTTTCAAAAAGCTCAATGACAATCGTTTTCCGGCTAAAGTTACTGGGCAATTCGAAGATGCATCTGTTGTTTCAATCAAGCAATCTTGTGGAGTACCATCGACTGGAGTTGGATGAGGATGAACCACAGTTGGTGGACGATGAGGGACTGCAGAAGGTGTTGTTGCCAGAACATGTGGTTCTTTACCAGTACAAATGAGAGGCTCATCGTGAGCAACTCTAGTACCTTCTCAAGTTCAAGGGCTATCTGACATAGCATGCAATGTGTCCATGGACGTGGCTTCATCATGTTCTATTTATAGTTAACCGTCAATAAAGTTGTTCCGGGGCTCCTGTATGCATCCTAATTCCATCATTGTCTTCATCACTTTTTCTTGATCAACCCACATCTCAGCTGCGGCATAGGTATTAGCTAGAAGTACAAAGGCAGAAGTGTTGTATGGCTCAAGCTTCAGAATACACTCTGCTACACTTTCTGCTAACTCTACATGACAATATACTCTGCAAGCTCCAAGTAAAGCCATCCATATCCCAGCAGTTGGTCTACATGTCATCTCTGTTATAACATATCCTGCTTCTTCCAAGCGACCTGCACGACCAAGTAGATCAATGATACAAGTATAATGCTCTACTCGGGGCCTAATGCCATTTACTTGACTCATGCAGGCAAACAAGAAACATCCTTCTTCCACTAGTCCCGCATGGCTACATGCTGAGAGAAACTTGAGAAAGGACACATCATTCAGCTGCACACCTTCTCTATGCATTTGCGCAATAGTTTGAAGGGCTTGTTTGTATAGCCCATGTTGGGCATAGCCAGTAACCAGAGCAGTCCATAAGACCACATCTCTATTTGGCAATGCGTCAAACACCTTTCTTGCAGTCTTTAAATCTCCACATTTGGAATACATATCAACAAGGGCACTTCTAATGAAAACATCCGAGTTGAACCCACTTATGTTGATGTGCACGTGGATCTCCCTGCCCTTGTCAAGGGCTGCCATGCTAGCACACGCATTGAGAATATTTACATACGTGCCCTCATCTGGCTCTAGACCTTCCTGTTTCATTTGATGAAAGAGTCCAAAAGCCTCCCCCATATGCCCTTGTTGACTATACCCTGTAATCATTGCATTCCATGCAGCTGAATCCCGCTTTTGCATTTGGTCAAAAACTTTCTTTGCAGTCTCTATGCAACCACACTTGGCATACATGTTGACAAGTGTGCTTTCCATGAGTATATTCGGTTTGATTCCAGTTTTGAGAATCAAAGCATGAATCTCTTTACCCTCATCCAAGGCTGCAAGTCCCGCAAATGCGTTAAGGATGCTCAAAAATGTGACCTCATTTGGCTTTACACCTTCTTGGCACATTCTCCCATAAAAATGGAGAGCTTCCTTAGCACGGCTGAGTTTCACGTACCCTGCAATCATTGCAGTCCAAGAGATCACATCTCTTCTGCACAAGCCATCAAAAACTTGGAGAGCATGCTCCATGCTCCCACACTTTGCATACATGTCGACCAGAGCGTTGCTTATTAATAGAGTTGGCCTGATACTGCTCTGCATTATGCAGGTGTGTATCTGCTTGCCTTGCTCTAGGTTGCCTATGGTAGCACAAGCATTAAGAACACTCAAAAAGGCGACTTCATCAGGCTTAACATCATTCTTCTGCATGTCATAGAAACATGAGAGTGCTTCTCTGCCATGGCCACCCTTGGCATAACCTGCAATGATTGCCGTCCATGAGACTACACTCCGCAAGGGCATAATCTCAAACACCCTATATGCATCGTTCATACTTCCGCATTTGGCATACATGTCGATCAGTGTATTATTAATTACCAGATCTTGTGGTATACCAGATTCTATCATGTGCCCATGCATATGCTTGCCTTGTTCCAAGTTCCCCAGCCTGCCACATGCTTTCAAGACGCTAACAAAAGTCACTTCGTCTGGCATGACACCATCTTGTCCCATTTCGAAGAACATTTCGAAAGCCCATCCAGGAGCTTCATGCTGGGCATATCCTGCAATCAATGCATTCCAAGAGACAACATCTCGTTTGGACATGCTGTTGAAAACCTCACGTGCATCGTTCATTCTCCCATACTTGGCATACAGGTCGATGAGCCTCGTGTCTAGAAACATGCTCGGTTTAAACCCACTTTTCATGATGTAAGAATGCACATGCCTTGCTTGTGCTAGGGCTTTCGAGTTTATGCAAGCCTGCAAAAGGAGCATACAAGTATTGGAGTGAGCCAGAATGCCTTCTGCATCCATGAGGTCGAGAACATCGATTGCCTCCTTCAACTGCCCCTGCTTACATAGGGACCTCAAGTCTACATCCATGCTGTGAAAGTCCATGTTGGTCCCTTGCCTAGGCACCCAACTCTTCCAGGTAGCTTGATGCTTGGCACATAATTTCATCTGTTGCCAACTGGTCAGGCCAGACTGGAAAATTTCGGATTGTATGTCCATACATCTAAAAAAAATTGAATTAAGTTCAGGTTCTATTCCAAACTTAAAAGAGGGGGAGACTACGTTCATGGATAGCATTAAACATACAATTTTTCAATAGGGTTATGGCAGAAAGCCTGCAGAAAGCAAGGAAACCTTACGTTCTCTCCTGTCGACCATGGTAATAAGACTATAATTTAGAAGTTATTGTCAAGGGTTAATTTATTTAAGTGACACAAATCCATAAAAGCACAAACTTATTATTTTTTACTTTTTCTTTTTTTAATCTTGGCACACATGTTATCACCCACACACACAAGTGCCATCGCTCGCACACACACGAGAGATTCGAACCCCATAACGTAGGGACTCTTTAACTCCATTCTAACCGTTGCACAAAAATAGTATTATTTTTAATAATAGTATTATTTTTAATATTTATTTTCAAACAACAGCAAGAAAATAAACAAGCTATCATTAGTAATGGTCGTTTACAATCACCCCCTCCCCTTCCCCAAAAAAAAAGAACCGTAATTGCAACCATTGTGAAGTGGTTTTTTGAGGACATTATAAACTCCCATGATTATATTATGTACAAATGACCATTCACATGATTGCGGCATCCTCTGTTTCCAAGGGCACAATCGATATGTTCTTGTCGTCTTGCGTAACAGCTCTAAGAACCCCACTACCAGAATCATATACAACCGTCCCATCAACAATATGAGCACCATGTTGGATACCCTCAGCATTGTATGGCACGGGGTCTTTAAGACACCTGTCAGATGGGATCAATGGTTGTGAAATCAAGCTCAGTCCGCCACCATTTTTCTGCACCAGATCGAAAAGTAAACTAGGGACAACAGCTGACCACCATTTTTGGCGTCCCTAGTTTATGTTTTTTTACCTTAGTTTACCTCAAAGTTGAGCCCAAAAATGTTTACGTTCCACGCCTCTAACCAATACACTATTAACACCGCATTATCAACCCTCTTTTCTATGTTAACACATCCTAGTTTAAATCCTAGGCCAATTTATTTCCTTAGTTTACCCTCTCCTCACTAGTTTTCCCTACTCTTCCCTACCTTACCCTCTCCTCCCTAGTTTATTTCGTGAGTTTACCCTCTCTCTAGTTTACTTTCCATAGTTTACCTTCGTCTCCTAGTTTACTTGCCCTTAAAGCGCTAGTTTACTCGACACACCGAAAATTATGGTGGCCGACCATCATCCCTAATTTACTTTTTTTCTCGATGACACGATAAAAATGGTGGCAGACTGTGCATGATCTCATAGCCATTGATCCCATCTACCAAGGATCTTAAAAACTTGGTGCCATATAGTGATGGGGACCTCTATTAGGTTGTTCTTCGAGCCTAGGAAATCATAATCACCATTGTCATTTTCTACAACACTTTCTCTAGTTGCATAAAAGGAAATATCCTCCCACAAAATATTGAGGGAAGCAATCATTTTCTTGTACAACTTGTCCTTTTTTGCCATTCTTAGAGCGACACAATTTAATAAAATATTAATGTAAACAATTGAAACATATATAAAGAAAAGTTTGAACTTAATAATAACACAAACTTACTTACCCATTCCTTAAATGATAAGACTTTGGATATTTTTTCCACACTCCCATGTGGTGCAATTTAACATCTTGATCATAATTTATTATATACATTGTGGCTACAAACAACTTCTCTATTAATAACAATGTCAATAAAGAACTCTTAATATACAAATCAAGAAACTAGAGAAAATACATACTTGTTAAACTCCAGTGTTATCTCGTCCAATGACATCTTCTTTGATATTACTCTTGAAAGAGTAAAAACCAAAAGTGTATCCTCCTTGATCTCTTATTGTAGGGAACTCCAAGGGGAACTCCAAGGGTGCAATTTCATGTCCCTTCAAAAGTCACATTCACTCTTCGAGCTTTACCCTTCAACACAACATTTACATCATCTTGTCCTTTTGTATGCTTTTGATGTTTCGAAAACTTATCTTTTAGTTCCCACATTTTACCAATCCTAAAAGTAAGCTAAAATTGAGGATCATTTTTTTGAAGACCTTCAATTTTTTTGGACTCTTCAACAACTATTCCAACTTCTATAAGATATTGCCTTCACAAGGTTCCATCTATTTTTTGGTTCTTAGCAACAAAATCCTTAGAGTCACGAGATGACAAAATATTATCCTTTCTACAAAAGCATTTTTGCATGATATTCATCATCATTATTATGGTCCCAAGCAAGAAGTTTAGCTTCTTCAATAGTAAATCTAGCATAAACCTTACGTTCCACATACTTGAAAAAATAGTGTTCGGATACACTAGTTGTCTTCTTGCTTCAGTAGAATGTGAACTCCCACAATAACATAATAATTTGATGAGTGTGAGACATTATTCAACATCAACCATGGCTATAAATGGCTCAACAATGGTATGAGGATTGATCTTCATTTTTTATTCACATGCAAATGTACCCTTGTTAGAGGATACAACATGTGATGTATATGAGACAACACTCACAAGAAGTAGGAACTTTCATAGCACAAAACTTTAAAACTCAAATTATACAATAACAAAGATACATAAGAATATTGAAGTGATACAATAGATGGCAAAGCCCTATACCCTTGTGCTTATGTGTAAGGGAGCTTTGATGGTTGATTTCAGAACTACTAATATGGAGGTTATATGCTTGTAGAAGCTAGGTAGTAAACCTAGTAATGAGTGATGAACTATGTAGAGGGAAGGGGTTAGTTGTGTATCTATGTAGGCCTACATACATGGGGCAACCATGACATGACTGTGTAGGTCTACGATCATAGTCACTATCACTGTCTAGAGTGTAGACTTGGCCCACCATACTAGAAATTGCTAGACAATCTCCCCACCTCCCACATCTTTCCAAGCTCTCATCTTGGGCCCCATTTGAGCCCCATAATGTCAAGACAAGTTGTGACCGTGTGGAAGCGTCGAGGAAGGTTGGCGCAGCAGAGCAGACGAAGGCGTGGAGAGGGCTAAGCACGACCTTCAGCTACTGGCTGGCGGTGAGGCACAGCACCAAAAGGCAGTTGTGAAGGCGGGGCGACTGGCAGCTGGAAGCGACTGTGGCTGTGAAGAAGGCGAAGCGACTGTGGCTGTGAAGAAGGCAAAGCACGTGAAGCCGGCGAGGAATCCGGAGGAGATAACGATAAGGAGGTTAGTATTTTTTCTTCTTTTTTAATTTGTTATTTTGTTATTTTTTTTTGTTGGTGATTTTTATGTTGTTGTATTTTTAAAAAAAAATATAAAATTAAAAAAAAAGAAAAAAACCATAAAACAATAAATTTTAAAAAAAGAGAGAAAAGAAAATAAAAAAAACAAAAAAAAATAAAATAATTTTTGTGTTTTTATTTTGAGTCCATATTCTTTGCATAATGTACATTTTTTTTTAAACTTTTGTAAAATTTTGCATAATTAGTGTAACTTGTATTTTTTTAAATTTTTGTAATTTTGTGTATTTTTGTTTAATTAGTAAAAAATTAAAAAAAATATTTTTAAAAAAAGGAAAAGAAAAAGAAAAATTCTGTAAATTATGTGTTTTTTTAGGAGTCCATATTCTTTGCATATTTTGTAATTTTTCATTTTTTTTAATTTTTTTAATTGTTTGCATAATTAGTGTAACTGGCATTGTTTTAAATTTTTGTAATTTTGTGCATAATTAGTATTTTTTTAGCGTAATTAATATTTTTGTGTAATTAAAAAACTAAAAAAATCAAAAATTAAAAAAAAAGGATAGATAGTTACACACATAATCATTTTAGTTGCATTTAGTGGTTAGGTAGGTTAAAATATATATATATATATATATACATAAATATATATATAAAAACAAAACAAAAAAGAAAAACAAAAAAACCAAAAAAATTTGACCTTATGCACTTGCGTTCGGGACGTCACATAGACTCTGCCACCATAGGGCCTAGGGCACCTTCTAGAGTACCTACGTAGGAAAGTGGGACCCAATCGGTAGGAAATTTGGCAGATATTGTTGAAACTTTTTCCGAATCCCAATCTGATACCCTTTCCAGAACAACTAGCTCATTGTCCATGGACAATCTAGGGCCGTCAAATAGTTATCCCTTAGCCCCAAATAGAACACCCACAAGATCTTTTAATCCATTTGAAGCCGACACTATGGGGTTAACACTCAATGTGAGACTCCAATATGTCTACACGAATGCTCAAGGAGCTGAGATCTTTAGAGATCCACAACAACGGTATCTAGTTAAGATCGCAGACTTTTTCTCAGAACTTGCACTTGTGGTGGTAGTCGAGAAGCTTGCAGGACACATGAACCGAATCGTTGATAAATGGGCCAATGAATACCGAACCTTGGATTGGAAGGAGATTCGGGAGCTCACATGGAAAGGACAACCATTATTCATGGAAGTGTTCTCAACAAATACAGCTAAACCAGGAGAGTCAGCCTTTCTTGGAGAAACTGTTGCTCCTCCCCTACGAGAGTTCACTAGAGAGGGACCCTCAACATCAAAGTGGACCACTGCAAGTAGCCCAACTCTAGAACCAAGAATTTATCCTACACCAAAAGTGCGACCACAGATCACACCACAACAACATTTCTCTCACTATAACAATCGGAGGGTAGGGGAGCCAACTCGGCCTCCCATAAATGCACCTCCTGAAATGCGAGTAACAAGATCTTTGGAGGGGGTTGGTGAGGCAGGTAATAGGGGACCCACACCAATTTGGGATGCATGTGGACCATCTTACCAAAGAGAGGAACAATTCCCACTGAGAGCGAGAGGCCGTAGGCCCTATGATGAGTATTCAAGACAAGTAAGGCCATCAACTCTTCAGAAACTGGTAAAGAAGTATGAAGGGTCGGGAGATCCATACGACCATGTAGCAGCATTCAAGCAAGCAGTTCGAGCTGAGCAAGTGACTGACAAGCATACTTAAATTGAAGGATTTGGGCTCACTCTTGAGGGAAAAGCCCTTGCTTGGTTTCAGGCACTAGAGGCTTCAGACAAATCTTCTTTACGAGTTCTGGAAGAGAGATTCATTGCTGCTTTTTCCTTGATGGGGATTTAGCATGACACGGTAGCAAACATCTACTCTTTCAAGCAAGGCGAGACTGAGAGTGTTAGAGACTGTGTAAATAGGATGAAGCATTACATTAATCGTTGCCCAGAAGATGAGAAGCTTACCCAGAGTCGATTAATTTCTCTCTTCTTAAAAGGACTCAAGAACTCAACACTGCATACACATCTCTATGCAAAGAAGCATACAAATTTCAATGAGTGTTGCCATGATGCTATGGATTTCACAGATAACTTCAAATTCCAAGATGGTACTGGCCCTGAGGTGAAACCTAGAGATCAGTGGGGTGATGACCAAAGTTCAGGGTCTAGCGCGCTAGTAAATCTAGACCAGATAGCTAACCTAGTACTAAGGAGATTGGGACAGACCTATCGCCCACCCATGCAGCCACAATAACAGCAGCAGCGAATGAGGAGTGTACTACCTACAGGTCCTCATCTTTGTGGAGCATGTGGCGGTAACCATAAAACCGAAGAATGTAATACCTTTTCTCCTCTAGTCACAAACCAACCCACAAAGAAGTGGTGCCAGGCCTGTGCTTGGAACTTTACCCACACCACACAGGAATGTACTCGCATTGCAAGAATGAGACAAGAGCGTGAGCAGCAAAGGGGTGGAGTGGCTCCACAAATGTATCAACAGTATACTAATTTTGAACGTAAGCCACCGATGGCACAAGAGCAAGCACGACCTGTTCTTGGTGCTCAACCTCCTACTCCTGGAACTGCTCCTGTGAGGGTTGTGGACTATGACAATTCAAATATGTGTAGAGACTTGGTAAACCCAGGCTATGTGGAGGAGGAATATGCATCATATTCATCCAAGGAAAATATCTTTGAAAGTCTCGCATATCAAAGCCAAGCGTTGGAGGCTCAACCAGGGGAACGAAATTCTTTAATGTTGCTAGGAGGATACCAACCTAGGACTCCAGGCCCCTCAGGACAATGGCAGCAAAGTAGAAGCCAAACTAATGGGCCCATGTTATGAGTGCGGAGAACCCCATTGGCAGCCCGATCCAATACAACAGTACCACAATTTCCACCAATTGAACGATATTTTCTAGGGTGTTGTGTAGAACACTTCCCAAAGGATTGTTTGCTGAAACCACATGAGGAAGGCACCTCTCAACCAAAGGTCTCACTAAACCTTGTAGGGGCAGTTCCATCGCCACCTTCATCAATGAGGATGTCGTGCCACTTAGAGTCATGACTAGATCACAGACACGAAATGTCGAAATGCAGACTGATGAGACACCTCGAACTAGGGATGCAAAGGCAAATCTAGTGGACAAGACCCTACATTCCAATAGAAAAAGGACCACTAGGAGGAAAAAGAACCAAAACAAGCGAACTAAAAGTGCATCCACTAGTTCTCAAGAAGTCTCTAAACAAAACATGAAGGATCAAACATTTACATCCCAAGAAGTGCATGAGGAGCATCAACCTCCTGTTTTTGTGGATAAGGTGAATGAGACTCTAGATGCCATCATTGATGCTCATAGAAGTCGCATTGCAGCTTTATCTGAGCTACCCAAGAAGCTTCAAGAATACCCAAACCCTCGTGTGAGGAGAAGATCAATCTAGCTGTACATCAGCAACTCATTAGGGAAGCTCAATCAATACTTGAGGGACCACCTCCACCTATCCCTCGGGGCCCAACCTCTTTTAAGCCAACATTAGAAACCATACCAGAAGTGTCATCAAGTCGGGAAATGAAAAGTGAGCTCATCTCACAAGCTCATAGCGAGAAGTCTGCACCAATTGACACCCCATTGAAAGAAGGTATTCTGCCACCACCTAGCCTTGTCTTCCCATGCAATGATGAAGTTATTGATGCTAACGAGGACATGGCAAATGAGATGTGGGCAGCAGTTCATGAGAAAGTTAATGAGAACATGTCCTCTATTAGTTCACCTCCATTCTCTGAGGTGGATTTTACCAGGGGCACAGAAAACAACTCTAGAAGCCCAAGCATCCAGGTGGAAGTTCAAACAATTGTTTCTCCTAGAAGTAAGCATACAATGAAAACCTTACCATCATATTTGGGAGAATATGAGAACTATTCTCAAACCTTGAGGATACCCTCCATGCATAAAAGGCTGACAAAGGAGATGGATATGGGTATCGTGCAAGCTATTTTGTCAGCACCAGCAGTGGCTTGTACCTTACCTTTGCTTGATTTGATAAAGCTTCGACCTGAGTTGTGGAATGATATTGCCACATGTTTGTCAGAGCAGGTATTGCTACAAAAGGTTAACCATCATTGTACTATACACCTTGAGACAAAGCATGTTATGCCAGTTCCTATCAACAAAGTAGGAAAATTTTGTGAGGACGATCTGGGAAATGCTACCCTCCCATTAGAAGTGCGAAAAGTAGCTTCAACTGCAATACTTGATAGTGGGGCAGGAGTGGGCATTGTGACAAGGTCCATTTGGGAAAAGTGGGGAAAACCAGCTATCAGGAGTACCAGGATGCACTTGCAGCTACTAGCAGATGGAAGCTTAGAACATCCCCTTGGGCTGCTTGAGAACATATTGGTCACCACATGTGGGATTGAATATGAGCACACCTTTGCAGTAGTGGATTTTGGAAAACATGCAAACTATGAAGTGATATTGGGTCGACCATTCATGCGACAATTTCAAATGATTCAAGATTGGGGATACAATTATTTGTACCTCCGACATGATTCTGTCATCACAAGGGTCAACCTAAGGAATCACTCATATCGTGATGTAACAAGGTCTCCAATAGATGAGTTTGATTCTGCTTCATCTGAGGGCTCAAGAGTTACATTGTCAGATGGGCGAGAAGATCTGTGGATGTGTGGAGCCTCATGTAGGGATTTCAACACTGAGAGACTTAAGGGTAATCGAAGTGTATCAGATGAGGCATACATTCCACAACCCTTCCCTGAGCACTTAATTGATCCACTAGAATGGAGTCATGTCCTATCAGATGAGGCATACATTCCACAACCCTTCCCTGAGCACTTAATTGATCCACTAGAATGGAGTCATGTCCTTGCGACATTATCGACATGTGCTTTACCTAAGCCAATTCAATTTTGTGACTCAGATGGGTATGACATTATTCCTATATGAATGGTACAGCCACGTGACCTTCTAGATGATTTGTACTATGGGGATGTATCCAAAACTGCACTGCATGTAGAGGAAGTCTCAGTGGAGGATTTAACACTCGATTCTGCTCTGGAAGCTCCAACATAAATGATGTGGATAATCGATGAGTACTCAAGTGAGGGCCATGGCTGGCATGTTCCAACTACTCTAGTCACTGCTCAAAGAAGGCCAGGCAAGAAAGAATTATCAATTTGGCTACCCAAAGATGCGTACAAACTTGTACCATCTAGCCTAGTTGCTAAGCCTCCTAAAAAGCACATCTTTTCCAAGCATAAACCTCAGATTGTTACTCGTTGGGTCCCAAAGCATGTTCTTAAAGCACAAGGCTATTATGAGGGTGCAACAGCACTTTGGCTTCCCAAGTGCCATGGTTTGCTAGGGATAAAAGAGTGTATCAATAAGATTCCAAAAGTCACCCTTGGTTTTCCATATCAGTGGGTAGTACAGAAGAAATCAACACAACCTCTTCAAGATAGGATAGGTGGTTATGATAGCACCTACAAATCTTCTTGTGTTGACCTTCCCAAAACATGTATTGAATCACCAGTTGCCCCAATTTCTCCTTGTTACACATTTCCACCGTCAACTTGTGTACCTAAGACAAATCAAACTTTACATGAGTCTCCTTTGAGCATAGAGTCTAGCACTTCAATGCCTAAACCCTCTTATCTTGCTCAAATTCCTCGACAATTGCTAACCTCCCCACATCTTAAGAAGAACATACCCAAAACCAAAGATAAGGCATTAACACTACAATTGAAGCTCTTTGGTAGATCAATGTTTGAATAGAGTGGTTCCTTATGCCTTTAGAGGATTGTGTTCTTTTTGAGATGATCTCCACCACCAGGGCAAGGGTAAGCTCAGCGACTCCACAATAAGATCAACAAGCCAGGGCACTTTTCTCCCACTGGGTTTTTCCCCTCGGCTATGGGTGTTTGGCACCAATAACAAATTTTATTCATTTCTTTTCTTTTCTTGTTTGTTAATAAACATTTTGCAGAGATCTCAGCGAAACAAGAGCATACAAACACGCCCCAATAGTCCACCTACCGTGCAAACAAATTAGGAAGGGGGGAGACATGCAATGCCTACAAAGAGCAAAGAGAAGCAATCTGCACAACATCAGCAATGCATCAATGAAAACGAACAACATCAACGAGCACTACAACAGGTGTATTCAAATCATAATCTTTTGTTTTTTATGTGCTTTTAACTTTTGGATATATGGTTTGCATGTTCACACACAGTTGGCTGGTTTAAGTTTTAAATGAGTTGTTACCATGTGGTGAGTAATTTCTAGATTCTTAGAGGACTTAGTAGAAGATATTTCTATTTGAAGACAGTGTAGGATATATACCAACGGAGTATGCCAAGTTCTTATGCTCTCAAGGTATATTAGTTATCCCTAGTGGTAGCTACCTCTTAGGTATGAGCTAGGTGGTAGGATTAATAAAAAATTTACGAAAATATACCCTAAAAAATATATACAAGTGAATCGAGACATGACGTGTCTATAGCCATGTGGAATGCTTGGTAGGACCTTGGGTTGTCTTAGCACCTTGGGGCCGATGCCTTGGTTTCCATGGGGTGAACACTGACGTCTAAAGATTTAGAAAAAAGACCTTCAAGGAATCTATCGCCTTGATAGATGTTGGTAGGACTCTGGGGTACATTATGGGCCCTCGAGACCGATGCCCTCATCTTCATGGGGTACTCCTTATGTCATAAAAGAAAGAAAAGGGTCTGTCGCCCTTGAGATACTTAGCGGCCTTTAGATTCTCTTGGCGGAGGTCTCTTGGCCATTGCTTGGGTCTCATTGGGATGGAACCTTCCCCTTTATTAATCTTTTATACAAACACCAAAAAAAAAGAAAAAAAGAAAAAAAGAAAAAAAGAAAAAAAGAAAAAAAGAGAGGTCCAATCACCTTTGCTCGTATTTAGGAGTAGGTTTGCCACTTAGGAATAACTTAAATACTTGTAGGACATTGAGACTGCGGTCATAACCTCTGGTGTGTAAGCACACTTGCCTTTGCATAGCACTATCTACCACTTAGTCTCACTTTGACTAGTTTTTACTCACCTCTTTTAGCACTCTTTAAAACTCTAATCAACCTTTCACTTATATGCTCACGTGTGAAATTGTCATTGCTGTTTTTTTTCTTTCCTTTCCTTTTCTTTTTTTCAATAAAAGGCTTTACTTGTATCCATTGTTTTTTGCAGCTCTTGCTTCTACCGCGCTCGAGGATGTGCGCAAAATAGGAAGGGGGGAGTGTTGCGTGACGAGTGAAGATCAATGCAAGGATGCAACAAAAAGATACTTAGGGCTCTTGTAAAGAGTTCCAAGTTGTAGATGAGTGTGGGAGTAGGCTTGACAATAATCCCACATGGGAACTTTTGGGAGTTTTAGAGTTTTTGTATAAAAAGTGGCTCGTTTGAGAGCATGGACACATTGGGCAAAGTCATGTTTGAGCTCTCTTGAGACTAGCTCTCCCTCTTTTCCCATAGAGGTGCCAGCTCTTCTCTCTCCCCATCTACATTGTTGTAAGTTCTATTTTTTGTTAATTCAATGAAATGAGTTGATGTTTGTCTCTCTTCTCATGTCTATTCTCTAGTGTGCATGTTTCATGGTTGATAGCTTCAAGGTTTGTGTGCATGCTAGAAAGTAAGTGCATGAGAATGAAGAATTCTTTGAGCTTGTGTATGCAATAGCTTAGCTTTCTTCTTGTGTTGAATGTATGAATGAGTGGGATGATGAGTGAGTGAGCATAGCAAGATTGAGCTTGTGTGTGTGTTAAGTCTATGTCAATGGTAGTAGTATCCTTAGCATTCTCTCCATCAAATGGATAAGCTTTTGTGCACCGGTACGGGTTGAATCCCTAGCTCCGAAAGTGATGCAAATCCCATTGGATTGAGCTACATGTGGATCATACTACTCTTGCTACAAGTGAGAGAGTTTTCCGTCTCTCCAGCTCTTATCCTGGCCCTCAGAAGGAGATTGAGCAACTCCAAGAAATTAGTGATTTAGTTACGAAAACATAAGAGGAGCTTGAACCAAGACCCAAGCAAGTGAGAGTCTCAGATAATGCACACCTTAGTACCTTAACACCTACTACTGAGATTCGCAAACCTCTAGATGTGCCAAGTGTCATCATGGACTGAGGCCTCCACCTCTCATAGTTTGATCCCTGATTGGTTGAAGGGACAACTACCATACGAAAACCCTGAGCCCATCTCAGAAATGGATTTTCTAGTCTCACCAACACCTACTTATGGAAAGGAGGTCATGAACACACCACTAAATATCCCCAAATTTTTAGACTTTATGGCCTCACAAATTAGTACAACTATAACCACCCGATTGAGTGGAGATCATGAGTTGTTTGAAGCGATGAGAGCTCTCCTTAATGGGGAACTTAATGTCGGATTACCACCATTTGATGACATGCATAAGGCATGTCCCCAATATACAATGGAGACACCTCGAGTTATGCCCGAATCAATAGTCCTAGTGGAAGAAGAAAATACCAAATCTATGGGTAAAATTCCACTTAGCAAATTGGAACAATATTTTTAAGGATGAGTCTAACGCATTACTACCAATTACGGCCAAGGGAATCACAATAATGGGAGTCCTTGATGGTGGTGCGGGAGTCAATATAATCACCAAGAAATGCTGGGAGAAGTTGGCCAAGCCATGTCTAGAAGTCTTAGACATCATAGTCAAGATGGCTGATGGGACTCGCCAAACCTATTGGGATGCTGCGAGATTTAAAGATCAAGGTTCTCAAACATTGGGTTAAACATACCTTCATTGTTATGGACTTTTCCAAACAACAAGAATCATATGAAATGATCTTAGGAAACCCGTTCATCTCATGAGAGAAGCGAAGATGGTACTACATAAGTGGTCTAAGAACCATGTCTACCTCCAATTCGATGATTTCATCATCAAGGTGGTTGATCTTGTGACTGGCTGCGTATATCCTAGGGTAGTGGAAGACTTTTTGAAAACCGTTCAAACACCACCACTTATTCAACCCCATTACAATACTACTATACTTGCAGAGAAGAGACCGATGTAGGGAAGGACCCACCCTATAAGGATGCTAAAATACAAGCTATTGAGAATAAAGATGATCTAAACTGGATACATATGATGGCTACAATCAATAGTTGGGGAGCTAGAGGATCTACATGGGTTACAACCGATGATGAGGATCTCTCTAAGGTCGTGCCACCCCTACTACGAATGATTTGCGCTCTACCTTCTGATACTAAGGGGATAGGTTATATAGTGAACTTGAGTCTACATGGGATGACTCAAGCTCAAGCACCAATAGTGATGAGGGGTCTGAAACAGAGAATGAAAGAGCGACACCAACTCCTCAGTCACACCACAAGAAAAACAGAGCCCATAATGTTCAAAGAAACTATAGGGAGGAGTAGCTCCGAGCCTCATACAGACTCCCAATCTGAAGAAAGGGATCAAGACACCAAGGACCATCTTTGAAGATGGAGGAGATGTAAACGCTATGCAATGAATAATCATAAAAGGTTGCAAGAAAGAACAATTGCTGCCCAATAGCTCCAGTACATGGGTACATGAAAGATCCCTGTCTCCTCCGCGCAACAAATTTAGGGGTACTAGCAGTGGAAGTAGCCCTTCTTGCGCGGGGCAGGGTCCCTCACTCGGGGCCTCGCCCATGGATATCTAGACAAGAGACTAATCCCTCGGTTCTTCCAAAACCGAACCCGAAAAAACTTTCCTCGCCCGAAAAGCACGGGCGATTCCTTGGCAAGATATTTTTACTCTAACATAGTCGAAAGCCTTAACTAACTGAACTAATCTGACCAAACCCGTAAGACCCATAGTCAGATCAAGGAAAAGATTGCACTTGGATCATAGAGACCAATGCTTTTTTCCTCATTTGAGAGGCACAACCATTGATTCTTTTCCATAGAACAATTTTTATTCGAGATTTACTTCATCTATCATACCATAACAGAATTGAGTCTCATTTTAGGGATCCATCAGTCCAGCCTAACCCCAGTCCCGTGGGTTAGCCAACTACCCAACCACTGTAGCGATGGGATCCAATTAGGAATTTGGTTAGGTTTTGTCCCAGGTACCAGGGAAAAGAGTTTCCAAGCCCCCGGATATTCATGCAAACTTAAAACTAGTCACACCACTTACACACCCAATATGAAATTGCCTTTTTCACAGATTCAGCTGTCTTTAAAACAATCATTTAATGAAATCATAGTTTCACTGATCATAATCCTCAAAATCTCCGGTTGAATCCTTATTTCCAATCATTCCTTCATCGGTGTACCTATGGCATCATTGGCAACCAGAACGCTCACCACCTGTCCACTCAGGGGCCTTTTCGATGGTTCCTAACTCATAGTACTCGGTAATATATTCACATATCAAAATGGAATCTCCGTTGAAGATCAGCAAGATCAACCAATGAATCCATATAAAAGAGCCATGGACTCATCCATTGAGGACCAGAAAGGTCAATCAACCAAATCCATGCCCGAATTCAGAAAACAACTCATACTCCTTGTTCCAATATCTTCCACGACGCAGGTTTGGGTATCTTCGACGACCCAGAGCCCGAGCATCGTATGGTCAGTACCCTCTAGGATCTTTCGCAGGTCACCTAGCGCTTCACTCATAAGCCGCTTCCTTGGTCCCTCATCCACCGTACCGGAAGCTCACCATTTAAATCAAACCGAGGCTAGTCAAGACCTCAGCCGACTTTGCTACGCAAGACGTCCTCCATTGACTCTCTGTTCAGCTGTTGCAACTTTATCAGTTAGGTCTCCACGACCTCATTCACAAGACGGTCAAAATGCTTCCCCAGTCGGCAGTTTTTGTTTCACCACCACAGGGTTGGCAATACTCTATCTAGGATGGTACAGGTCATAAATACAGTTTCTATAACACGAACTCTTGTCTTTTCACATTGTTCCACAAGAGTTCGTTATTTAATTCACATTATTTAATTCAACATCCATTTCATATGTATTCCTATTCTCATCCAATCACATCATTTTCATCTCATCACATTTGTCCTCATTTATCCTCATCAGATCTCATCCACTCGCATCTACCCATCTCCATCTCCACATCTCATTACATCACATTCATTCACATCTCAATTCACATGACATCACATCTCATTTATTCATATCCTGATTAACATCACATTCATTCATATATCCATCACATTCATTCTCATCACCATCCCATCACATACATTCTATCCACATAACATCTAATCACATCTATCCACATCATATCTCATTCATACACATCTCATCTCATTCATCCGCATCCATCTAATCGTTCACCTGTACGACCACCCACATCTATTCATACATTCATATCTATCACTTCACATCCACATATATTCATGTCACATCACATCTCTTTTCATCACATCACATTCTTTCACATACACATCCACATCACATTCTTTCACATACACATCCACATCCATTCTTTCACATACATCCACTTCCATCCCATATCATTCATTTCACTCCTGATTCACATGACATCACATCTCATCCATTCATTCACATCCATCTGATTCACATCACATCTATTCACCTCACATCTCATCACCTCTGTTCACATCACATCCATCCATCCATTCATTCACATCCATCTGATTCACATCACATCTATTCACCTCACATCTCATCACATTTGTTCACATCATATCCATCCATCCATTCACACCTATTTGATTCTCATCACATCTCATTACATCTATTCATAGAATTTAAACATAGAATTTAAGAGAATTCTAATTTTGATATAAAGATTCTTTACGCATCTCATGATTTATGCATAAAAATCAACTTCAGTGGGAATAACACTTTTATAAAAATCCTTTTATGCATAAAAATCAACTTTAATGAGAATAACACTTTTGAAATAAAAATAAATCCTTTATGCATCTTTCTATGCATAAAATCAATTTTAATGAGAATAACACTTTTGAAATAAAAATAAATCCTTTATGCATCTTTCTATGCATAAAATCGAATGTAATGAGAATAACACTTTTGAAATAAAAATAAATCCTTTATGCATCTTTCTATGCATAAAATCAAATTTAATGAGAATAACACTTTTGAAATAAAAATATATCCTTTATGCATCTTTCTATGCATAAAATCGAATTTAATGAGAATAACACTTTTGAAATAAAAATAAATCCTTTATGCATCTTTCTATGCATAGAAATCAATTTTAATAAAATTAATATCTGTGATATCCATGCATATTCATAGGTGAATAGGTACATGGAGTAATTAGAATATTTCTTTTAGAATGCACAAATGGCGGGAATTACTCTTTTTTGGAATAACATAAAAATAAACTTTCTTTTTCATAAAATTTTGGAAAATTTTACCATAACCTCCTTTGTTGGGTGACCATTTCTCATTTTCATCATTCTAATTTCAACTTAAATTAACCCAATCTAGATGTATAGGACTCTAATCTACTCAATTTTCAGAATTCAAGAGAGTAAACAATAAGAAAAGTTAATTAATCATTTAACTAATCTTTCTAGGATTAAGAAAGACTGAAGAGAAGGGGGTGGCCTTTCTGTAAGATCCATCTCCCCACCGCGCAACGAATTCAGAAGTGCTAGCAGAGGAAGTAGCACTTCTTACACGGGGTAGGGTCCCACACTCCCGGGCCTCGCCCATGGATATCCGGACAAGAGACTAATCCATTGGTTCTGCCAAAACCGACAAACCCGAAAAAACTTCCCTTGCCCGGAAAGCATGGGCGATTCCTCTAGGATAATTTTTCTCTAACGTAGTCAAAAGCCTTAACTCACTGAACTGATCTGAACGAACTCGTAAATCCCATAGTCAGATCAGGGAAAAGATTGCACTTGGATCATAGAGACCAACACTTTTTTCCTCATTGAAAGGCACAACCGTTGATTCTTTTCCATAGAACAATTTTTGTCCGGGATTTACTTCATCTATCGTACTATAACAGAATTGAGTCTCAATTTAGGGATCCATCAGTCCAGCCTAACCCCATCCAGTCCCATGGTTAGCCAACCACCCAACCACTGAAGTGATGGGATCCAATTAAGAATTTGGTTAGGTTTTGTCCCGGGTACCAGGGAAAAGAGTTCCCAGACCCCTAGCCGAATATTCATGCAAACTTAAAACTAGTCACACCACTTACACACCCAATATGAAATTGCCTTTTTCACAGAATCAGCTATCTTTAAAAATAATCATTTAATGAAACTATTGTGTCACTGATCATAATCCTCAAAATCTTCGATTGAATCCTTATTTCCAAACATTCTTTCATCAGTGTACCTATGGCATCGTTGGCAACCAGAATGCTCACCACCTATCCACTCAGGGGCCTTTTCAATGGTTCCTAGCTCATAGTACTCAGCAATATATTCACTTATCAAAATGGAATCTCCATTGAAGATCAGCAAGATCAACCAACGGATCCATATAAAAGAGCCATGGACTCATCCGTTGAGGACCAGCAAGGTTAATCAACCAAATCCATGCCTAAATTCAAAAAACAACTCTTACTCCTTGTTCCAATATCTTCCTCGACGCATGCATGGGTATCGTCGATGACCCAGAGCCCGAGCACTGTATGGTCAGCACCCTCTAGGATCCTTCGCACAGGTAACCTAGCGCTTCACTCATAGGCCGCTTCCTTGGTCCCTCATCAACCGTACCGGAAGCTCACCATTTTAATCGAACCGAGGCTGGTCAAGACCTCGACCGACCTTGCTACGCAAGACGTCCTCCATTGACTCTCCGTTAGCTGTTGCAACTTTATCAGATTAGGTCTCCACGACCTCAATCACAAGACGGTCAATATGCTTCCCCAGCATTCTTGACATAAAACAGTCATTTAAAAACATGTCTTAAATACAGTTTCTATAACGAACTCTCATCTTTCCACATTGTTCCATTATCAATCCATATTATTTAACTCCACAACCATTTCATAAGTATTCCTATTCTCATCTAATCACATCATTACCTCTATTCACATCACATCCATCCATCCATTCACATCTATCTGATTCACATCACTTCTCATCACATCTATTCACCTCACATCTCATCACCTCCATTCACATCCCATCCATCCATCCATTCACATCTATCTGATTCACATCACTTCTCATCATATCTATTCACATCACTTCTCATCACATCTATTCACCTCACATCTCATCACCTCTATTCACATCACATCTATCTATTCACATCTATTTGATTCACATCTATTCACCTCACATCTCATCACCTACTATTCACATCTATTTGATTCACATCTATTCACCTCACATCTCATCACCTCTATTCACATCACATCCATCCATCCATTTACCTCACATTCTCATCACTTCTATTCATAGAATTTAAACATAGAATTTAAGAGAATTCTAATTTTGGATATAAAGATTCTTTATGCATCTATTTATGCATAATTAAAATTTAAAGAAAATAACACTTTTAAAAAAAATCTTTTCTGCATCTTTCTAGGCATAAAATCAATTTTAATGAGAATAACACTTTTGAATTAAAAATAAATCTTTTATGCATCTTTCTATACATAAATCAATTTTAATGAGAATAACACTTTTGAATTAAAAATAAATCTTTTATGCATCTTTCTATGCATAAATCAATTTTAATGAGAATAACACTTTTGAATTAAAAATAAATCTTTTATGCATCTTTCCATGCATAGAATATTAAATCTAATGAGAGAAGGTATTCTGCCACCACCTAGCCTTGTCTTCCCATGCAATGATGAAGTTATTGATGCTAACGAGGACAGGGCAAATGAGATGTGGGCAGCAGTTCATGAGAAAGTTAATGAGAACATGTCCTCTATTAGTTCACCTCCATTCTCTGAGGTGGATTTTACCAGGGGCACAGAAAACAACTGTAGAAGCCCAAGCATCCAGGTGGAAGTTCAAACAATTGTTTCTCCTAGAAGTAAGCATACAATGAAAACCTTACCATCATATTTGGGAAAATATGAGAACTATTCTCAAACCTTGAGGATACCCTCCATGCATAAAAGGCTGACAAAGGAGATGGATATGGGTATCGTGCAAGCTATTTTGTCAGCACCAGTGGCTTGTACCTTAACTTTGCTTGATTTGATAAAGCTTCGACCTGAGTTGTGGAATGATATTGCTACATGTTTGTCAGAGCAGGTATTGCTACAAAAGGGTCACCATCATTGTACTATACACCTTGAGACAAAGCATGTTATGCCAGTTCCTATCAACAAAGTAGGAAAATTTTGTGAGGACGATCTGGGAAATGCTACCCTCCCATTAGAAGTGCGAAAAGTAGCTTCAACTGCAATACTTGATAGTGGGGCAGGAGTGGGCATTGTGACAAGGTCCATTTGGGAAAAGTGGGGAAAACCAGCTATCAGGAGTACCAGGATGCACTTGCAGCTACTAGCAGATGGAAGCTTAGAACATCCCCTTGGGCTGCTTGAGAACATATTGGTCACCACATGTGGGATTGAATATGAGCACACCTTTGCAGTAGTGGAAAACATGCAAACTATGAAGTGATATTGGGTCGACCATTCATGCGACAATTTCAAATGATTCAAGATTGGGGATACAATTATTTGTACCTCCGACATGATTCTGTCATCACAAGGGTCAACCTAAGGAATCACTCATATCGTGATGTAACAAGGTCTCCAATAGATGAGTTTGATTCTGCTTCATCTGAGGGCTCAAGAGTTACATTGTCAGATGGGCGAGAAGATCTGTGGATGTGTGGAGCCTCATGTAGGGATTTCAACACTGAGAGACTTAAGGGTAATCGAAGTGTATCAGATGAGGCATACATTCCACAACCCTTCCCTGAGCACTTAATTGATCCACTAGAATGGAGTCATGTCCTATCAGATGAGGCATACATTCCACAACCCTTCCCTGAGCACTTAATTGATCCACTAGAATGGAGTCATGTCCTTGCGACATTATCGACATGTGCGTTACCTAAGCCAATTCAATTTTGTGACTCAGATGGGTATGACATTATTCCTATATGAATGGTACAGCCACGTGACCTTCTAGATGATTTGTACTATGGGGATGTATCCAAAACTGCACTGCATGTAGAGGAAGTCTCAGTGGAGGATTTAACACTCGATTCTGCTCTGGAAGCTCCAACACAAATGATGTGGATAATCGATGAGTACTCAAGTGAGGGCCATGGCTGGCATGTTCCAACTACTCTAGTCACTGCTCAAAGAAGGCCAGGCAAGAAAGAATTATCAATTTGGCTACCCAAAGATGCGTACAAACTTGTACCATCTAGCCTAGTTGCTAAGCCTCCTAAAAAGCACATCTTTTCCAAGCATAAACCTCAGATTGTTACTCATTGGGTCCCAAAGCATGTTCTTAAAGCACAAGGCTATTATGAGGGTGCAACAGCACTTTGGGCTTCCCAAGTGCCATGGTTTGCTAGGGATAAAAGAGTGTATCAATAAGATTCCAAAAGTCACCCTTGGTTTTCCATATCAGTGGGGAGTACAGAAGAAATCAACACAACCTCTTCAAGATAGGATAGGTGGTTGTGATAGCACCTACAAATCTTCTTGTGTTGACCTTCCCAAAACATGTATTGAATCACCAGTTGCCCCAATTTCTCCTTGTTACACATTTCCACCGTCAACTTGTGTACCTAAGACAAATCAAACTTTACATGAGTCTCCTTTGAGCATAGAGTCTAGCACTTCAATGCCTAAACCCTCTTATCTTGCTCAAATTCCTCGACAATTGCTAACCTCCCCACATCTTAAGAAGAACATACCCAAAACCAAAGATAAGGCATTAACACTACAATTGAAGCTCTTTGGTAGATCAATGTTTGAATAGAGTGGTTCCTTATGCCTTTAGAGGATTGTGTTCTTTTTGAGATGATCTCCACCACCAGGGCAAGGGTAAGCTCAGCGACTCCACAATAAGATCAACAAGCCAGGGCACTTTTCTCCCACTGGGTTTTTCCCCTCGGCTATATTCGGTGATTGGCACCAATAACAAATTTTATTCATTTCTTTTCTTTTCTTGTTTGTTAATAAACATTTTGCAGAGATCTCAGCGAAACAAGAGCATACAAACACGCCCCAATAGTCCACCTACCGTGCAAACAAATTAGGAAGGGGGGAGACATGCAATGCCTACAAAGAGCAAAGAGAAGCAATCTGCACAACATCAGCAATGCATCAATGAAAACGAACAACATCAACGAGCACTACAACAGGTGTATTCAAATCATAATCTTTTGTTTTTTATGTACTTTTAACTTTTGGATATATGGTTTGCATGTTCAGACACAGTTGGCTGGTTTAAGTTTTAAATGAGTTGTTACCATGTGGTGAGTAATTTCTAGATTCTTAGAGGACTTAGTAGAAGATATTTCTATTTGAAGACAGTGTAGGATATATACCAACGGAGTATGCCAAGTTCTTATGCTCTCAAGGTATATTAGTTATCCCTAGTGGTAGCTACCTCTTAGGTATGAGCTAGGTGGTAGGATTAATAAAAAATTTACGAAAATATACCCTAAAAAATATATACAAGTGAATCGAGACATGACGTGTCTATAGCCATGTGGAATGCTTGGTAGGACCTGGGGTTGTCTTAGCACCTTGGGGCCGATGCCTTGGTTTCCATGGGGTGAACACTGACGTCTAAAGATTTAGAAAAAAGACCTTCAAGGAATCTATCACCTTGATAGATGTTGGTAGGACTCTGGGGTACATTATGGGCCCTCGAGACCGATGCCCTCATCTTCATGGGGTACTCCTTATGTCATAAAAGGAAGAAAAGGGTCTGTTGCCCTTGAGATACTTAGCGGCCTTTAGATTCTCTTGGCGGAGGTCTCTTGGCCATTGCTTGGGTCTCATTGGGATGGAACCTTCCCCTTTATTCATCTTTTATACAAACACCAAAAAAAAAGAAAAAAAGAAAAAAAGAAAAAAAGAGAGGTCCAATCACCTTTGCTCGTATTTAGGAGTAGGTTTGCCACTTAGGAATAACTTAAATACTTGTAGGACGTTGAGACTGCGGTCATAACCTGTGGTGTGTAAGCACACTTGCCTTTGCATAGCACTATCTACCACTTAGTCTCACTTAGACTAGTTTTTACTCACCTCTTTTAGCACTCTTTAAAACTCTAATCAGCCTTTCACTTGTATGCTCACGTGTGAAATTATCATTGCTGTTTTTTTTCTTTCCTTTTCTTTTCTTTTTTTCAATAAAAGGCTTTACTTGTATCCATTGTTTTTTGCAGCTCTTGCTTCTACCGTGCTCGAGGATGTGCGCAAAATAGGAAGGGGGGAGTGTTGCGTGACGAGTGAAGATCAATGCAAGGATGCAACAAAAAGATACTTAGGGCTCTTGTAAAGAGTTCCAAGTTGTAGATGAGTGTGGGAGTAGGCTTGACAATAATCCCACATGGGAACTTTTGGGAGTTTTAGAGTTTTTGTATAAAAAGTGGCTCGTTTGAGAGCATGGACACATTGGGCAAAGTCATGTTTGAGCTCTCTTGAGACTAGCTCTCCCTCTTTTCCCATAGAGGTGCAAGCTCTTCTCTCTCCCCATCTACATTGTTGTAAGTTCTATTTTTTGTTAATTCAATGAAATGAGTTGATGTTTGTCTCTCTTCTCATGTCTATTCTCTAGTGTGCATGTTTCATGGTTGATAGCTTCAAGGTTTGTGTGCATGCTAGGAAGTAAGTGCATGAGAATGAAGAATTCTTTGAGCTTGTGTATGCAATAGCTTAGCTTTCTTCTTGTGTTGAATGTATGAATGAGTGGGATGATGAGTGAGTGAGCATAGCAAGATTGAGCTTGTGTGTGTGTTAAGTCTATGTCAATGGTAGTAGTATCCTTAGCATTCTCTCCATCAAATGGATAAGCTTTTGTGCACCGGTACAGGTTGAATCCCTAGCTCCGAAAGGGATGCAAATCCCATTGGATTGAGCTACATGTGGATCATACTACTCTTGCTACAAGTGAGAGAGTTTTCCATCTCTCCAGCTCTTATCCTGGCCCTCAGAAGGAGATTGAGCAACTCCAAGAAATTAGTGATTTAGTTACGAAAACATAAGAGGAGCTTGAACCAAGACCCAAGCAAGTGAGAGTCTCAGATAATGCACACCTTAGTACCTTAACACCTACTACTGAGATTCGCAAACCTCTAGATGTGCCAAGTGTCATCATGGACTGAGGCCTCCACCTCTCATAGTTTGATCCCTGATTGGTTGAAGGGACAACTACCATACGAAAACCCTGAGCCCATCTCAGAAATGGATTTTCTAGTCTCACCAGCACCTACTTATGGAAAGGAGGTCATGAACACACCACTAAATATCCCCAAATTTTTAGACTTTATGGCCTCACAAATTAGTACAACTATAACCACCCGATTGAGTGGAGATCATGAGTTGTTTGAAGCGATGAGAGCTCTCCTTAATGGGGAACTTAATGTCGGATTACCACCATTTGATGACATGCATAAGGCATGTCCCCAATATACAATGGAGACACCTCGAGTTATGCCCGAATCAATAGTCCTAGTGGAAGAAGAAAATACCAAATCTATGGGTAAAATTCCACTTAACAAATTGGAACAATATTTTTAAGGATGAGTCTAACGCATTACTACCAATTACGGCCAAGGGAATCACAATAATGGGAGTCCTTGATGGTGGTGCGGGAGTCAATATAATCACCAAGAAATGCTGGGAGAAGTTGGCCAAGCCATGTCTAGAAGTCTTAGACATCATAGTCAAGATGGCTGATGGGACTCGCCAAACCTATTGGGATGCTGCGAGATTTAAAGATCAAGGTTCTCAAACATTGGGTTAAACATACCTTCATTGTTATGGACTTTTCCAAACAACAAGAATCATATGAAATGATCTTAGGAAACCCGTTCATCTCATGAGAGAAGCGAAGATGGTACTACATAAGTGGTCTAAGAACCATGTCTACCTCCAATTCGATGATTTCATCATCAAGGTGGTTGATCTTGTGACTGGCTGCGTATATCCTAGGGTAGTGGAAGACTTTTTGAAAACCGTTCAAACACCACCACTTATTCAACCCCATTACAATACTACTATACTTGCAGAGAAGAGACCGATGTAGGGAAGGACCCACCCTATAAAGATGCTAAAATACAAGCTATTGAGAATAAAGATGATCTAAACTGGATACATATGATGGCTACAATCAATAGTTGGGGAGCTAGAGGATCTACATGGGTTACAACCGATGATGAGGATCTCTCTAAGGTCGTGCCACCCCTACTACGAATGATTTGCGCTCTACCTTCTGATACTAAGGGGATAGGTTATATAGTGAACTTGAGTCTACATGGGATGACTCAAGCTCAAGCACCAATAGTGATGAGGGGTCTGAAACAGAGAATGAAAGAGCGACACCAACTCCTCAGTCACACCACAAGAAAAACAGAGCCCATAACGTTCAAAGAAACTATAGGGAGGAGTAGCTCCGAGCCTCATACAGACTCCCAATCTGAAGAAAGGGATCAAGACACCAAGGACCATCTTTGAAGATGGAGGAGACGTAAACGCTATGCAATGAATAATCATAAAAGGTTGCAAGAAAGAACAATTGCTGCCCAATAGCTCCAGTACATGGGTACATGAAAGATCCCTGTCCCCTCCGCGCAACAAATTTAGGGGTACTAGCACTGGAAGTAGCCCTTCTTGCGCGGGGCAGGGTCCCTCACTCGGGGCCACGCCCATGGATATCTAGACAAGAGACTAATCCCTCGGTTCTTCCAAAACCGAACCCGAAAAAACTTTCCTCGCCCGAAAAGCACGGGCGATTCCTTGGCAAGATATTTTTACTCTAACATAGTCGAAAGCCTTAACTAACTGAACTGATCTGACCAAACCCGTAAGTCCCATAGTCAGATCAAGGAAAAGATTGCACTTGGATCATAGAGACCAACGCTTTTTTCCTCATTTGAGAGGCACAACCATTGATTCTTTTCCATAGAACAATTTTTATTCGAGATTTACTTCATCTATCATACCATAACAGAATTGAGTCTCATTTTAGGGATCCATCAGTCCAGCCTAACCCCAGTCCCGTGGGTTAGCCAACTACCCAACCACTGTAGCGATGGGATCCAATTAGGAATTTGGTTAGGTTTTGTCCCAGGTACCAGGGAAAAGAGTTTCCAAGCCCCCGGATATTCATGCAAACTTAAAACTAGTCACACCACTTACACACCCAATATGAAATTGCCTTTTTCACAGATTCAGCTGTCTTTAAAACAATCATTTAATGAAATCATAGTTTCACTGATCATAATCCTCAAAATCTCCGGTTGAATCCTTATTTCCAATCATTCCTTCATCAGTGTACCTATGGCATCATTGGCAACCAGAACGCTCACCACCTGTCCACTCAGGGGCCTTTTCGATGGTTCCTAACTCATAGTACTCGGTAATATATTCACATATCAAAATGGAATCTCCGTTGAAGATCAGCAAGATCAACCAATGAATCCATATAAAAGAGCCATGGACTCATCCATTGAGGACCAGAAAGGTCAATCAACCAAATCCATGCCCGAATTCAGAAAACAACTCATACTCCTTGTTCCAATATCTTCCACGACGCAGGTTTGGGTATCTTCGACGACCCAGAGCCCGAGCATCGTATGGTCAGTACCCTCTAGGATCTTTCGCAGGTCACCTAGCGCTTCACTCATAAGCCGCTTCCTTGGTCCCTCATCCACCATACCGGAAGCTCACCATTTAAATCGAACCGAGGCTGGTCAAGACCTCAGCCGACTTTGCTACGCAAGACGTCCTCCATTGACTCTCCGTTCAGCTGTTGCAACTTTATCAGTTAGGTCTCCACGACCTCATTCACAAGACGGTCAAAATGCTTCCCCAGCATTGCAGTTTTTGTTTCACCACCACAGGGTTGGCAATACTCTATCTAGGATGGTACAAGTCATAAATACAGTTTCTATAACACGAACTCTTGTCTTTCCACATTGTTCCACAAGAGTTCGTTATTTAATTCACATTATTTAATTCAACATATTTCATATGTATTCCTATTCTCATCCAATCACATCATTTTCATCTCATCACATTTGTCCTCATTTATCCTCATCAGATCTCATCCACTCACATCTACCCATCTCCATCTCCACATCTCATTACATCACATTCATTCACATCTCAATTCACATGACATCACATCTCATTTATTCATATCCTGATTAACATCACATTCATTCATATATCCATCACATTCATTCTCATCACCATCCCATCACATACATTCTCATCACCATCCCATCACATTCATTCATATATCCATCACATTCATTCTCATCACCATCCCATCACATACATTCTATCCACATAACATCTAATCACATCTATCCACATCATATCTCATTCATACACATCTCATCTCATTCATCCGCATCCATCTAATCGTTCACCTGTACGACCACCCACATCTATTCATACATTCATATCTATCACTTCACATCCACATATATTCATGTCACATCACATCTCTTTTCATCACATCACATTCTTTCACATACACATCCACATCACATTCTTTCACATACATCCACTTCCATCCCATATCATTCATTTCACTCCTGATTCACATGACATCACATCTCATCCATTCATTCACATCCATCTGATTCACATCACATCTATTCACCTCACATCTCATCACCTCTGTTCACATCACATCCATCCATCCATTCATTCACATCCATCTGATTCACATCACATCTATTCACCTCACATCTCATCACCTTTGTTCACATCATATCCATCCATCCATTCACACCTATTTGATTCTCATCACATCTCATTACATCTATTCATAGAATTTAAACATAGAATTTAAGAGAATTCTAATTTTGATATAAAGATTCTTTACACATCTCATGATTTATGCATAAAAATCAACTTCAGTGGGAATAACACTTTTATAAAAATCCTTTTATGCATAAAAATCAACTTTAATGAGAATAACACTTTTGAAATAAAAATAAATCCTTTATGCATCTTTCTATGCATAAAATCAATTTTAATGAGAATAACACTTTTGAAATAAAAATAAATCCTTTATGCATCTTTCTATGCATAAAATCGAATGTAATGAGAATAACACTTTTGAAATAAAAATAAATCCTTTATGCATCTTTCTATGTATAAAATCAAATTTAATGAGAATAACACTTTTGAAATAAAAATATATCCTTTATGCATCTTTCTATGCATAAAATCGAATTTAATGAGAATAACACTTTTGAAATAAAAATAAATCCTTTATGCATCTTTCTATGCATAGAAATCAATTTTAATAAAATTAATATCTGTGATATCCATGCATATTCATAGGTGAATAGGTACATGGAGTAATTAGAATATTTCTTTTAGAATGCACAAATGGCGGGAATTACTCTTTTTTGGAATAACATAAAAATAAACTTTCTTTTCCATAAAATTTTGGAAAATTTTACCATAACCTCCTTTGTTGGGTGACCATTTCTCATTTTCATCATTCTAATTTCAACTTAAATTAACCCAATCTAGATGTATAGAACTCTAATCTACTCAATTTTCAGAATTCAAGAGAGTAAACAATAAGAAAAATTAATTAATCATTTAACTAATCTTTCTAGGATTAAGAAAGGCTGAAGAGAAGGGGGTGGCCTTTCTGTAAGATCCATCTCCCCACCGCGCAACGAATTCAGAAGTGCTAGCAGAGGAAGTAGCACTTCTTACACGGGGTAGGGTCCCACACTCCCGGGCCTCGCCCATGGATATCCAGACAAGAGACTAATCCATTGGTTCTGCCAAAACCGACGAACCCGAAAAAACTTCCCTTGCCCGGAAAGCATGGGCGATTCCTTCAAGATAATTTTTCTCTAACGTAGTCAAAAGCCTTAACTCACTGAACTGATCTGAACGAACTCGTAAATCCCATAGTCAGATCAGGGAAAAGATTGCACTTACATCATAGAGACCAACACTTTTTTCCTCATTGAAAGGCACAACCGTTGATTCTTTTCCATAGAACAATTTTTATCCGGGATTTACTTCATCTATCGTACTATAACAGAATTGAGTCTCAATTTAGGGATCCATCAGTCCAGCCTAACCCCATCCAGTCCCATGGTTAGCCAACCACCCAACCACTGAAGTGATGGGATCCAATTAAGAATTTGGTTAGGTTTTGTCCCGGGTACCAGGAAAAGAGTTCCCAGACCCCTAGCCGAATATTCATGCAAACTTAAAACTAGTCACACCACTTACACACCCAATATGAAATTGCCTTTTTCACAGAATCAGCTATCTTTAAAAATAATCATTTAAATGAAACTATTGTGTCACTGATCATAATCCTCAAAATCTTCGGTTGAATCCTTATTTCCAAACATTCTTTCATCAGTGTACCTATGGCATCGTTGGCAACCAGAATGCTCACCACCTATCCACTCATCAGGGGCCTTTTCAATGGTTCCTAGCTCATAGTACTCAGCAATATATTCACTTATCAAAATGGAATCTCCGTTGAAGATCAGCAAGATCAACCAACGGATCCATATAAAAGAGCCATGGACTCATCCGTTGAGGACCAGCAAGGTTAATCAACCAAATCCACGCCTAAATTCAGAAAACAACTCTTACTCCTTGTTCCAATATCTTCCTCGACGCATGCATGGGTATCGTCGATGACCCAGAGCCCGAGCACTGTATGGTCAGCACCCTCTAGGATCCTTCGCACAGGTAACCTAGCGCTTCACTC
Source organism: Cibotium barometz (assembly GCF_041138505.1). Taxonomy (NCBI): domain Eukaryota; kingdom Viridiplantae; phylum Streptophyta; class Polypodiopsida; order Cyatheales; family Cibotiaceae; genus Cibotium; species Cibotium barometz. Next base: position 9,071,031 of record NC_141111.1, on the reverse strand, counting down.
ATAGGCCGCTTCCTTGGTCCCTCATCAACCGTACCGGAAGCTCACCATTTTAATCGAACCGAGGCTGGTCAAGACCTCGATCGACCTTACTACGCAAGACGTCCTCCATTGACTCTCCGTTAGCTGTTGCAACTTTATCAGATTAGGTCTCCACGACCTCAATCACAAGACGGTCAATATGCTTCCCCAGCATTCTTGACATAAAACAGTCATGTAAAAACATGTCTTAAATACAGTTTCTATAACGAACTCTCATCTTTCCACATTGTTCCATTATCAATCCATATTATTTAACTCCACAACCATTTCATAAGTATTCCTATTCTCATCTAATCACATCATTACCTCTATTCACATCACATCCATCCATCCATTCACATCTATCTGATTCACATCACTTCTCATCACATCTATTCACCTCACATCTCATCACCTCCATTCACATCCCATCCATCCATCCATTCACATCTATCTGATTCACATCACTTCTCATCACATCTATTCACCTCACATCTCATCACCTCCATTCACATCACATCCATCCATCCATTCACATCTATCTAATTCACATCACTTCTCATCACATCTATTCACATCACTTCTCATCACATCTATTCACCTCACATCTCATCACCTCTATTCACATCACATCTATCCATTCACATCTATTTGATTCACATCTATTCACCTCACATCTCATCACCTCACATCTCATCACCTACTATTCACATCTATTTGATTCACATCTATTCACCTCACATCTCATCACCTCTATTCACATCACATCCATCCATCCATTCACCTCACATTCTCATCACTTCTATTCATAGAATTTAAACATAGAATTTAAGAGAATTCTAATTTTGGATATAAAGATTCTTTATGCATCTATTTATGCATAATTAAAATTTAAAGAAAATAACACTTTTAAAAAAAATCTTTTCTGCATCTTTCTAGGCATAAAATCAATTTTAATGAGAATAACACTTTTGAATTAAAAATAAATCTTTTATGCATCTTTCTATGCATAAATCAATTTTAATGAGAATAACACTTTTGAATTAAAAATAAATCTTTTATGCATCTTTCTATGCATAAATCAATTTTAATGAGAATAACACTTTTGAATTAAAAATAAATCTTTTATGCATCTTTCCATGCATAGAATTTTAAATCTAATGAGAATAACACTTTTGTAAAAAAAAAATCCAATATGCATCTTTCTATGCATAGAAATTGAATCTAATGAAAATAACACTTTTATAACAAAAAAATATCCAATATGGATCTTTCTATGCATAGAAATTGAATCTAATGAAAATAACACTTTTATAACAAAAAATATCCAATATGCATCTTTCTATGCATAGAAATTGAATCTAATGAAAATAACACTTTTATAACAAAAAAATATCTAATATGCATCTTTCTATGCATAGAAATTGAATCTAATGAAAATAACACTTTTATAATAAAAAAAATATCCAATATGCATCTTTCTATGCATAGAAATTGAATCTAATGAAAATAACACTTTTATAATAAAAAATATCCAATATGCATCTTTCTATGCATAGAAATTGAATCTGATGAAAATAACACTTTTATAATAAAAGAAAATCCTTTCATATATCTATTTATGCATAAAATAGGAATAACACTTTTAAAATAAAAATAATTTCTTTTAGAATGCACAAATGATGGGGATTATTCTTTTTGAATAACATAAGGATAAAACTTATTTCCACAAAATTTAAGGAAATTTTGCCATGACCTCCTTTGTATGGCTGACCATTTCTCAATTTTTACATTCTAAACTTACTTTAAAATTTATCCCAAGATGAAATAAAGCACTCTAATCTAATCAATTTTCACTTCTAAAGAGTAATCAATAGGAAAAGTTTAACTCAATTTATTTGTTACTCATTTTAGGATAAAGAAAGGTTGAATTCTTAATGAAGAGAAGGAGAAACCTGTTCATCAAGGCTTATAATCCATAATCACATTAAAAAGCAAAGAATTCAAAAAACCATAGATTAAAATTTAAAAAAAGTAGAATTAATAACTTACATGGAGTTTTGTGAGCTTTCCTTTGGCTTGAGGGATTGAGGGTTCTACTCTTGTTTGGATCAAGAGTGGCCACCAATTCTTTGTAGAGGAATTAGTCAAAAACAAGTGAATTCAATGTTTTTGGCTCTAGGGAGGAGTAGAGTAACAGTGCATAAACACTATTAAGCTTTTACAAAGGAGGAGGCTTCTATTTATAGGAAAAAGTGAGCCTCAAACCAAGCAAACTGATTCTAGAATTTTCCAGATCAGTTTGGTCAATTTTTGACCATTTTTGGGTTAGTTCAGCTTACTTTTTGGAACTAGACTTGAATTAGGAGAGAGGAGAGATGAAATATCTCATTTTATTGATTTAAAATGGAAAGCAATGATGAGAAAAAGGCACCTCCTTCATGAGGGGGAATCCCCACTCTGAGGCGTCAAAAATCAGTTTTTTAACTATTTTCCTTGGTCCTTAGTCCATTCTTTATCTTATGTGAGTATTTACTCATTTTGAGGGGGGGGGGTTTCTTTATTTCTTCAATTTATCTCCTCCCTACATTTGATAAATCTTATTGGTCCCTTAGAACCTTAATCTAAAATTTTCAGAAAATCTGGACCCTTAGGCTAAGGCCTTTTGAGCAGATTATAAGTTATTTCTAACGCACCTTAGGAAATTCTTTGTAAACTTCTATTTCGGGGAAATTAAGTTTAATAAGAAAGGATATTTTTCCATCCAAAGATATCTAAAAACTGAGTTACCTCTCTCTAGAACATTTTCTCTCTCTAGGCCAAAATAGGTAGAAACGAGATCTTTTATTATTTTGAAAAGGGGATTGATTACATGGAAAGAAATTGGACATCTTGGGGGGCTGGGGAGGAATCTTACATTCTCTCTCACTTGAAAAACGCGAGATGTCCTCATCTTGCTAGTGGAGTATGATCTCTTTCATCTTCTTCTTCTTCTTCAATTATTTCTAGCGTTACTGCCTTGGAAGTGGATGGCCGATTTGGAAATATCTCTTTTTGCCTTCCCCTATTCTGAGAGGCGGAGGTCTTGCATTACTTTGGATTGAGACTGCGGGTTGGTTAGAGGGTCTACCTCTGGGATTTCCTTGATTTTGGCGAAAAGAAACCTGATTTTACCTTGGAAGGAAGGAGCTGGAGTCTGGAATCTTGATCCCTGATTTCCCTGCCCCAAAAACCTTGTACCAAAAGGAGTTGGGCAATCCATACTGTGATGTCCAAGTCCTTGTAAGTTATAGCATTTCACTCCCTTGTTCAAGGGTGGAACTTCTGAAGTTGAATTCCACGGGATTGAGTTTCTAGAAAAGGACATTTCTTCCATTCTGGAACTTCCCATATCCTGGGCTTGACCTGATATCTTTTAGGCGGCGGAAGGTTGGAATCACCTTCTGGAATTAAAAACCTTTTAAAAGGTGATGGTGCTAGCTTCGGCGGGACTTTGACATCAAAGGCCTTGGTGAAATCCTTCGCCATCCGTACTGCTTCAGCCATGGAAATTGGTTTGGCATTCTTCACGAGGATATTCAAAGGTTCGTTCAGTCCTCCCCGAATGAACTTGGCCATCAGCTGTTCTTCATCTGCGAGAATTTGAGGAGAGAGAACGCTTGGTGATATAATTCAATAGTTCTGCTCACCGGGTTTAACTCTAAGAATTCATTCATCTTTGTTTCCAAAAAGCCGGGAGGACAGAACCTCGTCCTTAGGTAAATTTTGAGATCATTCCATGTCTGAGTATTTCGCTCTAGACGGTTTATCTCGTAGTGGTTTCTCCATGCCACTCTGGCTGTTTCTACTATCTTCAGTCTTGCAAGAGCCATTTTGCTCTTCTCATTATACCCGGTGACATCGAACTCTTCCATTGCTTCGATCCACTTTTCCACAGCCTCACCCAAGTTTTCCCCTTCACCCTTGAAAGGTTCTGGCTGCGATCTATGAAGAGTCTTACGAACATCCAAGTCGAGCTCTTCCTCATCGAGTTGGGGGTTATCATTTCTATCACATCGACCTCGATCAATACTCCTATCAATATGGAAATTCTTGTTAAGTCCCCTTATTTATGATTCAAATCTGATTTTAGATTCAATTGATTCTAGGGTTCTTTAGATTGGTCAGTTCCTCACAGAATCATGGGATAAAGATATTCATATAGAACTCATTATCGGATAACAATTCATTCAGAACATCTCATTTATATCTTTAACACAATAATGGTCCATTAGACCAAAATTTCCATCTGAACAGTCCTCCATGGGGATTTCAATTATACAGATTTTTAATTTGTCATCCCTTAACTTGATCCACTGGGTCAAGTGTTAACAGTAGCAATTTGTCAGCATAACCCACTAATCTCATAGTGATTTACTGAAGTCATTAACGTCATTCCAGTTACGAACATCATCACAGCCAGGGACTCATCCCATTCATCCTCATTGTGGTTTTGTTTAGCTTATTACATTTCAACCAAAATTCAGGAATCATCATTTTTCAATCAGAATCCAAATCAACTCATGAGTTCTTAACCAGAGTTTTTAAAATCATATCAACCACATTCGAATTCATCATCTAGATAGCATTTTTTCTTATAATTTCAAGATCTTAGATTTACTCGTATATACTGCCAGTAAAGAGCTACAGTTATACCCTCGGTATATACGGGTAGTCACGGTCCTTGGAATTATAAGGTAAATACCAGCATGTCTAGGCCTCAAGCAAGTTAGGGATTTTATATAATTGCGGTACTTCCATCTGAAGACCCAATTACCAATCTATGAATTTCACTCTGAATAACAATTTGTATGAATTTATCACACAATTTTAACCTTTTACTGATACTTCATCAAATTTTGACATTTTTGGCTTCTCAGTTGATCCACTTTAGCCAAATTTGCTTTGATACCAGCTGTAAGATCCCTGTCCCCACCGCGCAATGAATTCAGGAGTGCTAGCAGGGGAAGTAGCACTTCTTATGCAGGGCAGGGTCCCACACTCGGGGCCTCGCCACGGATATTCGGATAAGAGACTAATCCATCGGTTCTTCCAAAACCGAACCCGTAAAAACTTCCCTCACTCGAAAAGCACGGGCGATTCCTCCAGGATATTTTTACTCTAACGTAGTCAAAAGCCTTAACTCACTGAACTGATCTGACCAAACTCGTAAGTCCCATAGTCAGATCAGGGAAAAGATTGCACTTGGATCATAGAGACTAATGCTTTTTTCCTCATTGAGAGGCACAGCCATTGATTCTTTTCCATAGAACAATTTTTTTCCGGGATTTACTTCATCTATCGTACCATAACAGAATTAAGTCTAAATTTAGGGATCCATCAGTCCAACCTAACCCCATCCAGTCCCGTTGGTGTGTTGTGCCACTTCTGCAAGAACTCCCTTCATATCATGGTATGTCCATGCAAAGTAATCCCTATAATCCTTGAGGAGAGCAACAAGTTCAGCCTCCTCAGCCTTATTCAAGTCCTTGGCTATGTAGATAGGCTTAGGATCTTCTCTTGGTTCAACCAAGTCTACTTCCTTGACCTCTATAGGCCCGTCATAGACTCCTCCAATCTCACTTGTGGGGTTATGTTTGGCATTATCAAACACTAACTTGCATTTCCCTATGGTTTATGACTTTTAATGCTCAGGTGCTGGGTGCAAATCAAGCTCATTTTCCTTCCTTTTATCAATTGCTTTAGCTGCTGCTGCAGTCTTAGCCTCTCATTCCTTCTATGTGGGTTCACAATTTTGTTTCCTTCTAGTAGCTGAGCGACTCGATTTTGGTTTATCAAAGACTTCCACCTTAGCTATATCAATTGGGGGTGGTCTACAATACTTGACCTTTTGTAACTCCTAGCTGGAGCGACTTGGTTTTGGTTCATCAAACACTTCCATCTTAGCTATATCAATTGGGGGTGGTCTATAATACTTGACCTTTTGTAACTTCTCTCCCCAATCACCTATAAACTTTCGATGTAAGTCAACTGCACTGTAAGATTCCTCCCTCCAGCTTTTGAGGTGTGCAGGTGTGTAAGAACCTCCCCTTGTGATCTTATAATTATTCCCCTCTCTGAAATAAAAGAAAGATCATGTTTTTCCCTATTTTGGCCTGGAGAGAGAAAATGTCTAGAGAGAAGTAATTCAAAATTGAGATATTTTTGAATATAAAAATCCTCCTAGTGTCTAAAATGGTTTCCCCTGAAACAGAAATTCAAAAAGAACTTTCCAATGTGCAATTGGAATTAATTGAAAATAGGTAAAAAGGACCTTAGCCTAAGGGTCCTGATTTTCAAAAATTTTCGAATTATGATCCAATAATTAAGGTTCCTATGGACCAATAAGATTAATCCAAATGTAGGGAGGAGATAAATTGAAGAATAAAAGAAAAACCCCCAAAAATGAGTAAATGCTCACATAAGATGAAGAGTTGATTGAGTACAAGGTTTATTAGTTAAAATTTAAGAGATATTTAGAGGAAATGATGCATTTTTGACACCTCAGTGTGGGGATCTCCCCTCATGAAGGAGGCCCCTATTTCACATGTGTGGAGGAGTTTTAAATCAAAAAATAATGAGATATTTTTATCTCTCCTCTCTCCTGTTTCAACTAGATCCAAAAAGTAAGCTAAGCTGACCTAAAAATAATCAAAAATTGACCAAACTGATCTGGAAAATTCTAGAATCTGTTTGCTTGGTTAGAGGCTCACTTTTCCTATATATAGAAGCATCCCCCTTTGTAAAAGCTTAATGGTGTTTATGCACTGTTACTCTGCTCCTGTCCTGAGCCATTTAACATTGAATTTCTTAATAATTCAATTATTTTTGGATGAGATGAAAATGATGTGATTGGATGAGAATAGGAATACATATGAAATGGATGTGGAATTAAATAATGTGGATTGATGTTGTGGAACAATCTGGAAAGACGAGAGTTCGTTATAGAAACTGTATTTACCTGTTTTTTAATGACTGTTTTATGTCAAGAATGTTGGGGAAGCATTTTGACCGTCTTGTGTGAATGAGGTCGTGGAGACCTAACTGATAAAGTTGCAAGAGCTGACAGAGAGTCAACGGAGGACGTCTCGCGTAACAAAGTCGGGCGAGGTCTTGACCAGCCTCGGTTAGATTTAAATGGTGAGCTTCCGGTACGATGGATGAGGGACCAAGGAAGCGGCCTATGAGTGAAGCACTAGGTGACCCGCGAAGGATCCTAGAGGGTGCTGACCATACGGTGCTCGGGCTCTGGGTCACCGAAGATACCCACACGTGCATCGTGGAAGATATTGGAACAAGGAGTATGAGTTGTTTTTTGAATTCGGGCATGGATTTGGTTGATTGACCTTGCTGGTTCCACAACGGATGAGTCCATGTATATGGATTCATTGGTTGATCTTGCTGATCTTCAATGGATATTCCATTTTGATATGTGAATATATTATCGAGTACTATGAGCTAGGAACCATCGAAAAGGCCCCTGAGTGGACAGGTGGTGAGCGTTCTGGTTGCCAATGATGCCATAGGTACACCGATGAAGGAATGATTGGAAATAAGGATTCAACCGGAGATTTTGAGGATTATGATCAGTGACACTATGATTTTATTAAATGATTGTTTTAAAGACAGCTGAATCTGTGAAAAAGGTAATTTCATATTGGGTGTGTAAGTGGTGTGACTAGTTTGAAGTTTGCATGAATATTCGGCTAGGGGGCCTCGAAACTCTTTTCCCTGGTACTCGGGACAAAACCTAACCAAATTCCTAATTGGATCCAACTACAGTGGTTGGGCGGTTGGCTAACCCACGGGACTGGATAGGGTTAGGCTGGACTGATGGATCCCTAAAATGAGACTCAATTCTATTATGGTACGATAGATGAAGTAAATCCCGGATAAAAATTGTTCTATGGAAAAGAATCAACGGCTGCGTTGGTCTCTATGATCCAAGTGCAATCTTTTCCTTGATCTGACTATGGGACTTACGGGCTCGGTCAGATCAGTTCAGTTAGTTAAGGCTTTTGACTACGTTAGAGTAAAAATATCATGGAGGAATCACCCATGCTTTCCAAGCGAGGGAAGTTTTTCCAGGTTCCATTTTGGAAGAACCGAGGGATTAGTCTCTTGTGTGGATATCCGTGGGTGAGGCCCCGAGTGAGGGACACTCTTGCGTGCAAGAAGTGTTACTTTCGTTGCTAGTAGCCCTGAATTCATTGCGCAAAGGGGACAGGGATCTTTCAGCTGATATCAGAGCAAATTCGGCTAAAGTGGATCAACTGAGAAGCCAAAAATGTCAAAAATTTATGGTAACAGTAAAAAGTTAGAAATGTGTGATTAAATTCATACAATTTGATATTCAAACTGAAATTCATAAATTAGTAATTGGGTCTTCAGGTGGAAGTACCGCAATTGCATGGAATCCCTGACTTGCGTGAGGCCTAGACATGATGGTATTTACCTTATAGTTCCAAGGATCGTGACTACCCGTATATATCGAGGGTATAACTGCAGCTCTTTACTGGTAGTATATACGAGTAAATCTAAGACTTAAAATTATAAGCAAACATGCTATCTAGATGATGAATTCAAATGTGGTTGATATGATTTTAAAAATTCTGGTTGAGAATTGATGAGTTGATTTGGATTCTGATTGAAAAATGATGATTCCTGAGTTTTGGTTGAAAAGCAATAAGCTGATCAAAACCACAATGAGAATGAATGGGATGAGTCCTGTGATGATATTCATAACTGGAGTGACAATAATGACTTCAACAAATCACTTTGAGATTAGTGGATTGTGCTGACAAATTGCTACTGTTAACACTTGACCTAGTGGATCAAGTTAAGGGATGACAATTAAAAATCTGTATAATTGAAATTCCCATGAAGGACTGTTTAGATGGAAATTTCGATCTAATGGACCATTATTGTGATAAGGATTTGAATGATATGATCTGAGTGAAGTGTTATCTGATGATGAGTTCTATATAAGGGATCTTTTTCCCAGGATTCTATTGGGTTCACCAGACTATAAGGAATCCCAGAGTCAGTTGGATCTTAAGGGAAAGAGTTGTCCTCTAATTTTGCGAGATGAGGACATCTCGCGTTTTTTAAGTGGGGTAGGATGTAAGATTCCTCACTCCAGCTTTTGAGGTGTGCGGGTGTAAGAACCTCCCTTTCTGATCTTATAATTATTGCCCTCTCTGAATAAAAGAAAGATCCTGTTTTACCCTATTTTATCCTGGAGAGAGAAAATGTCTAGAGGGAGGTAATTAAAAATTGAGATATTTTTGGATATAAAAATCCTCCTAGTGTCTAAAATGGTTTCCCCTGAAACAAATATTCAAAACACCTTTTAAAAAATGGGGCTTAGATTTCATTGGCCCTAGTAGTCCTACTGCACATGGCACACAAGCACGCTTCATCATTGTCATGTAACCAAATGGGATGAAGCAAGAACTTCACAAAAAGTGGAGCCATGGACTGCTAAGTTTCTCTATGAGAACATCATTACATGCTTTGGATGTCCATTTGAGCTAGTGAGTGATTAAGGTAAGCATTTTATCAATGATGTAATAAAAAATCTCACTAACATATTCATGATCACTCATCATAAGTCAACACCATATTATCCATAGGCAAATGGCCAAGTAGAGAGCACCAACAAGGTTCTTATTTTCAACAAAGACTGTTGAAGCTCGACGTACTGATTGAGAGTCTAAGCTCACATCAGCTTTATAGGCTTATCACACATCGTACAAAGTTGTATGCCTTTTAAGATGGAGTAAAGTCTTGGGAGTTCATGACCCCTAGCTTAAGAGTAGAGTTAAGTGAAAAGGTTGATGGTAATGAATTGGTTGGCCAATTATTTGTTTTAGAACAACTCACTAAGGAGAGACAAATTGCAGTGCAAAATATGCTAACAGAAAAGGATTGACGAAAGAAGTGGTTTGATCGAAATCTCAAGGACAAGGAGATTGAGGTAGGAGATCTTGTACTTATGTATGGAGTCCACAGTGAAAAGAAAAAGCTTAAATATATAATAAAGGGACCATTTAGGGTTTGTGAAGTTACTCCACAAGGTGCTATACATGTTGAAACTCTTGATGGAGTTGAAGCTGTTGGTTTTCTTAATGGAAGTAAGTTTAAAAAATACTATGGAACTCTTACCAATTAATCCTTACGTGCTTCTCATCATGACAAGAAAGTTGCTAAGGAAAGGGCCGCTCAAAACAAGACCTAAGCCCAACAAGAGGAGGCAAGAGAAAGACGAGCCAAACATCAACAACATTGAGAAGCAAACCTTAGACCTACTACACAAGACTTTGTGGGAGAGGTTGAAGGGGACACACAAGAGCACATAGCACCCGTACGAAAATCCAATCAATTGCCTAGCCCTTATGGTATAGTGTTGCACAAGCCTTTATAGGAGAGGTTAAAGGGGATGCAAAGGGGCACATAGCACCTCTAAAAACATCCATTCAATTGCCTAGTCCTTATGGTAAAGTGCTTTATAATGCATTACTTAATATGGAGGCTAGTCACAATCTAATTTCCTTCAAAGCATGGAACCACTTGGGAAAACCTCAACTCGTAGATACCTCCTTAAAGGTGAAAAGTATCCATGGTAGAAAACCTCAACTCGTAGATACCTCCTTAAAGGTGAAAAGTATCCATGGTAGAAATACCAAGGTTCTTGGGCTATTATAAATAGAGATATACTGTGATGGCAGTAAGTAACTGGTGGGAGACTTCCTCGTTATGCTTGCCAAAACATAACCTAAGCTAATAATACTTGGTCGTACATGGATGAAGGCTACAAGATGTATGATTGACTGGTCGACAGGGTATGTCTCTGTGGGTGAAACCACAACTAAACAATCTACTCATAAACCCCTGCCACCTCTCACTATTTTCAAGGGTCATAAAGAGGAGGAAGCTTCAACATCCACAAAATCTATGGAAATCCCCTCCACTTCAGTGTGTGTATCTCTGTGGGTGAAACCACAACTAAACAATCTACTCATAAACCCCTGCCGCCTCTCACTATTATCAAGGGTTGTAAAGAGGATGAAGCTTCAACATCCACAAAATCTATGGGAAACCCCAACTCGTAGATACCTCCTTGAAGAAGAAAAGTATCCATGGTAGAAATACCAAGGTTCTTGGGCGATTACAAAATAGAGATATACTATGATGGTGACAACAAGCAACTGTTGGGAGACTTCCTCATTAGGCCTGCTAGAATATTACTTGAACCAATAATACTTGGTCGTACATGGATGAAGGCTGCAGGATGTATGATTGATTGGTCGACGGGGTGTATCTCTGTGGGTGAAACCACAACTAAACAATCTACTCAATAAACCTCTACCACCTCTCACTATTATCAAGGGTCGCAAAGAGGAGGAAGCTTCAACATCCACAAAATCTATGGAAATCTCCTTAACTTCAGCATCTAATATTCAACAAACTCTTGATTCTTCTACTTCCTTACAGTAAACACTTGCATATCAAAAGAACGAACATATACGGTGAGCTACAAAGTGGCAACCCAAATCTACCTTGAAATGGGTTCCTAAGATTTCTCAATCCATACTACCTCAACCGAAAGGAGGACCTCAATACAAGAATCGGCACAGGAAGTCCAAGTTACAAGTTACCCCAAATTGGATCCCTAAACACTTATTAAGTTCAAGGCTACTATACAAGGGTAACCATTGTATTTGGATACCAAAACATAAAAATATACCACTAGTCTCATTGTCGCCACTTACAGATTCCCAAGTCTCCTCATCAATGATGGATAAAGGCTTCAATAGCTCAAATTCCAACAGAGGAAAAGCTATTGTAAAAGAATCTTCACCACCACCAACGCCCAAAAAAGTATGGATACCAAAGAGAAACCCTATCACACGAGACATGGTGATCGACGTGAAGCCTCTAAATCACTAAAGGTTACAAAACCATTGTTGGCTATCCAGGCTCCAACCCCATTAGTTTCCCTAGAGAGCGACCCACTACGCAAGTGTCAACTCCATTTCTCATCTATACTGGCAAACCCATAAACTACATCCGGTCTTATGAGAGCCCTTTATAACCATTAAAGCTAGAAGTTGACATGCCACAACAAGTGATGAAGGGCGCTCCTAGACAACAAACATTGATGAAGCAAAGTTGGAAGGGATGTTAGTATACACTCAATGCCCGCCTCTCAACATGTATCTCACTTTGATGAATAATGCACATTTGTTAGGCCCCCATTATGAGGAGTAGCCATGGTACATATGTCTTTAGTAGTGGGAATCCCAGCTTAGACGCCGATGCTAGCTCCCCTGTCCCGCCCCCCTGAGGCGATGATATGAGGAATATTCCCTCGGATACCAAGTCCATCATTAGTGGGCGGTGGGCTGCATTCTTGATACGCAGCCAGTGACGTGTCAATGTAGTGTAACCACCCTCGTTGCATACGCATCTACCCTACACCTCGTACATACTCCATCGAGAGTCTATTTAGATCACCATCTAAGCTCTACTTGAGAGCGCATGGGTGGACATCACCATCACTTGTACCTCTTCGGTATAATTAGAATTTTAAATTCTCTCCATTGTGTATCTATTGCATTGCCTATTGTGCTTTATCTTGCTATCTCTTTCCACTGTGCCATATTCTTATATGGTATCAGAGCTTAGGTGCTCTTATCAGGAATAGTGCATAAATTTTAGTCTTTCTTTGCATATAACCTTAGGAGTGATCGCTTCTACCTCTATTGCTACTGCTATACTGTTTCTCTGCTGTACCAGTTTTGTGCATTCGTCCACCTACCTTCACAGAAGGCAAGCTTGATGGGACAAAATATACTCTTTGGAAATTCAAAATCAATGCCATTCTAGACTTCTATGAGCTCCTAGAAACTATTCTGGAAATGCATATAGAACCAGTGGGAAGTCTTGACCCCAACAACCCTACAAACATACTTTCGCGCGCCATATGCTACACTTCTTTGGGCATGGAGAAGGTGCAATGCTGATGCACTTTGTGCCATCATCACCAACGTAAGTGATTCTGTTCTCACTCTGATTCAACATACTACCAAGGCTACAGAGGGTTGGATCATACTGAGAAATCAGTATGAGACTCGCAACAACAATCAGACCTTGAAGTCTTCATGGAAGGGAAAGGAGTCAGTCAACAATGTCGAGACCGAGCTTGAACTTTGGGTCACCATTGAAGAGGTATGTTCATCTGCTCAGGCTCCAGTTGATGATTCATGTATTTTGGATAGTGGAGCATCCCGACACATGACCAGTAAGAAGGGCTGGTATAGTTCTTTGAAGCCTCTATAGGAACCCATTAGTGTTGTTGTTGGGAATAATGCTAAATGTCCAGCCGAAGGGTCTAGAACCATATCTTTTGTGGTAGCTATAGGTGAAGAGAAAAAGGTGTCAAATGTGCTCTATGTACCCCAGATAAAGAGAAATCTACTATCAGTTGCTGCGATGTGACAGATCGTGGGCTTGAAGTACACTTCAAGAAAACTGAAGCAAAAATTTTAGATGTTGTTGGCAAGGTAGTCGGTAAAGGAGTAAGGCGCAACAATCTCTACGAGCTGAGTGCCCTTACAGTGTCTACAAATAAGAGCACAAGCAAGCTTTGGCACGAGTGATTTGGTCACATTGGATTTGCCATGCTAAAGGAGATGCAGAAAAAGGGTATGGTAGCTAATTTGCCTGCATTTTTAGAATTGCATGAACCATGTTAAGCTTGTATGATGGGCAAGCAATAATGCAAGGCATTTCCACAGGAAAGTAGCAATCGGGCAAAGACTCCTCTAGAGTTGGTACATGCTGATCTTTGTGGTAAAATGTCTACTACTGCATTAGGGGAGTCTTCTTACTTTATGCTGTTAGTTGACGATTACAGTAGGAAGATGTGGGTTTATTTCCTTTGGGATAAGGTTGAAGCTTTTGGCAAGTTCAAACAGTGGCATAAGCTTGGAAAATGAGACAAGAAAGAAGGTGAAGAAGTTTTATATAGATCGAGGAGGATAATTCCTTTCAACGAAATTTGACAGCTACTGCGAGGAGAATGGCATCAAGCACCAACTCACCACTGCTTACACACCTCAGCAAAATGGTGCTGTAGAACGCTGTAATCGAATTGTCATGGAGATGGCTCGATGCATGTTGAAGGTAAAGGGTTCGCCCAATACATTTTGGGCTGAAGCAGTCTCAACACAGAAGTTTATGTCCTCAATTGGAACTCCACAAAGGCACTCAAGGATGTTACACCTCAAGAGTGTGCGGGAGCTGATAGAGCATGAGATAGTGGAGCTGGAGTATTTCTCTACAGAGCAAAACTGCGTCAACATCTTCACCAAGGCTCTTGGGAAGGACCAGCTCGCTGGGCATCTTCATCGACTTGGCGTTGGGCCAAAAACCTACTTCATCTTCGGAGGGGGGGTGTTAATATACACTCAATGCCCACCTCTCAGCATGTATCTCACTTTGGTGAATAATGCACATTTGTTAGGCCCCCATTATGAGGAGTAGCCATGGTGCACATGTCTTTAGTAGTGGGAAGCCCGACTTAGACGCCGATGGGGTCATTATTGTGACCATTGATGATGGTTAGGAGATATGAATGTTAGCTCGGGGGGGGGGAGGGGGGGGGTCCTAGGGGGGCTAGCAACCCCCCTAGCGGGGGTTTGGTGGTAGGAGCCTCCCGAGGCGACGATATGAGGAATATTCCCTCTGTAAGATTCCTCCCTAGCCTCTCAGGATGTCCAGTATCTTCCCCTTTAGTCAAATCCCTCTTCAGAAATATCAAAGATCTTGTTTCTACCTGTTTTAGCCTAGAGAGAGAAAATATTTTAGAGAGAGATTATTTAGATTTTGAATATTTTCGGATAGAAAAATTTCTCATCCTATTAATATAAGTTCCCCTGAAACAGAAGTTCAAAAAGATTTCCAGAAGGTGCATTAGAAATCAAGTATAATCTGCTCAAGAGGCATTATCCTAAGGGTCGATTTTTTTGAAATTTTAAATGAAGGTTCCTATGGGCCAATAAGATCAATCCATGTGTGGGGAGGAGATAAATCCAATTTGTAAAAGAAATTACCCAAAAATGAGTAAATGCTCACATAAGATGAAGAGTTGACTATGTACAAGAGTTATTAGTAAAAAACTATGTACAAGAGTTGACTATGTACAAGAGTTATTAGTAAAAAGCTATGAGTATTACTAAAAAAATGAGATATTTTGAGTATAATCATTCCATTTTGACACATATGTAAGGAAGGGGAGTCCCTTCAAGGAGGCGCCTACTTCACATGCTTGAATGAGTTTTAAACTCAAAAATAATGTGATATTTTTATCTCTCCTCTCTCTTGGATCAAACCGAATAAAAAAGGAACCAAACTAGGTCCAAATCTAGCCCAAATTCAACCAAACTGAAATCTAGAAAATTCTAGAAATCAGTTGGTCTTGGTTAGAGCCTCTCTCTCCTATAAATAGAACCTGAGTCTTTGTAAAAAAATATGAGAATTATACTATGCCAAAATTATGCTGAAATAATGCTAATTTTTACTATTCTCTAAAATTCTCTCCAAATTGAAGAAATTGGAGCTTCCCTCTTTCTTCAATCTCCATTGGTGACTCCATCAGCACACCAAACCAATTGATTGGTTGGGGGCCTCTACCGTGAACAAAGAATCAAGCAATTTGTAAGGTAAATGGTGAATTTTGATCTTTCTATAAATTCTCAATGTTTCTCTCTTCTCAACCCCTCTCAAGCTTGAGAAGCTTAATTGGAATGGTTTTTGAATGCTATTGAAGTTAATTGATGAATGGTAGTAAAGAATTACATAGATTTTTATTTATGCTTAATTTTAATGGTTTTTACGTAATTTCTCTGTCTCACTCAAAGAATGGTCATTCTCATGACCTATTCTCAATCCAAATGAAGCTTTTCATAAAGCTTTTCCTTAATCCAAGATTAATCTATGCTTGAGGCCAAATTAATGGCTTTTTTCTATGCTTTTAGTTTATGTATTTCATGAATATTGATGATTCAATCCATTATGGGTTAATGATCCAATTAGGGATCATTCTAATCATTTCCTTAATGTTAAGCTTTATCCTTTAAAATAATTGAGATTTATCAGTCATAGCAGTGGAGCTATGGTAAAATTTTTGTAAAAATTACACATAAAATAATTTCATTTAAAGCATGAAAAGAGGACTTCCTACCATATTCTAGGAATTATCATCCTAGATTAATTGAAAGAATTTCATTGTAATCATGGAGAAATTGATTTTTATGTTATGCATAATTGACGAATTAAGAAAAAGAGGATTTCTAGTAATTAAATTTTATGTTAAAAAGAGTAATCCCCATTGTATGAGTATTCTTAAAGGGTTATTTTCATTCTAGACATAGAAAAATGTATACTAGAAATATTTTATTATAAAAGTGTGATTTTCATCATAATTGATTTTTATGCATAAGTAGATGCATAAAAGATTTTTTTTATTAAAAGTGTGATTTTCATCATAAAGGATTTTATGCATAAATAAGATGCATAAAAGAAATTCTTTTATATCAAAAGAATGATTTTCATCATAAATAACTTGTATGCATTAACATATGCATAAAAGATTTTTTTATATTAAAAGTGAGATTTTCATCATAAATGGATTTTATGCATAAATTAGATGCATAAAAGAAATTCTTTTATATTAAAAGTGAGATTTTCATCATAAATGGATTTTATGCATAAATTAGATGCATAAAAGAAATTTTTTTATATTAAAAGAATGATTTTCATCATAAATGATTTGTATGCATAAACATATGCATAAAAGATTTTTTTATATTAAAAGTGAGATTTTCATCATAAATGGATTTTATGCACAAATTAGATGCATAAAAGAAATTCTTTTATATTAAAAGAATGATTTTTACCATAAATGATTTGTATGCATAAACATATGTATAAAAGATTTTATTAAAAGTGAGATTTTCATCATAAATGGATTTTATGCATAAATTAGATGCATAAAAGAAATTCTTTTATATTAAAAGAATGATTTTAATCATAAATGATTTGTATGCATAAACATATGCATAAAAGATTTTTTTATATTAAAAGTGAGATTTTCATCATAAATGAATTTTATGCACAAATTAGATGCATAAAAGAAATTCTTTTATATTAAAAGAATGATTTTTATCATAAATGATTTGTATGCATAAACGTATGTATAAAAGATTTTTTTATATTAAAAGTGAGATTTTCATCATATAAATGGATTTTATGCACAAATTAGATACATAAGAGAAATTCTTTTATTCTAAAAACGTAATTCCTACTAAATTGGATTTATGCATGGAAACATGCATAAAGAAATTATTTTAACCCAAAAGTGTTATTCTCATCAATTTTGATTTTATGCATAGAAAGATGCATAAAGAATTTTATTTTTAATTCAAAAGAGTTATTCTTATCAATTTTGATTTTATGCATAGATAGATGCATAAAAGATTTATTTTTATTCTAAAAGTGTTAATTTCGTTAAGATGGAAATTTATGCATAGAAAGATGTATAAAAGATTTATTTTTATTTTGAAAGTATTATTCTCATTAAATTAGAATTTATGCATAGTAAAATGCATAAAAGGATTATTATAAAAGTGTTATTCCTACTAAAGGTATCTTTATGCCTAATAAGATGCGTATGAGATGTGCTAGGATGTGATAAGAGGTGTATGAGATGTGCTAAGATATGATAAGAGGTGTATGAGATGTGCTAGGATGTGATAAGATGTGTATGAGAAGTGATAGGATGTGATAAGATGCGTATGGGAAGTGATAGGATGTGATAAGATGTGTATGAGATGTGATAGGATGTGATAAGATGTGTATGAGATGTGATAAGAGGTGTATGGGAAGCGATAGGATGTGATAAGATGCATATGGGATGAGTTAGGATGTGATAAGATGTGTATGGGATGAGGTAAGAAGTGTATCTGATGGGATAAGATGTATATGGGTTGTGATAGGGCGAGAATGGATGTGATGTAAAAGAATAGATGTGAAGGCGTATGTGGTTATATGAATGGGAATGTAAAAATGGATGTATAGATGTGGATGTGAATGTATGGATGTGGATGTGGATGTGGAAGTGGATGTATGAATATGGATGTGAAAATGGATGTATGGATGTGGATGTGGACGTGGATGTATCAATGTGAATGGAGATGTGGATGTATGAATGTGATGGATGTATGAATGTGGAATATGGATGTGGAAATGGATGTATCAATGTGGATGTATGAATGTGGATGTGAAAATGGATGTATGGATATAGATGTGAATGTGGATGTATGAATGTGGATGTGGATGTGGATGTATGAATAATGTGGATGTGAAAATGGATGTATGGGTGTAGATGTGAATGTGGATGTACGAATGTGGATGTGTATGTGGAATAATGTGGATGTACGAATATGGATGTGGATGTATGAATAATGTGGATGTGAAAATGGATGTATGGGTGTAGATGTGAATGTGGATGTACGAATGTGGATGTGTATGTGGAATAATGAATGCAAAAATGTATGTGAATGGATATGAAGTCGATATGAGCAAATGGATGAGATGAGATGTCATGTGAATCAGAATGTGAATGAATAATATAAGATGTGAACGAATGAGATGTAATGAGAAACGGATGTGATGAGACGTAATGTAAATTAAGAAAGATAGGAATGGATGTTATGTGAAGTGAATGAATCTGATGTGATGGGATGGAAAATGATGTGATGGGATGAAAAATGATGTATCTGGTCAAGAATGGATACACATATGATTTGGAATTGGGTTAAGTGATATGGATTGATGTGGAACAATCTGGAAAGACGTGAGTTCATTATAGAAACTGTATTTGTGACCTGTTTGTAAATGACTGTTTTATGTCAAGAATGCTGGGGAAGCATTTTGACCGTCTTGTGATTAAGGTCGTGGAGACCTAACTGATAAAGTTGTAACTGCTGTGACGGAGAGACAATGGAGGACGTCTCGCGTAGCAAGGTCGGCCGAGGTCTTTACGAGCCTTCGTTCGATTTAAATGGTGAGCTTCCGGTACGGTGGATGAGGGACCAAGGAAGCGGCCTATGAGTGAAGCGCTAGGTGACCTGCGAAGGATCCTAGAGGTTGCTGACCATACGGTGCTCGGGCTCTGGGTTGCCGAAGATACCCACACGTGCATCGTGGAAGATATTGGAACAAGAAGTAAGAGTTGTTTTCTGAAAGCGAGTATGGATCTGGTTGATTGACCTTGTTGGTCCTCAACTGATGAGTCCATAGCTCTCTTATATGGATCTGTTGGTTGATCTTGCTGATCTTCAACGAGGATTCCATCTTGATTTTTATAAGGGATTCTCTATCGGGTACTATGAGCTAGGAACTATTGAAAAGGCCTGCTGGTGAACAGGTGGTGAGCGTTCTGGTTGCCAATGATGCTATAGATACTCCGATGAAGGAATGATTGGAAATTAAGATTCAACTGGATACTTGGAAGTTTATGATCAGTAACACTATGATTTCATTAAATGACTGAATTAAATACATTTGAATCTAGGAAAAAGACAATTTCATATTGGGTGTGTAAGTGGTGTGATTGGAGTTAAATTTGGTTGAAAATCCAGCTAGGGGGCCTGGGAACTCTTTTCCCTGGTACCCGGGACAAAACCTAACCAAATTCCTAATTGGATCCCATCACTACAGTGGTTGGGCGGTTGGCTAACCCATGGGACTGGATGGGGTTAGGCTGGACTGATGGATCCGTAAATCGAGACTCAATTTCTGTTTAGTTCGATAGATGAAGTAAATCCCGGACAAAAATTGTTCTATGGAAAAGAATCAACGGCTGTGCCTCTCAATGAGGAAAAAAGCGTTAGTCTCTATGATCCAAGTCTTTTTCCCAAATCTGACTATGGGACTTACGGGTTCGGTCAGATGTGCTCAGTTAGTTAAGGCTTTTGACTACGTTAGGGAAAAGTTATCCTGGTGGAATTGCCCGTGCATTTCAGGCAAGAGAAGTTTTTCCGAGTTCGGTTTGGAAGAATCGAGGAATTAGTCACTTGTCCAGATATCCGTGGGCGAGGCCCCGAGTGTGGAACCCTGCCCCGCGCAAGATGTGCTACTTCCGTTTCTAGCACCCTGAATCCGTTGCGCGGTGGGGACGGGGATCTTACACCCTTGGATACCAGGTCCAACATTAGTGGGCGGTGGTCGGTGGGCTGCGTTCTTGATACGCGGGCGGTGACTGTGTCAATGCAGTGTAACCGCCCTCGTTGTATACGCGTCTACCACACCACCTACAGTACTATATATGGACATGGTTGCCATGAGCTAAGGCATCCAATGCTTGTGAGTATCCACCCCCTTCTACACCTCGTACTATATACTCCATCGAGAGTTTGTCTAGATTGCCATCTAAGCTCTACTTGAGAGCACACGGGTGGACAACACCATCACTTGTACCTCTTTGGTATAATAATAAATTCTCTCCATTGTGTATCTATTACATTGTCTATTGTGATTTGTCTTGCTATCTCTTTTCGCTGTGTATAATCCCCCGCCATGAGGATGGCTGCTCGTATGTCTATGAGGACAAAGTGTTTTTTTGGGAGAACCTAGATTGTGCAAGCGCGAGGGTGTAGGGATAGCTGTACGCATGAGTAACAAAGGCCAAGGGCTAAATTTCCATGTGTATCCCTTATGTAGATCTGATTGCATATAAGGGACAACGCATCATCAAAGATAGGAAAGCAAGACTGAATCAGAGATTACAATTGAATGAAAAAGGTTGCATGATGTAAGGATAAAGGGGGATGATTCCATGTGCATGAAAGGCATCAAGCGCTAGTTCGAATGTGTATAGATCAGATTATAGGAGGATTTAGGAATACATATTGTGGTGCTGATTCAAAGTGGAGCATTGTAGAAGCGAGTCAACACCCACATGGTTCTCAATGCATAGCGGATTCAAAAATATAGGTTGCGATGTTGATTTAAAGTGATGTGTAGATGATTTACAAAGTGGGTCCATGTGGCACTCTGGGTGGACATGTGTGCATGGTGTTGTGCACATGCCTTCAAATGTATGCATATGATTTAGAAGATGTATCTAAACTCTCTGGGTGATATGCATTGATGTGTTGGAGATTGTGATTCTCCATGTGGACACATGATCAATAGAAGTTATGTGTGCTAGTGTAGTCAATTTATTGATGCAGTAGGTGCAAGCCTTTAAAATAAAGTGCAGCATGCAAAGAGCAGGTGTGTGTCATGTTGTAAGAAATAAATGTATCCAATTTGTGATGTCGTAGCCACTTTAGGAGTCTTTCACATTCTTGTGTTTAGGTTTTCGATGTCGGGACATGCACATGCCCTAGGCCATGTGTGTGGGGGTTTGCATAAGGTCATCATGGTAGAATTGGGACTTTATAATACCAAAGCCAAGTCAGCTAGGTCAAAGTGATGTTTTTCGATCGTATTCATATAGATTTTTACCCTTTGGTTTGTTCCATGAACCTTAGTCATAGGCATGACTGACATGGTACTCAATCTTGATTTTGAGTTGCAAAGTGATTTTGAAAGATTGATGGTGCGATTGGTTAATTGGAAACATCAATTAGATAATTGAAGGAGGTACATGTGATTTTTTACATACTTGCTTATGGAGGATTACATAATAACTCATGGCTAGTGATTACTTCTGTTTTTAAAGTTTTTGAGTTATCTTTTTTTAAACATAGTGTTGATTATGCCTATCTTAGCAGAACATTCTACTTCTATAATTACAACCATCATTCATTTGAATGTAGATAGAAGAAATATTTAATGACATTGACCAAGAATAGGCACAAGGCAAGATGCACAATTTGCATATGTTTGGGTGAAGATCATACCTGGTAGTTGTGATAAAAACAAGCAACCAAAGACGGTAACATGAAAACAAACCTTAAAGGGGGAATCTTTAAATGGTGTGGCAGCCCACAACTGTGCCCAAAAGTGTGACTGAGAAGCCACAAGAACCTATGTCAAAGCCACAAGAACCTTCTCAAGTAAAAATCATACTAGCCCCATGTGACATGGAGTAAAATAGGAAATCCCAGTAGATTCCTACTCCAAGGACAAGGAAAGGATGGCAAGAACACAATTTGGAATACGAGTTTTTACCACAAGAACCTACCCACCATGAGTCAATGGAAATCTGGTCTAAAATGGATGGAACAAGAACTCCTATGCTCTAAAGAGGACCTACTAGGTTTACAGCAACATAACCCATCCACATTAAGAATAACCTCAAGGTACGTTTGGGAAAATGGTGTGCTCAACTCATCCACATTAAGAATAACCTCAAGGTATGCTTGGGAATAAACGGTGTGCTCAAGCCGCCAGACACCACTCCTTGGAAGGACTAACATACTAACTTCCTTCTAGTAGCAGCTAACTAATGTTGTTAAGCGCTAAAAATCAAAAGGGGGAGACTTTAAACGCACCTTCTTGAAGCCAATCACACTGTAGTTGTTGTCAAACAAGCACCACATGTCAAGTCAGCCCAAGATCAACAACCCAAGATCAACTCACCAAAAAATGGAGAAATCATGTTCCGTGTGGGTGATAACAGTCATGATTAACGAACAATAATGGGTGTGATTCCATCTTGTGATTTTGTTACATGATCGACAATAACGGGTGTGATTTTGTTACGTGATCTTGCAACATGATTTCGTTTTACGTTGATCAAAAGGTGTGATCCCATTCTGTGATTGCATGGCACGAACATGGTGCAACTTTCAAAGTTCTAATTAGAATTTGCCACATGGCACTCAACCGCCTTCGATTTATGACCTAGACTTAAAAGTCACCGAATGTGACTTTTACCTATTTTTTCTTGTTACCTCTTTTTGAGTCTTTCATTGACCGTGTTGCTTGCTACATGTGTGCCTACATCTTCATCTCATTGTGTCTTCTTTGGAGCCTAGATTTTGTTGTTCCCTTGATAGTATCCTTGGGCTTCCAGACTTCTTACTGGTACCCACAACCTTTTATGACAATGGTTGTTCTTCCCTTTAGGTCTTTTACTTGGTTTGGTTGTCATGGTAAAGGCTTCCCATTAGTAGCTATGTCCTTGTTCACTTCCCGATATTGTTTTTGGAATCCATATTTATGTTTGTCATAATACCCTTAGCTCCTTAA
This sequence comes from Cibotium barometz, assembly GCF_041138505.1. NCBI lineage: Eukaryota > Viridiplantae > Streptophyta > Polypodiopsida > Cyatheales > Cibotiaceae > Cibotium > Cibotium barometz. The sequence continues at coordinate 9,047,703 of NC_141111.1, read as the reverse complement.
GACTTCTTTTGGTACCCATTGTTTTCACCTTGGAATACTTGAAGACCCACCTTGTTGAGTGTATTTTTCTTTTGTCTTCTTCTTTTGGCCAGGTGTGCTTTCCTTTTATAATTCCTTGGTTAATTTATCATTTTTTATCTTCCCACAATGGCATAAATATATGATTTCCCATCATGTTCAAGTTGTGCCATCTTGTGAGCCCAATTGATGGTGCATCCCGTATTGTTGGATCTAGGTCAAGTTATCTAGCTCAGGTTGGAATCTAGCTCAAGTTATCCAACTCAGGTTGAATCTAGCTTAGGTTGGGATCAGGTTGTCCCATTTTGACCCATGTTTAGTAAAAGAGTAGATTATGGTGGCTAGCTTCTGAGCTAATGAATGGAACACAGGTTGTGCAATTATCCAGGATAGACACACTTACCCTTAGCCTTGTATGTTCATTTTCTAAATCCTCTTCCTTTATCAGGGTAAGAGTAGCCATGTTTATTTTCAAGGTTTGGTGTTTTATTTTTTGTTTTGCCTTGGTCTCCCTAGCCTTGACTTCTTCCTTAGCTTGTCTTTTCAAATTTTCTTTGTTTGTTTTCCCGTTTCTTTTTACGTTGCTGAGCTAGCATATCTAGAGTCAAAGGCCATAATATTTCTTTGTTTGTTGTTGTGATGAAGCCTTCCATTTCCACTCCATCAATGGTCTCAATTTGCACAACCCTTGTTGAGTCAACTCTATGACTCTAAATGGTTATAGCCCTCACAATTTTAGTTTTTAAAGTTTGTTTAATCCAACTCTATAAATCAACACTAAATCTCCTTAAGTTCCTTTTTCTTAAGGTTTTGTGCAAACCATCGCTTGTGTCTATATACTTCTCCACCATTATACCATGCATGGCTAACATTCTCATCCCACTTTTACAATTCTAATATCCTTTTTCAGCTAATGCATTTTTAGACCGTCTCTTCGTTATTTCCACCCTTAAACCTAGCACTAAATACTCCATGAGGATCATTGCCCCCATTCTGTATGCATCATTGCCTCCATTCCATATGCAAGTTTAAAAGGTGTTTACTTGGTTGCTACCTTGTATGAAGTTTAGTTTTCCCAAAGAGCTAAAGTTAATTTGTGCTCCTAGTCACTTTGACCCACTTTTGCTTCCTCAATTTTAGTCATTATGGAGCACAAAATGTTGTTGGTAATCTTTGCTTTTGACCACTAGCCTACAGATAGAATGGTGAGGATTTGCCATGCACCACTAAGAAACCCATCAGAAGATGTTCGACCACTTCATTAATAATGAAGTGGGATCCCCTATTGTTGACCAATTCTAATGGGCAAACTGTTACGATAATTAATTTATTATTGGGTGATCCAATAAATGAAAAGAATATCTTGGGTGACCCTAGTGTGATTAATTTGATTGTGAGTGAATACAACCAACTATGACATGTGTGACGCATGTAAGAAATGTGTGAGTTTGATTGTGAGTGAATCCAATCAACTCTTTTGAATTAATTCTTGATGAGGGTGACCCTAGTTGGTTGTGAGTGAGTCCAATCAGCTGTAACACCTGTGAGACGTGTGGTGTACTATGTGAATACATGTGACGCGTATGAAAACATTGCGAGTGAATCCAATGTAGGAGTTGATTGTGAGTGAGTCCGATCAACTCTAAGACACGTGTGACGCATGTAAAGGTTTTGTGAATTTGATCGTGAGTGAATCCGATCAACTTTAAGAAACGTGATGCGTGTGAGGACTTTAGGAGTGAATCTAATATGGAAACAATTAATGTGTTTGATCACCCGTGTGTGTGCTGATAGTTACAATAGAGGACGGTTGTCTTCTCAAATGGGAGGACTATCACGGGAGTGAGATTTTTCAGAATATTTTATCATGGGAGTGAATCCAATTAATTATGTGTGATGCATGGTTCATGTGTGAAGCATGGTAGTGAATGATTTTCATTTGTTAGAACTGTTTTTTTTATAGTAATTCCAAAGTAATTGTGATCTAACATTGTGGACCATGTTGACTATAGATCATGAGTTCGGGAAAACCAAGGTGGACATTGGATGAGATTATCTAGCCAAGCACATGTATGCTAAATATTTGATTTTGTATGGTTTGTCCCATTGTACATATGTATTGTACATATGTTGCGCAAGGTTTACTTTTGATGAGATGCTTTAAAAGCATTAGACTAAGGTTCAATTTTGTAAAAGCCCAACTTTGGAAAAAGCTATGCTATTTATGGCTCCAAGGGCTAAATTTATGAATATGATTTAAATACCGCGTGTGGGAGTGGAGCCACACACATCGGGGGAGGAGATTGCACCCAATCTTGTGTTCTTTGATTTTCATGCTCTTGATTTATGCTATGATGTTATGGTGTTATGATTTATTTCTTTTATTATTTAATTTGTGGAATAATCTAATCTCCATGTACCATGGTCCTATAATAGTGGTATCAGAGCATGGCAAGTTCAAGAACTGAATTTGGGTCATGGAGAGTGGAAGAAAAATCAAGAAATTAATTTTTACTCAAAGGTTATTGGCTTGGAACAAATTTGAAGGCTTTTCAACAAATTCAAAATACTTACACAGGAAGGGTAGAATCTGTAGCAAGGGTACAAAGGCTTTGGACAAGGACACCATTCATTCAAAAATTCAAGAGATAAAGAAGAGAAGGTGTGGAAGACTTTTGGGCAAAAGAAGTTATGGTTATGTGAATTTTGTGGACCATTAGATCAAGATTTAGATCAAGGGCTAGGAAGAAAAACCATGATGGAATTCCCAAAACCACCCTTCTTGTCCCAAAACCACCTTGCTCAATTCAAATCCTTTCCATAATCCGCTCTCTAAGGAGATTATGGGTCTCGTCTCAGAATTGCTAACCTTGCTTCATGGTCAATTTGCATATTGGAGGGCTCTCAAAGGAGATTATGGGTCTCGTCTCAGAATTGCTAACCTTGCTTCATGGTCAATTTGCATATTGGAGGGCTCTCAAAATTTTTCTTCTTCTCTGCTCCAAAAATATCACTACGCTTGATGGTTTAGTGGTTTAGTTTTCAAGAAATTTTCTTTTTCCATTATATATATATATATTTTTAAATTCTTTTTTTTTCCTTTCTTTCTCCTCTACCATTCGGTCAGCGGGCGCCAACAACAGCCTAAAGTTTCAATCCATCTCCTCTCCTTCTCCACGATGGCGGCACAAAGGCGATCATCTTCTTCTTCTTCTATTGTGTGCTGGTGGGTTCTGTTGTGTGCCGTCAACAAGGCTATTGGATACTCCTTTTGATTAAGCTTTTTACAAGCTTCAATAAGCTTATTCAAGGGCTTTACTAAGCTTTAAATAAAGCTTAGTCTTAAAGCTTTAAAATTCAAAATCTTGGTCATTTTAAAAGCTCAACTCAAAGGCTTACAAAAGCTTCAAAGTAAACCTTTTTCATATCTTCAAAGGGGGTTTCAAAGTGCACTTTGTGGACACAAAATTTTAGTAAATTTTTTGATTTTGGGGAAAAAGAAATTCAGCAAGTGATCAATTGGGTATTCTTCTTCGACATTTTTTTTCCCCGACTCTTTTGAAGACTCTTCCAATGATATATTTCTTGAGTTTGTTGTCAACATAAAGGTGATAATTGGATTATCATTTTTATTCTTCATGGGACGCCATCGACATTGAGCACTTTGACAACCCTTCTTTCAAAATACAAGAGAGAGATAAGTTTGCTATCTTTTCTATTTTATTTCTACATTTCCATATTATTTTACTTGTTTCTTCTACAATGGCAATCTATCCACAACCACCTACTATCCAAGATCAAGTAAATGCACTGCAAGCTCAATTGTTGAGTGAGAAGAGGTAAAGGGAAGATTTTGAGCAAAAATTTACTCGCAAAGAAGCAAAGGCGTGCATATTCTGAATCTGATTCTTTGGATTCTGACGATGACCCTATTCAAAGGACTGTACGAGCTACTCTCAAAGCTCAAGAGTATCAAAAAGGACACAAGATCAGTAGAAAGGCTTTTACTTTTCAAGATTATGATGGCGAAAAGGCTGCACACATCATACTCACATGGTTGAGCCAACTTGATGATTATTTTTTTGAAGAAAATTTTTTTGAGAAGGATAAGGTAGGCAGCATAGCTCTTTGGTGGAATGTTATTAGAGAGGGCAAACACAAACCAAAGTCATGGAAAGACTTCCAGAATCTGGTCAAGAAGGATTTCTTACCTTCGACATATAAGAGTAAAGCAAGATAGCGATGGGATATTTTTAGACAGCTCGAAAAGGAGAACATATTAGCCTATATTGATAGATTTTGGAAAACTTTATTTGCAACTTCAAGCTATAGAGAAAGTGTGTGAAAAACAGCAAAGGAGAAAGTTCATAACAGGTCTCAAGCCAGTTATTAGAGTAGAAGTGAACATATTTCATCCTCATTCTCTTAGCAATGCCATCTCTCTAGCAACATACTGCAAGAAGAACAATGGATTTTCAAGGGATACTACAGTGACAGATTCTCATATTCCTCAGTCTTCTAAATCTGCACATTTTGAGGAGTTTCAGCACAAAGATAAAGAAGAGAATCACAATGGTCCACAAGTGAATGGGAAGAAAACTAAAACTACAAAAAAGACCAACAATGGGAATCAAAAACCTCGTGTGATTACATGCTATAGGTGTGACAAAGAAGGGCATTATGCATATGAGTGTCCAGAAAAGAAAAAGAATCAAGTTGCGGTCGTGAACGTGATTGAAGACAAAGATAAATGCAACCAACCTAAACAAGATGGTACTCCCAATCATGATTTCTACCACTAGAGAGGTAAGCCTAAAACTCATCCTTATGATGCGTCACACGTATTCATAGAGTACCACTAGAGAGGTAAGCCTAAAACTCATACTTATGAGTGATTTTGTATGGTTTGGCCCATTGTACATATGTTGGGCAAGGTTTACTTTTGATGAGATGCTTTAAAAGCATTGGACTAAGGTTCAATTTTGGAGAAAGCTATGCTATTTATGGCTCCAAGGGCTAAATTTATGAATATTATTTAAATATCGCGTGTGGGAGTGGAGCCACACATGTTGAGGGGGAGATTATCTTGTGTTCTTTGATTTTCATGCTCTTGATTTATGCTATGATGTTATGGTGTTATGGTTTATTTCTTTTATTATTTAATTTATGAAATAATCTAATCTCCATGTACCATGGTCCTGTAACACAAACTGAATCTCAAAATCATATGTTGCTCGTATATTGATTTGGGTGTTGTATATGTATCAACCTGGATCTCTACCCACTTTATGAAATAATATATGGCTACAATGACATATCAAGCTTGGCCATGTCAAGCCATTGGTGTAATGGGCCCAATAAAATCATCCCCCACTTTTCAAATTGTTGTTTTAGAATTATAGGAGTTAGAGGCATTCTATCCCTCTCTTGAGGCACGCTGAAAGCACTGACATTTGTCACACCTACGAATTCCATAGAGTCTCTAAGCATTGTCGGCCTCCATAAACTGGCTTCTAGGATCTTACGAGCAGTCACTTCTCCAATGAAGTGTCTTCCTGCAATTTTGCAATGTGCTTCCTCTAGAATAGAGAGAATTTTGTCCTCTCTTACATAACACCTTAACATGTTATCCTTTCCCACTTTATATAATTATCTTGCTATAAATTGATAAGGTGCTACTAACTTAATAAGGCATCGTATGCTCTCCTTGTTTTAGAGCCTTATCATTTGGAAGTCCGTAAGTGAGATATTTTGAAATTTCTTTGGTCCATTTGGGCACCAAGTCTATAGTTATGATAGTACACAACCAATTGGACACCAAGTCTATAGTTATGATAGTACACAACCAATTGCAAAGTTAGAGGCATCGATGTGAACATGAAAAATCATGTCTTAATTAGGTGGTCTTAAAATGGGTGCACTAGCTGGCACTTTTTTAAATTCATCATATCCTACTGATATTCCTAGGTTCATTCAAAGATTATGAGTAATCAATGTAATGGACCCGCTATCTTAGTGTATAAATACAATAAATCTACAATAATGCCCTCCATGACCCATGAATCATTGCATTCCTTTATAATTTGTGGATGTGGCAATAGTTCTAGAATAAGCTTCACTTTACTGTCATCAGTGGAGATTCGATTTTTGGCACAATGTGTGCCAAGATGACATCATGTTTTACCCAAAATAGCCATTTTCAAGGATTTATAAATATGCATATAATGAACATCTTTGAAATATCTTTCTCATGTATCCCAAGTGCTCTTTCAATCGTGAGTGTGTGTAGAGATCATCTATAAAGATTTTTAACCACTTTTCCAAGTAGTCCTTGAATGCCGTACACATCAACCTTTGAAATGTTGTAGGAGCATTGGTCAAATCGAATGAAATGACTTTGTACACGCAAATGTTCTCCATGTGGTTGTATGTTAGGTACCTATACATTCCCCTAGATTGGTCTTGCACATTAGATTCATTAGATCCTTGAACATTCCCATGGATAGGGAGTGTTGGTAATGCCAAAGAGGAGGTCATGTTATACAGGAGGCAATTGTGGAAATTATGACTATTGTTGTGGCCACATGGGTACCGACACATACTTGTATCGTGGGTTTTCCAGCCGCATACAATGCACACAATACATCAAATTTTGAGGGCTTAGATATGGACATTCTATATTGGTATGATGGTTACATCAAAGGTGGAGACCTTAGATGTGGACATCCTATACTTGTATGATGGTTCTACCTACGGACTGTGAGTACCAAACTAGTTCTCTCTTTGGGTAGAGATGTTGGTTCACATCGGACCTTCCCTGGTCTAATTTATTTGTCAAACAATGTGGTGCTGAGCTCATCAGGATTCAAATTCTTATTTTGTTTTCCAACCTTGTTTGAGTTGCTATGCCAACTCGAGGCCTACGAAGAAGTAACCGCCGAGGTTGTGGCAGCAAACGAATCATCAATTAGGGGAAATTCCAACATGTTGTTTTGAAAATTGATCGAGTTTACAACATTCGTCAAGTGATGTGGGCTTGGAAATTAATAGGTACTCATGCATCTTAGAATCTTGTACCCCTCTTCAAAAGTAGGGTAATAACTACTCAGTAGGTAATATTTCCCTTTGTTACACTTAGAGTTGAGATTCTTTAATCAAGAGACATAATCCCTCATCAATTCATGTTCTTCCTATTTTACGTCATATAGTTGAGCTATTAGACTCCATTTATCACCACTTCCTACAAAACTTGGTTGTATGAACACATTATCCTTAGGCTTAAAAGATTGATACCATTGGTGCACTTTTCCATCCAAGGTTATGGAAAAGGCATGTATTTTTTTTGGTCGCTCAAAGGTCCATAAGTTTCACACACTCATTGAAAAAATTCTAGGTGATCATCTGTAAACTTTTACATGAGCTTTGCCACATTTTTGTGGCTTGGCTCTTGAAAAACTCTCGATGTGGTGGAAGAGTTGTACCAACTCCCTATACTAGTAAACTGCCTACCTATTTCTTCAACCATACTTCATGGTTTATTTGGTGTTATGACTTCCAAATGTGATGGTGGTCTTACAATTCCTCCTAGTAAGACTCCCGGCACTTCCCTTCTTGTAGTTGCTGCACCTCTTCCTCTTCCAAGTCCACCATGGCGTAAAGAACCCTTTTGGATGAAACGCTTTCTTGAGCATGGGTGTGTGTTTGTGTGTGTGTGTGTGAGAGAGAGAGGGGGGGGGGAGGGGGAGGGGGGGGGGGAGAAGGGGGATATTTTACTACTAGCATGCTCATAGTTTCTATGTGTGTGTGTGTGTGTGTGTGTGTGTGTGTGTGTGTGTGTGTGAGAGAGAGAGAGAGAGAGAGAGAGAGAGAGAGAGAGAGTCACATATGTGTGAGAAGAAAAGAAAGGGAGAGCCTTTAATGAATATGATGTTATTAATTACAATTACTATGTAAAAATTTATATAGATGATCTATATTTGGTTTTTATTAAAATTTTACAACTTTCTTATTTCATATTTTACGCGACTATAAATTTTTTTACTCTAAAATTTATACACATTTTAAGTATTAATTTTACAATTTTTAATTTACAAAGCTACATGTCCACTGCTCATTGTGCTCTTTCCATCTATGTTCACTACTATTAAAACTAGTGTATTCTATTATGTTCACTACCTAATTACCTTAATCCTTACATTCGAGTAGTACCCCGGTCCTACAGACTTTTATGAGATAGGTTTCTACTTTTTCTACCATGGTTACTTATCTATTATCTTAACCCCTACATTGTAATATTATCCCTAGTACAAATCTATATCATAAAAGTCTAGCCTTGCCATCTAGCATCACACATCAAATTGCAATCTCTTATTGAACATTCAATTCTACCTACGTCACTTCACTTCTCCCTCCCAAAACTTAATCCATAACAAATGTTTCTTCTTCCCCATAAGAAAATTGGTGCATACTCCTCTTGAGACACCATTGACTCTATTATCATGGTTACTTATTTACTACATTAAACCCTTGGATTGGAATATTATCCCTAGTACAAACCTATCTCACACATCAACATATTGTGGAGTTTTCTATTGCCTACAGGTAAAAACGCATGTAGTAAATGCCATATTGTGGAGTTTTCTATTGCTTAGAGGTTGAAAAAGCATGGATGGCTTTTTAGCCACAAAATTCTAGGACTCCACTCTCAAGCTTCAGAGAATCATAGCTCCAACCAAACTCTATCTACAAAGAGAAACACTATGCAAAAGATGAAGTATCTCTCACTCGCACAAAGCATATAGAGGTCCACTACCATTTTGTCAGAGAGAAGGTTTTGACAGGAGACATTGACCTTGTTTATGTCAGCACCACACAGGATCAGGTTGCTGACCATCTTCACCAAAGCATTGGGTACAGAGAAGCTCCGCAGATTCAGGGCTTCACTTGGTGTACATGAGATGGAGTTGAGCTCAAGGGGGAGTGTTGAGATATCGAGCTCATCTAGTGAGGTGGTGGACACTGATGATCCACCTGGGGGATAGGCCCCACACTTACACCACTGGCATGGTTGGTGAGATCATGGGTGATATGCGGCCAGTGGGATGACAAGCTGTGTGACAGCCATTCTAGAGACTGGCATAGTTATAGCGCCAGCTCATTCAGTTGGGTTCACACTATAGAGAACCCTAGTATGTATTTGGTTGAGTACCTTTTCATATTGTGTGTACTCTTATCTTTGTATATGGTGTGTTGAGTGTTGTGTGAAGAAGAAGAAGATTTTCAGCCTCACCTTGTGTGTTCTCTTTTAGGGTTTTGTGAGTGTGTTTGTGCTTGCAAGAGCTCAAGCTCTCTTCTCCCCTGCATCATTTCATTCTTGCCAACTACTCCTTCGAGTACGTGTTCTGAATATAGCAAGGGGTAATGATCTCATCTTGTCACTGCATTGACCTTCTTGAGATCGACACACTCGCAATTTTCATTCTTTTTAGGCATAACCATAGTGGGTCACACACCTAGTCTAAATGTTTAATCTCATAGATGAATCCAAATTCAATGAACTTGTCTATCTCTTCTTTAACAATTTTAGCATATTTTGGATAAGGTCACTAATGGTGGACAAGTTTAGAATTTGGTAGCCATGTGGATTGTGTGCTACACAAACTTAGCATTTGGTACCATGGGGATTGTGTACTGCAAAGGGTTGTAATACATAACTTTTTGTAATTCCTCTCCCCACCATGGTTCGCTACACAAACTTAGCATTTGGTACCAGTCTCGTTAATAAACTTGTGATGTGCATTGAATGCACTAACTTATTGTAGCCATTGGGGGCAGTAGTTGTCCTCTCTTACAGCCTTTTATGATGATTGGCCATATAGTGTTTACGTCTCCACGTCATTTTTAAAGATACTCCTTGGTTTTTTGAGGAACCTCATTTCTTTCTTTAGATTGGGATTTAGTACCAAATTCATAGCTACTCCCTGTAGTTTTTGTTTCACTTCCCATGGTTTCTCTTGATGTTGCTAGCTCTCGAATGCACCAACATACTATAGCTATTGGGCAGTAGGTTTCCTCTCTTGCAGCCTTTTATGATGATTGGCCATGGTTTCTCTTGATGTTGAGGAACCTCATTTATTTGTTCAGATTGTGATTCAGTACCAAATTCATAGCTACTCCCCATTTTTTTGGTTTCCTTCTTCCCATGGTTTCTCTTGATGTTGTTAGCTCTCGAATACACCAACATACTATAGCCATTGGGCAGTAGTTTTCCTCTCTTGGCCTTTTATGATGATTGACCGCATAGCATTTACATCTCCACCATTTTTAAGATACTCCTTGGTTTTTCAAGGAACCTCATTTCTTTCTTCAGATTGGGATTTAGTGCCAAATTCATAGCTACTCCCCAGTTTTGTTTTCACTTCCCATGGTTTCTCTTGATGTTGTCAGCTCTTTTTTGCTCATAGTATCTAAGGATTTGGTGTCACTTTCATTCTCTATTTTAGACTCCTCAGCACCATTGGTGCTTGTGTCAGAGTCATCCCATGTGGACTCAAGTTCACTATAACCAATCCCTTCGACATCGAAATGCAGAGTATGAATCATTCGTGTAAAGGCACAACCTTGGGGAGCTCTTCGTCGTCGTCGTCAGGTGTAACCCATGTAGATCCTCTCATTTCCCAACTATTGATTGTAGCCATCATATGTATCCAATTTAGATCATCGTCGGGCTTAATAGCTTGTTTTCAGCATCCTTATAAAGTGGGTTCTTCCCTACATCGGCCTCTTCTCTCTGCAAAGCATAGCAGTATTCCAATGGATCTGAATGAGTGGTGGTGTCTGAATAATTTTTAAAGAGTCCTCCACTCCCCATAGGATGTATGTGGCCAGTTCACAAGATGAACCCTAAGGATGGAATCATCGAATTGAAGGTAGACATGGTTCTTAGACCAGTTATGCACCATCTTTGCCTCTCTCATGAAGGGGCATCCTAAAATCATCTTATACAATTTGGGTTATTTGGAAAATTCCATAACGATGAAATTATGTTTAACCTAGTGTTTAAGGACCTTGATTTTTAAATGTCTTAACATCTCGATAGGTTTGGTGACAGTCCTATCAACCGTCTTGACAATGATATCTTAGACTTCTAGACACTGCTTGGCCATATTCTCCCTACATTTCTTGGTGATTATGCTCATTCCAAACCACCATCTAGGACTCCCATTACTATGATGCCCTTGGTGGTAGCAATGCATTAGACTCGTCACCTTTTATTAAGTGGAATTTCAACCATATATTCAGCATTTTCTTCTTCCATTAGGATTATTGATTCGGGCATGACTCGAGGTATCTCCATTATATAGTGGTGGGGACATTCCTTATGCATGTCAGAGAAAATGATAGTAATCGTACATTGAGTTCTTAAGGAGAGCCTTCATTACTTCAAACAATTCAAGATCTCCTTTTAATCGAGTAGTTATCATTATACTTATTTGTGAGGCCCATAAAGTCCAACAATTTGGGGATGTCCAATGGCAAACTCATGACCTCCTTTCCATAGAAAGGTGTCAGTGAGACTGGAAAATCCATCTCCGAGATATGGGCTTAGGGTTTCCATATGGTAATTATCCCTTGAACTAATCAGGTATCAAATTACAAGTGGTGGAGGGGCCTCAGTCTCTTCCATAATAACACTAGGCACATCCACGGGTTTCTGAGACTTAGTAGTATTCGTTAAGGTACTAGGGTGTATAGCTTCTGAGACCCTCACTTGCTTGGGGTTTGATTCTACATCCTCTTATGTTTTAGTAGCTAAATCACTAGGTTCTTGGACTTTCTCAATCTCCATTTGATGAGGGTCAAGATAAGAGCCAAGTTTTGTCATGTGTGATTTAATTTCAAGAATTATGGGTTCCCTTGGGTTCTCCTTTCTTGTGTTCTTGATTTTGGATGGTATCTCCCTACCAAGTTCAAAACTGACTCTTGTTTCCAAGAAGTTTGAGTCCTCATCCAGGTCCCTAATGAAGATTGGCTCTTGAGGTGTTCCTAGATTTATCTTTTTGGTCTCTCTTTTTTTCCCATTCTTAATTAACTTTTTTCTCCTATCCCCCTTCTTCTGTTTAGACTCTGCTACTACCAAGGTCACATATCATTTCTTGAGAACATCTTGGTTTTGAGCTTGTAGCCATGTGATATCATTCAAAGGTGTGGAATCTAGATTTTGTAAAATCTACCTTTATGTTTTATTACTTACCCCATGATCCATGCCACAACAGTTACAAGTAGCCAGTGGCATGTTTGAGGGCACACCTTGGTTGAGTTGAGGAAACTTTATAGGGCATTCCAAAACTTGATGACCTTGACAATGTTAACAATAAAGAGGCATTCTCCTTCCCATTGCATTGATGTCCTGACCCCTTCCCATAGCGGTAGGCCAAGTTGGTAAATTGGCTTGACTCCCCCTCTCCCATCCACTACATAATAGTCTGGATGAAGCTCCATGGGGTCCTCAAAGAAGTGTGGAATGGGTTTGACATCCACCTCATATTCTTAGTAACAGTAGGCTCCTCAAAGTTACTTGATTATTATGAGGAGGTGTCACCCTTGGTAGAGGTGTTTGTGGTCCTAAGACTGGTGGAGGTAATGGCACCTTGGGTGCATTGTGCATACCCTTTGATAGGAGTTGTTGCGTGGGATTGCTTGATTTGTTTAACAGGACCGAGGGCTAGTGTTTGTGGTAGTGTCAGCAAGGCTAGCTATGCATTGGGCATGCCCTTTGATAGGAGTTGTGTTGAGATATCGAGCTCATCTAGTGAGGCAGTGGACACTGATGACCCGCCTGGGGGATAGGCGCCCCACACTTACACCACAGGCATGGTTGGTGAGATCATGGGTGATATGCGGCCAGTGGGATAACAGGCTGTGTGACAGCCATTCTAGAGACTGGCATAGTTATAGCGCCAGCTCATTTAGTTGGGTTCACACTATAGAGAACCCTTGTATGTATTTGGTTAAGTACCTTTTCATATGGTGTGCTCTTATCTTTGTATATGGCGTGTTGAGTGTTGTGTGAAGAAGAAGAAGATTTTCAGCCTCTCACCTTGTGTGTTCTCTTTTAGGGTTTTGTGAGTGTGTGTGCTTTGCAAGAGCTCAAGCTCTCTTCTCCCTTGCATCTTTTCATGGTATCAAAGCCTGGTTCATGCTAAGGGCTGAGCTGCAAGCAAGAGAAGCACAGGAAGCGGTACAAGGGTAAGAGCTTCATCTACTCTTCCCTATTTGTGTTGGCGACTACACCCTTGTCGGGAGCTCTACGGGTAGGCTCTACGGGTAGGCAGCACCGGCAAACGATTTCTGATTGAGGAGCTTTCTTTGCGGGAGTAAAGCTATAGGGCAACTATATTGTCCTATATCGGACTAAAAATTTCAGGCCAAAAACGCGTTTCGGGCGCGTTACGACCTCCGTTTTTCAAAAAGCAGGCGATTTTGAGCACTGTGGGTAAGTCATCGATTCTCTGCAGAACTCTGATTTAAGAACTGCAGGAAGACAGATTGGTTGTGCAGACATTGTGTGTGCTGCAAGGAGGTCAACAGTTGCCATTAGGTGTATGTATGCACATTGAGGTCACTGGTTGTGACATTTGAGTGTAGTACAGTACCGCTGTAGAAAATACAGCAATTTGTGCAAGACAAACTAGAGTGTTGTTTCTGATATTTGTGTGTCTGGCAAGATGTCAAATGATGGCATAAACCAAATTGTTGCTAAGAAGCTTGATAAGAACAACTTCCATGCTTGGAGGTTCAGGCTGACAAATTTCTTGATGGGAAAGCGTTACTGGGACTATACAGAAGGTGAGCATGAAGCGGCACCGGAGATACCGAAGATCAATCCGACTGCTGCAGATGTGAAAGAGTTCAAGGATTGGAACCAAGGAGCCAGAAAATTTATGTGTTGGCTCTTTATTAGTATACAGGACACCATGATTGGGCACATACAGGATGCCAAGTCCCCCAAGGAGGCATGGGACACCTTGGTAAAACTCTATGAAACGAATACGAAGGCACGAAAGATACAGTTGAAGAATGAACTTCATACTGTGGAGAAAAAGAGTATGTCTGTGAATGACTATGCATTGAAGATCAAGGGTATTGTGGAATCCCTTGTATCTATTGGCATTTTAGATGATGATGATGATAAGGTGGAAGTCTGTCTACGTGGTCTCGGGCCACAATACAAGGCGTTCAAGACGTCTATTCAGACTCGGAAAACATTTCCAATTTCACAGATTTGGTGTCTATATTGATTATAGAAGAGAAGAGCTTGGGTGAAGACCAATAGTCTTCACAAAACAAAAACAGTTCAGAGCAACAGGCCTTCTACACAAGTTCAAGAGGAGGACGAGGTAGAGAAGGCCATGGACGCAGCCAAGGAGGTGGCCGAACAGGTAATCATAATTATGGCCCAGCACCTAGCAACAACAACAGTCCCAGAATTCACAACAACAACAACACGCAGGTGGAAGAGGCCAATTCAGAGAGGCACGGGGAGTCAAAGAGGTCGTGGAAATTGGCAAAGGCAGTATAATGATACACGTGGATGCTTTTATTGTGGTAAGCCTGGACATGTGCAGGCAGATTGTTATAAGAAGCAGGCTGATATGCAAAATGGAAAATTGCAGCAAAACAACTATGCGTCCTCGAGCAGAAACAATGAGGATAATGAAAGGTTGTTTGTTATGCAGCATGTTGTTAATGCCATGTCTGAAAATGTTGAAGCAGCACATAAAGATCATGTATGGTACGTTGATTCAGGTGCTTCGAACCACATGACAAGTCATGGGGAGTGGTTCAAGGAGATGAAAAACCTTGAAAGACCAGGTTTTGTGGAAACAGGGGATGACACTGTTCATCCAATTGCCCATGTTGGAGCTGTGCCATTGTCTATGCAGGATGACAAAGTGAAGTACCTTGCAGATGTACTTCATGTTTCAAACATAACAAAGAATCTAGTTTCAGTTGGCCACATGATTGAGCAGGGTTTGCAGGTTCTGTTTAATCCTGATGGTTGTTATGTTGAAGACTTTAAAAACAAGTGCAGGTTGGTTGCCAAAAGGCAACAGAGTGGGCAGAATGTTTACATTGAATGTAAACATGCCTGAAGTGAGTGCTGTGATGTTTGCAAATGGTTCAGGAATTGTTGCAGACATAGACATTTGGCATAAAAGAATTGGACATGTAAATGTGCAAAGAATGAAGTCTATGCAGACTGAAGGAATTGTGACAGCAAAGTTTAAAGTTGAAGGTATGTAAAAAATATGTGAAGCATGCCAATTTGGAAAGCAAACAAAGCATGTATTTCCACGTGACAGAAATGTGAGCAGAAATGCACTAGATGTTGTGCATTTAGATGTATGGGGTCCTACGAAGACCATGTCTGGCTGCAGGTATTATGTGACATTTATTGATGACCACACAAGGAAAGTGTGGGTATACTTCATGAAGGAGAAGGGTGAGGTGTTCACTCATTTTCAGAATTTCAGAGTTATGGTTGAAAAGCAAACAGGGAAACATGTAAAGTTCCTAAGGTCAGATGGAGGGGGAGAGTACTTCTCCAATGAGTTCTCTGAATTTTTGAAGAAGAATGGTATTCATAGTAGACAGTTTACATGCAGATACACTCCACAGCAAAATGGAGTTGCGGAGCAGAAAAACAGGCACATTACTGAGATTGCGCGAGCATTGAGATGGGAGAGAAGAATATGCCGCATAGCTATTTGGTTGAGGCTGTTTTTACACAGCAGTTTACATCATGAGAACAGGACTCCAACTACAGCCATACATGATGTAACTCTAGAGGAGAGGTTTACTGGCAGAAAACCTGATTTGTCTCATCTGAAAGTCTTTGGATGCATTGCATATGTGCATGTGCCAGATGAGCTAAGAACTAAGCTAGATCCAAAAGCTAAAAAATGTGTGTTTATTGGGTATTCCCTTGAGCAAAAGGGATACAGGTGTTATAACCCTGCTACACGTGAGTTGAGGGTAAGCAAGGATGTTGTTTTTGGTGAGATGAGTAGCTAGTTTGCTACTGCTGAAAAAGAAGCTGTTGGGGCTGATGTGAGTGGAAATGTGGTTGCACAGAATGCAAGTCAGTAATCACAGTCTTTGAGTGGACCAGGAGAGTCCTCATCTAGTGGTTCAGTTGATAGACCGAGTGGTAGGTTGCATCATAATACCAGTCCTGCAAATGTGATCAGTACATCACATAAAGGCAAAGAGAAAGTTATTGAGCCCCTTAGTATGCCTGACATTTCTACAGGGCATTCTCATGTTGATGGAGAGTCTAGTGGCTTGGAGATGAGCCTTGATGAGGATCTTGGGATACCAGCTATGAGAACACCTGGTGTAAAGAAGGCTATGGAAGCCATGAATGTAAAGCTGCAAAGATATGGGAGAGTGAAGAATCCTGTGCAGAGGTTTACCTATGATGGTTATGTGGCACATCACTATGCATACATGGCAAAAGTTGTGTAGGTTGTAGAGCCCACATGCATTGATGAGGCTGTTGGAAATGTGTGTTGGGAGAAAGCTATGGATGAGGAGATGGATGCACTATATGGAAATGAGACTTGGGATTTAGTGCAATTGCCTGAAGGCAAGAAAGCCATTGGATGTAAGTGGGTGTACAAAGTAAAAAATAACAGTGATGGAAGCATAAGCTAGTACAATGCTAGATTGGTATAGCCAAAGGATATGCGTAAACATATGGCATTGATTATGAGGAAACTTTCAGCCCAGTTGCCAAGATGGCAATAGTGAGAGTTGTGATAGCAGTGGCTGCGTCAAAGCAATGGTCTTTACATCAGATGGATGTAAAGAATGGATTCTTGCATGGGGATTTTCAAAAAGAGGTGTATATGTTGCAGCCACCTGGTTATGAGGATGTGAGTCACCCCGAGCATGTTTGAAGGTTGAAGAAAGCCTTGTTGTATGGCTTAAAACAAGCACCAAGAGCATGGTCTGACAAGATTTCTGAATATCTTGTCACTATTGGCTTTCATGTAGCCAATGCAGATTTCTCACTGTATGTGAGACACAGTGATAGAGGGGTTGTGCTTGTTGTCATCTATGTAGATGACCTGATCATTACGGGGGACCATGATGCAGAGATCTTTGATGTAAAGATCTTGCTTAGACAAAAGTTTGAGATGAAGGATCTGGGGGAGCTCAGATATTTCTTGGGCATTGAGGTGATTAGGTCACCACATGGTATTGGATTATTGCAGAGACAGTATGGCTTGGACATGTTGTCCAAGTATGATATGACAGGCTGTAAGCCTATCTCATTGCCATTGGATCAGAATGGCAAGTTGAGTACAGATTCAGGAGAGATTTTGGAGGATCCTACTATGTATTGGTGCATAGTAGGAAGCTTGATCTACATGACGATCACCAGGCCGGATTTGAGCTATGTTGTTGGGTTGGTGAGTCAGTTTATGCAAGTTCCACGAAAACCGCATTTGGATGCATTGAGACGCATACTAAGGTATGTGAGGTCTACTTTGCATTGTGGACTATTTTATGAAACTGGGACAAAGATATGTGTACATGGGTACACATATGCTGATTGGGCTGGTAGTATCTCAGATAGAAGATCTACTAGTGGCTTCATGTTTTCTTTGGGGAATGCTGCTGTGACTTGGAGCAGTAAGAAGCAGCCTACGGTTGCTCTATCTAGTAATAGAGGCCAAGTACAGAGGTGCTGCTATGGCAGCATGTGAGGTAGCTTGGTTGAGAAAGCTACTTGCAGATTTGGGTCTATCAGTGGATAGACAAGTTGTCATTTTCTGTGATAACATTAGCAGTATACAGTTAGCCAGGAACCCAGTTTTTTACGCTCGCACGAAGCATATAGAGGTCCACTACCATTTTGTCAGAGAGAAGGTTTTGGCAGGAGACATTGACCTTGTTTATGTCAGCACACAGGATCAGGTCGCTGACATCTTCACCAAAGCGTTGGGTACAGAGAAGCTCCGCAGATTCAAGGCTTTGCTTGTACAGGAGATGGAGTTGAGCTCGAGGGGGAGTGTTGAGATATCGAGCTCATCTAGTGAGGTGGTGGACACTGATGACCCGCCTAGGGGATAGGCCCCACACTTACACCACAGGCATGGTTGGTGAGATCATGGGTGATATGCAATGAGTGGGATAACAGGCTGTGTGACAGCCATTCTAGAGACTGGCATAGTTATAGCGCCAGCTCATTTAGTTGGGTTCACACTATAGAGAACCCTTGTATGTATTTGGTTGAGTACCTTTTCATATGGTGTACTCTTATCTTTGTATTTGGCGTGTTAAGTGTTGTGTGAAGAAGAAGAAGATTTTCAGCCTCTCACCTTGTGTGTTCTCTTTTAGGGTTTTGTGAGTGTGTGTGTGCTTTGCAAGAGCTCAAGCTCTCTTCTCCCCTGCATCTTTTCAAGTTGTACATGGGATGCTCATCCATTGCTTGATTTGTTTATAGGACCAAGGG
This sequence comes from Cibotium barometz, assembly GCF_041138505.1. Classification (NCBI taxonomy): domain Eukaryota; kingdom Viridiplantae; phylum Streptophyta; class Polypodiopsida; order Cyatheales; family Cibotiaceae; genus Cibotium; species Cibotium barometz. The sequence continues at coordinate 9,029,159 of NC_141111.1, read as the reverse complement.
CTAGTGTTTGTGGCAATGCCAGTAAGGCTAGTTGTGGTCTCACTATGTTGGCAATAGCATGTAGGTGTGTTCGGTAATCTCGGGCTGCCTGACCACAAAAGCCACAATTACCATCGTAACAAGCCCTTAAGGTTGGACATTCACTGGTGGTATGTCCTTGTTTTGTCGACAAATGGAACACCAATGAAGCTCTCTCCTTGGGTACATGTGTACATTGTCCAGAGATTTGTTAGTCTTCATTTCCTCTTAGAGAGCTTTTGTGAAGTCATTCCAAGTCATTTCTGCTAAGGTATTACCTTTAGCTACAGGTTTTGCAGTGGTGGTGCTATGACCACTGGCTACATACTGACACAACAAACTTAGAATCTGAAGCTTTGACTCCCCTTATCATCAGGTTATCCTTAATTTGGATGGCATGTGATATCCTCCCATGTGGTGATACCTCTAATGACCAAACCATTATAGATATCTTCATGTTTAAGCCAGTGGATGAATTGATCAAGCAATTGATTGTTGAAGAAGCGCTTATATAGAGAACAAGAGAGTTCAAATGATTGAGACGACTAATAAAATCCCTCACCAATTCATCTTCTTCTCTCTCAGCTTTGTATAAATGTGAAGCCACACACCAAAAAGCTCCCTCATGCACAAACTGCTTTAGACACCGGTAAAGTTTAAATTTTCTTCAACTCTCAGGGGTTGATACCAATCTCACTAGCCTTGCCATCTAGTGTAAGGCTAAAGGTGTTGGTCTTTTTGTAAACTCATTTCTCTCACCTAAGGCCTCGCAAACTTGATTAAAGACCTTGAGGTGCCTTCTAGGATCTCCCTCTCTATTGAACTTATGCGTGAGCTTCGCGATTTGTGTAGCCTTTCTCGGAGCTACTCCGTCCATTGTCTCTCTCATGACTAGCCCTATACTTTTGGCCCACTGCTCTCCCCAATGCTTATGTAAAGGCTATTGGATCAGTTGTTGTTTGGGAGGGTTGCTTGCTAGAAGTATTGGTATAGCAGGGCAGCATGTGGTATGAGGGTGCTGCCTACTACAGGCGTAATGGCATGAATCTTGGAGAAGTAATTTAAGTACGGTAGGTGAGGGGTCATCCAGAAATTCCACTAGGTACTGATGACATATGAGCCAAGGGCGCTAGTGGTCTAGTCATTTGTGAGGATGTACCCCTTACTCTAGGTTGCGATGGCAAAGTAGAGGGAGATAAAATAAATCAACGATTTTTGGGTGAAGGTTCCTCCATCTGTGGCCCTAAGCAGATTATATGGATGTGTTAACTAGGCCTAGAGCCATTGTTGTAGGGACTACTACAATCGTGATTGTCATAGTTGTGACCAAGGGCATGAAACTAATAGACAAAGTTGTGTGGTTGGTCATCTGTGGTGCCGTTATGATTGGTGTAGTACCAAATACCACAGAGTCTGAAATTGTGTTAACAACATGTTGAGTGGGTACCTCTCTCTATGGTCTAGGAATGTGAAGCTTGTGCTAGCAAATTCTTGGAATCCTATATAACCTTGAGGAATAGTAGCAGAGTAGCCAGGGCCTGGTATATTGTGTAGCTAGGTGTCACCACATAAGTGGGATCAGTAAGGCTTAGTGATGGTGTCTCTCCATCTCAATAATCAAGGTAGGCGTATACCTTGTCTTAACCTGTGTCACAAGAAGTCACGAACATGGTGATTCCCTGTCTAAGAATCTCTTACTCTATAATAGCCTGAATACATTCCACGACCATTCGAAGTCACTCTTCCTTGTCTATGGAAGTAGAGATGGCTTTGCTTAATTTCCTCCTAGAGGTAACACCATAAATAAGGCCCATAGCCAAGTCTGTCAAGGTTTCCTGGGTTGCATCAAATTTCCAAGTCTCGGTTTGTAGTAATATGTCTGAGAATCTTACACCTAGATACACCTTGGATATGAATTCATGCGGTCTGGCACTCTCTAGGTTGTTAGTCGCATGTGCAATTGTGGTGCAGTGTGGGTGGCTTGCACAATCGGTGCACCTTGGGCCGCTAAATCGTTATTAGGCTCGACGTAAGGTCTCTTTCTCTTTCACCCTAGTAGCTTGGATTAGGGCTTCTAATTTTTGCACTTCCTCTTTGATCTTACCATCAGATCTTACAATCAGGGTATTGGTGGCCCACTATGTTCCAAGATGCATCACTCTTTGTGAAGGGTTGCGATGAATGCCAACAATACAAGAAACCCCAGAGGAAAGATCAGATGCCCCTACATCCAATCAAAGTAAACCAACCATTTGAAAAGTGGGGTTTAGACTTTGTAGGTCCAATTAGCCCAGCGGCCCGCAACACACAATCTCACTATATTATTGTGGCCACTGACTATATGACCAAATGGGCTGAAGTGAAAGCGACACGTAAGGCAGATGCGAGGACAACAGCCAAGTTCCTCTTTGAAAATATAATCACACGCTTCGGTTGTCCTTTTGAACTTGTGAGCGACAATGGTACGCATTTTATAAATGAAGTGATTAAGGAGCTCACAACAAATTTCATGATATCCCATCATAAATCTACTCCTTACTATCCGCAAGCGAATGGCCAAGCCGAGAGTACTAACAAGACCTTAATCTCTGTTTTGACAAAGACAGTTGAAGCTCATCGCACGGATTGGGATCTAAAGCTTACAACAGCTTTATGGGCCTATCGTACTGCGTACAAAGTGGCTATTAATTGCACACCATTCAAAATGGTGTATGGCCAAGAAGCAGTCATGCCGTGGGAATTTGTCATTCCTAGTCTTCGTGTTGCTACTCAAGAGGGTTGGAATGGTAATCCCTTAGTAGAGCGTCTATATATCCTTGAGCGGCTAAATGAAGAAAGACAATTGGCTGTATACAATGCCCTTGTGGAGAAGGATAGAAGGAAAAAATGGTTTGATCGCCACCTAAAGGACAAGGACATCAAGGTTGGGGATAAAGTCCTGATGTATGGAGTGCGAAACGAAAAGAAAAAGTTCAAATATGCTGGTAAGGGACCGTATAGAGTATGTGAAATTACCCCGCAAGGTACCATCAGAGTGGAGACTCTCGACGGAGTTGAAACCATTGGATTCCTTAATGGGAGTAAATTCAAAAGATACTATGACCCCCTGAGCCAAGAGGAGTTACATGCAATCCATCAAAAGAAGGCAGCTAAAGAACAAGCTGAGCTTAAAAAGATACAAGCGAGAGTCGAAGCCAAAGAACGTCAACAGCGTGCTAGGCGACAACGAGAAGCCAACTTGGGAATTACGCAAGTATTTTTCGAGGAGGCAGAGGAGGATGCACTGGAATCTGACCCACCTCTAAGATACCCAATTGAGTTACAGAGTCCTTACGGGGAGGTGCTGTATAATGCATTATTGGATACAGGAGCTCAACACAATTTGCTATCATATGGCGTGTGGTGTCAACTGGGAAAACCACCTTTATCCAAGAGTTCTATCCAAGTTCAAGGAATCAACAAGAAGAAAACCCATGTCTCAGGAATTCTGCACGCTTCGGTTGCTTATGACAAGGGAACCATAATTCAAAGCTTTTTGGTTATGCCTGCTGGTACAATGGAAGGGACTGTAAACTTAGGGCGCAAATGGATGATGGCCACCAAGTGCAATATCGATTGGGCAACCAGACAAGTCACAACGCAAGAACCAACACTAGGTCTGACCGCTCAAAATCCCGCACCTAAGTCATCCACTCAAATATTAGATAATGAAAAATCACAAAGTCCAGTGGCAAAACCATCTTTGATTGTTTGCCGTCCCTCTAATGCTTCAACGCCAAAAGTGGAAACATGCAGGGTGGTCCCTAAAGCTTTGCTTACTATGCCAAAGAGTACATACAAATGGGTCCCCAAAGCTTCGTTAACAGCTACCTTCCCTGCTCAATCTCGTTCAGCCACCAAGAAGCCTCGTAAAAGGAAAGCAGCTACCCACCCGAAAAAGGGCAATGTAACATCACGATGGATCCCTAAAAAATTATTAGTAGCCCAAGGGTACTACGAGGGGAATGACTAGATTTGGGTCCCTAAACATAAGGTGAATCCCTCTACATCACCTGTAAAACCTTGCAAACCAATTATTGCCACCCCAATGACAATTCAAGACCGTGGTAAGGGAAAGGTAACAGAGTGCTCCGCACCACTTCTTCCAGAGTTAGTTTGGATTCCCAAACGATATCGATCATTACCACCTAGCTCAGGAAGGGGGGAGCCACATGAAGCTTCTAGCTCCTCATGCCAGGCACACACTCATATAGAAGTTTCTACATGCTCTACACCTACTCTTGTCAACACCCAACAAAAAACCGACGAGTCTACGTCTCCCCTTGTAATAGTATCATCGGAAACCATTTCCTCCATTCGTCAATGGGAGCATACACTACCATCTCTACAATTGGATGTGGCCACAAGGGTCATAAAAAGCTATCTGCCCACATCACAACCTATGACCCGCTGGACAAATTGGTTCCAAGAGGCTGCAACATCATTGCAAATGATATGATCTGCCCAAGGAAAGGGGGAGCATGTACTCACGCTCGACATTCTAATGCTTCCTCCTTAACCTTCTCCCCTGACCATGTAATTGCCAAATTCAAGGGGATGTATATATATAGCTTCATACATTTTTTTAAAAAAAACAAAGAAAAGAAAAACAAAAAATAGTAAAAAGAGCAAGAGCACAAAAACAAGAGAAATATCCGTATACAATCAAAAACTAGATTGACCTGTCATAAACCTACTGATGCTATATCTGTGTTTGCAGATATGGCAGATGCCCGATCATCATACACTTCATTCACTCCTACCTTTGGTGAGAGGTATCATCTGTACCTTTCTCAGATATTCCACATGTGCTATCCTGTAATTGAAACTAAATGGGATCATATAGATGTACTAGCCAGAGAGGAAAATATTGAGGAATTAGAATGGCTAATTCGCCTATTGACCATGACTGAGCCCTACTCCGTAGAGGACATATCACCGATAGCCCAATGCTTTCCTTTTCCACAAGATGACTATCCTCGCATGGTTACATTTTTTATGAGTTTATGTGGATGGAAAAATGAAAAGGAAATATCTGATAATGATGAATGGACGGATGAAACTCATGGCACTACTGAGGTTGACTTTATTTGTTTGGATGATGCGGATAGAGGCTTAGCCTTAGGGCTAGAGCTAGGACTCTACAACATCCTCTTACCGTATCCTCAGTAGTAGTGTGGTGACTAGTAGGTAGGTTAGTGTTTTCAAGTTCTTTCTAGTTTAGATTCCTTAAACAAATCTTGAAATTTTCACACTGATGTGCCTCTCGAGGTATAGTGCTTGTTAGTTGATTGTACAGGTTGAAAAGTTTGAGGTGGGTTCGCTTTCAAGTCCTGAGACTGCCGCAACATTCATCAAAATATATCTACATCAAATTGCAAGCTGTCTCGTCAAATCAAGGAGATCTCCAATTACAGGTGTAATTCTTCCATACCCACTCTCTTTCGTTTTTACTGTTCAATTAATTTCATAAACTATAAGGTATGACTACATGGAAATTGTCAATGTACTACTTAGTTTTTGAAGTTGCTTGCATGCTAGTGTAAATCATTAATGAGCTTAACTTTATTGGAAATATTCCTAGGCAGCATGACGTCTTTAGTTAACCTTGGAATATGATTGTCTTAGGTCTAGGGTCAAACCATCTTAATGTTTGAACACCTGGCTGTGTGTGTGTTGTCCTCTAGGACATAGCTTTTACCCCTTGTCGAAAGGATGTAAGAACACATTTTAGTTCAGGAGCGAAGATCAAAAGAAACTTTATATTTTAAAAAAAAAGCCTACAATAAATGGCAATACAAGTCTATGATGTGCTTTAATGTTGGCCTATCGCCTTATTGATACTTGGTAGGCGAGGAGTATTCTGCTCCAAACCGATGCCTTGGTTGGTAGGGGGTAGCCTTGCCTAAAGTGAGCTAATAGATTCCTGGATAATGCCTTGTGTTAAACATGGTACCAGGATCGATGTTAGTTTTGCCTTAGGAAGGTCGCCATTGTGTGTAAAAATTGTCACGTGCATTTTTTTAAAAAAAATAAAGGCAAAAAGCTCCTGTAACTCTGATGTTTCTTGTGTCCCTAGGCTTGTGGTATTAACTTGTTCTTAGAGTAGACACAGTGTGGTCATCTGTTTATTTATTAAGCTTGGTTATTTTCCTTGACTTAGGCCAGTTATAAACCTTGATTAACCTTTGACACCTTGCTTACTCTTGATTTACTTTCAATAATTTTAAACTCCTGTTAATTTGCTACACTAGCTCATTCATGTGACCCTTAAACTAAGTTCTCATAACAACATCCGTTGTGGTCTAACATGCTTGAATTTATATACTTTATATCTTTTGAATTCCAGCATACTTTCACTCTACTTCCCTGTTTTGCAGACGGTCCACCACAACAACCCTATCGAGCTTACCATACCATAGCTTCCGAGGACGGAATCTACATCAGGAAGGGGGGCATGTTAACCCATGGCGGACATTGAGACGTACTATGTTTTACGTCATTTATTTAAATATTCTGAGTCATGGGCCGGGCTTGTCGGCACCATATGTTAAGGATAAAGGGATTGGGTGATCGCCGATGAGAGGCGCACCTTGGATATCAGTAGGATAAGGGTTAGGGTTGGCCGGCCATGTATGGGCGCCCAAGTGTGAACGGCCAAGTCACCTATAAGAGTCAAATGTAACCCTAAAATCCTCATTCTCATGTGTTGTGAATACAAGAGTGCTCTTGCCTTATCTCCTTGGTTTCCTTCTCCTGCGTATGTGTGTGAGAGAGAGAGAGAGAGAGAGTGAGTGAGAGAGCGATCGAGCACTGTGTAGCGGCACGGCGACGGAGAGGCGGTAGAGCGGCGACGGCGGCTCCTTCTTCACGGCTGCGACGCGGGAATCCTTCAAGGCGGCAGTTGAGCGGTGAGTGACACACCCTTTGCATTCTATTTGAGCTTCCTTCCCTGGTTGTATGCTTGTAGCCATTCGTGGCTCGTATACGGTGTCTGGCAAGTCCCCAGCTACGACCTGTGCGGCAAAAGCGCACAATTAAGCTCATCAAGTTTTATCTAGAGCAAAAGTCCTAATCTCATCACAAGCGGGACAGGGAAGGATATAAGTGAGAACAGGCAAGCGCAACCCCTATTATTGAAGGTAGATACATGGGGGAGATCCACGAATGTAACTTAGAATAGAACAAGATTCCATATGTTTAATAAATATAGTTAGAGGGAGGAGGTTAGATTTGTAAATTTTGGGAGTTATAGTATACTTAGAAATTTTAATGATGTTAAACTACTTAGAAACTATTCATAAAAAGGCATTCGGTCCTATAAATGGGGAAAGATAGAAATGAGATATATAAATAGGGATAAATATGAGAGAGGGGGGATATAGGGACTATAGATAAAGACCAAAGTCATGAGAAAACATGTGCACTAGTTGTTTACACATGAGAGAGGGGTGGGAGAGGGGACTATAGATGAAGACCAAAGTGATGAGAAAACATGTGTACTAGTTGTTTACACACCTAAGGTTTGGTGGCATCCTAATGGGTAGGTACTAGCTGCCATAGCCTTTGATATTGTAGTATAGAAGTGAGAGATAACTAACACCATAAGACAATTAGAGAGAGCATGCACACATCAAATGATACAAAGCAAGAAGGTGGCTAGGTAAATCGGTTAAGATTTGTAATTTTAAAGGTTGCAATTCCTTGGCCATGCACTTACTACCTGAGAATATCCAAAATAAGATCCATAATCTCCAAAACTATAATAAACATGTATGTACTAGTCATCATCATCACCACTAACTATGGGTTCAAAAGAGAGATCTTGGAGGTAGGTGTGGTCAACATTCTCGTCTTTCTCAATGGAAAGACAATGAGAAAGCATTTCCAATGACTACCTTGCTATCCTATGTTGCTATCCTATGACACCCTACAAACACATTGATGATGGAATCGCCAAGCTCCAAAAATGTTTGGATTATCCACTTATCAAAACACAACCATATAAAGATTAATAAAAGAGCTTCATCAACACCGACAAATTTCCTTTAATAACATTATACGATGACTACGTACAACTATGGAGTACTATCTTGTAGAGAGCCTTACTTGTGTAGATATCTGACCTCTCTACCCCTCCACATATATAGCTATCCACTTTTCATTCCTTAGCGTGCTTGTGACCATACTCCATCAACAAAGACCTCTACACTCACCTCCCTGTCCATCTATGGGAGTGGCTTTCCATCTCGATTAAAAGACCCCCATCAACATAGACCTCTACACCCACCTCCTTATTCATCTATGGGAGTGGCTTTCCATCTCGATAAAAGACCTCTACACCCACTTCCCTCTCTAACATAGACCTCTTAGGAGACCTCTACACCCACCTCCTTATTCATCTATGAGAGTGGCTTTCCATCTCGATAAAAGACCCCCATTTTCAAATTCCAAACCTATTATACCTCTTAGGAGACCTCTACACCCACCTCCCTATCCATCTATTAGAGTGGCTTTCCATATCGATAAAAGACCCCCAGCTACAAACTCCGAACCTATTAGACCCATCCTTGAAACACATAAACATCACATGTATGCAAGGTACTATGTGGGTGATGTCATTTTACCTCATCCCCATTAGGATACACATAATCAAAGTCTAGAAGCACCGTATATGATTGATGGAGAGTAAACTTAGCCTTCCTCACATGTGAAAAGACGTAGCCAAAATTATCAGAAAGAGAGTGACATACAACCCCTCCTCTATCGTGAAGTCATAGGCAAACTATGGCACCACTTTAGACAATGGGAAAGTGATTTTACTCCTCTATGGACATGATGTGTTGCTATCTCTACACTCCACTGCCCAACTCGTCAGATGATCTTGGATTGTGTGATTCAAGATCTTGGATCATGCGATACAAGATCTTGGATCATGTGATTTATGTAACTCTCGATTAACTATTTAAGAAGTTAGATCGCGCAATTGTAAATGCCCACAATCCATGATTTTATTTCATCCCATTCAATAATTCAAGATCTTGGATTGTGTGATTTTAGTTCATCATGTGATCTTAGATCATGTGATTTATTTAAAGCTCGATCGACGATTAAATAAGACGGATTGCGCAATTTCAGCCCACAATTCCACAATTTTAGTGCCTCTAAAAAGAATCCCTAGAGTCCTAATCCACGATTCAAGATCTTAGATCGTGTGATTCAAGATCTTGGATTATGTGCACCTTTTCTATGTGTCTAACCACTTTCTACCTCTATGTGTGTGCTAACCCACCTCTATATATTGATGGCTATCAATCACCAAACAACACCATCCACCATAACTATACTTAGACTATAAATAATCCCTAATCCTTAACTATCATTGGTTGTTTTGAAGTGGACTTTTACATTGGATCTAAACCTTTGTCTTTATGTGACCCTCATGGGTACAATGAGAGAATGCATCATCCTCAAAGGGGATATATTATGGTCATTGATTGCCTAATCAACTGTGCTGTTTGCCAAAGAAGAACTGTGACACTCAAACTCCCCCCATGGAATGGTTACCGGACCTTTAGTGGAAGAGGGCACCTTGAACCCTTCAAAACCCCAAACCCTTGTCATCAAGTACACACACCATCACACCTGAGGTAACACTCCCCTAAACCTCACCGAGATAGAGACAAAGACTACTCCCAAAACATCAATCACAATGAGTCTTTAGGGAGGCCACTAGGAAACAGTGGGTACCCACGTATACCCTAGCTAGGTACGATGCCAAATCAAAGACCTAGCAGCCCCATCAAAACTTTGCCAAGTAGGAGCCTTAAGCAAAGGTGTTATACCCTCAACCTAAGCCCATTGGATCCTAGTCAAGGTGTTAGAAGCTCAAGGCTTCTAATAGTTGGGCTTCTACGAGGGAAGCCCAAGCAAGAGCCTTAAGCAAAAGTGTTATACCCTTATTAACCTAAGCCCTATTGGGTCCTAGTTAAAGTGTTAGAAGCTTAAGTATTGAAATCTCAAAGTTTTGAGAGAAACCCTTATGTTTGGATTCTAAAAACCTCATCGTCTTTGTACCACAACCCCTTAAGCCAAAAAGAGCCAAGCAATAGTCCTAGTATTATCCAATGCCACCTTAGCAAGCAACACTTCAATGGATCCCAATAAAGCTACTAGAAGCATAAGGCGTCAAACCCATGCCCCATGTCTCTACAAAAATGCCTCATCAAGGATGGAGTGGAGACCCAAAGCCATGCCTAAGAACTTGTGTGTGCTGACACCACCAATGAAGCAATTGAAAGAGCTGATGGACATCATTTCACCAAGTCGATGTGGATCGCACCCGTGTTAATCCAAATCAAAGAAGAGCCACCCATGTTAATCCAAATCAAACAAGAGCCACCCTTCATGTTAAGCCTCTAAGAGAGTTCTACACACACACTCCCTTGGCACACCAAGTACCCCCAAGCTTACAGGGATCACCATGGTGGTCCCACAACATCCATGTGCACTACGCCATAACATCGACTCGCTAGCTGGAAGGCTAAAGTTCTCAAACAAGTGCACTAATGAATCCGATAATGATGGCATCCAAGCTTTCATTGTGGATGGGCAAGTAGTTCTCCGCCTCTTTGCTCATTGATCCAACACAATAAGTCGTAAAATCGTAAACCCCCATGGTATAAATGTAATGTAATATCCCCAACCAATTACACAAATGCATTTACCAGGAATGAAAAAAAAAACCTAAAAATCAAAACATAAAAAACACTTTAAAAAATACTGACATGTGTACACACTGCATGTACACATGCACATTCATAAATACACTCAACACTCATGCACATGCACACACTACACAAGAAAACACACAAAACACACACCTACATGTGCACACTCTACACATGAAAAAATAAAAAACACACCCTTCTTGCACACTCTCTACACCCACATTTGCATGTACGTGCACAAACACACAAACACATGCACATGCATGTGCATAACTCCATATCTGCAAATGTGTGCACACCCACAAAGTATATCCACATGCATGTGTACACACTTTTACTTATGCACATGTGCACGCTCACATGTCCACAATCCAAAGAACATGCATACATGCACACACACAAAAAGCACCTAACTGCATGTGTGCACACCACACATGTACACACATATTCACCTGTAAACTCTAACACTTTTGCACATGCATGTATGCATGTGCACCCCCTCTTCCACTTATTCCCATACGTGCACACTTTTACGTGTATGCACATTGCATGCATGTGCACGCACCATCTGTATGTGCACACCACCCCCTCTCCACATATTCCCATGCATCCCCCCTCATGCATACACCCATTTTAAAAGTATCCCCCCTCTTTATTTTATTTTTTTTCCTAACGGATCCCCCCCAATATTTTCTACCCCATCTCTTTTATTTTTTAAACCCCCCTCCCCTACTTTCTTTGTTTTCCTTCTTTTAATCAATTCATTACCCCCCTTCCCAAAGTTTTTTTGATTAATTAAAAAATTTACAAAAATTTACCCCAAAAAAAAATAAATGCATGGTCACATAGCCATTCATGCTCATGGGACCACATACATGTGGCCATGTGGTCAGACCCACATGTCCAGCCCCACAAGGGCCTACACTTGGTCACCCGCTCCACCCATAGGCAACCACCCATAGGCAAGCTGACATAGGCCTTGCCTTGGTGATCCACACGCCCCTTGAATGCTGGGCCTCACATCCTTCTCTTCCACCATGAAGGCTAAACATTATTATGCATAGAGATTTGGCCTCCTCTCTAGTTAATGTAGTCATGCCACACATCTCCCATCATGTGCCATCACCGTTATGCTATCTATGTGAGCTCCACCAGTAGTGCAGGGAGAGAGAGAGAGAGAGAGAGAGAGAGAGAGAGAGAGAGAGAGAGAGAGAGAGAGAGGGGGGAAAGAAAGAGAGAGAGAGAGAGAGAGAGAGAGAGAGAGAGAGAGAGAGAGAGAGAGAGAGAGAGAGAGAGAGAGAGAGAGAGAGAGAGAGAGGAAAGAGAGAGAGAGAGAGAGAGAGAGAGAGAGAGAGAGAGAGAGAGAGAGAGAGAGAGAGGAAAGAAAGAGAGATTAAGGGAGGGAATGTGCGAGAAGGAGAGAAAGAGATAGCCATAACACTCCTATGTGGATTGGGTAGAGCTGGTCAGTTTTAGGATCATTTTTGTGGGTACACACTCGAATAGTTCAAAGTCATACTCCAAAAAGTACAAAAAGCTTCTAACCAAAATTCCTAAAAACTACACCAAAGCCTGCACTGATCATCATAACCTTCCAAATTGAATGCATTGGCTCAGCTCCAAGACCACCACCATTACCATTATGCTATCTATGGGAACTCTGCGCCCCAATAGTGCAGGTAAAGGGGGGGGGGGAGAGAGAGAGAGAGAGAGAGAGAGAGAGAGAGAGAGAGAGAGAGAACACCTCCCACCATGTCACCTAAATTGAATATGGTTCCAAGCTCCAATGCCACCACCATCACCATTATGCTACATCTATGGGAGATCTGCCACCACTAGTAGCATGGGTAAAGGGGGGGGGGAGAGAGAGAGAGAGAGAGAGAGAGAGAGAGAGAGAGAGAGAGAGAGAGAGACTACAACACTCCTTCTGTGTGGGTTGGGTAGAGTTAGTATAGCTAAGATTGTTTTTGAAGGTACATGCTCGAATAATCCAAAGACATACTCCAAAAAGTCCAAAAGCCTATATATACACACTGATCATAACCTACCCAACCCACACATTCTCGAGCACGTTCATTGTTACACAAAGTTCATTCCAACCTCATGTACGGCTTGACCTTGTTCTATCTCCTCACATTGTAGCCTTTCTTTTCATGTTCCCTTAGGTCCATGACCACTTTAGTATACATTGGTTGTCTCCACTCCCATAATTATGTTACCAAGCCCAAGAGGGTAACTCATAGAAAAAGAACCCACATGGACACAATCTCAGAACTTAGATATAGCATTGATTCTATTAATTCTCATCATAAGAAAATGTAACCAAGTAGAAAAATCAAACCAACAATGTAGGCTATAATTTGTACAACATGCTCATACAAGGTTCTTATTACAATAACTTTTAACTTCAATTATACTGGAAAAGAAAAGTGCCAAGCTCATCCAACCCACCCAACCGTAGGCTAGTACATTGCCACCACACTCCCCATATTCTTCTTTTTAACTCCAATGCTTGGACCATAGGGTTGGCCCAACTAGGGAGCCCAACACGGGGGTTTCTTTGCTTGAGGGCCTCTCACCAGCGAGCCTGATGCACCTACAAGCCAGTTCACATGACCTCACCTAAGCTAAATCGGAGGATATGGTTGATTAGACCCTAGAGACTCTCTTCTTTCCATGAGTGTGAACTTCCTTGCTACCGTCATCAATATCATCGATGGTTAACTTTGGTTCCAATCCTTATTATTAAACTTAACACATTTTCTTTAAGATAACAATTGTGCAAAGATATCAGTGCAACATTTTAAAAACATAATAATCTTTTCAAGATTTTAAAAACATTATAACCTTTTAAATATTTATCCAATGAAAAAGAGATTCTCATAGTGCTTGGACTTATCCATTTTTATTTCTCTTAACTCACCCATTGAACCATTCCAATTCAAAAGAGAAGCTTCTATGATTAAACAAACTTTCTTAACATCATAACTACCCTACTAAGAAATGAAAAATACCTAAGTTTAAGAGAAGACAAATCCTTTTTTACTCATGGACACCAATCCTTTAACTGATAAGTTTAAGAGAAGACAAATCCTTTTTTACTCATGGACACCAATCCTTTAACGGATAAGGAATAAAAAACTCTATTTTTAATATGCTTTACTCTCACAAATTTCTGCTTCTCTCATAATACAGTCATAGGGAAACCATAGCTTGTGGCCTCACTCAATCCCAATTCAATTATAAATGAAAAACACGCTTTTCCCTATTTGAAGAAGAATCTAAAACCCTCACAAATTTATCATAAAGCAATAAATACTCTATCTTTTGGGGAAGGAGAGTCTTAATCTTTCTATGAATAAAAACCATAAATGAGATAATTAAAGATATGCTTAAGTTACTTAATAATTAAGTGTACAAAAAGCCCATTTTGTAACTTCCATAGACATGAATGCATCCTTTTTTATTCAATTTAGGCTTCTTGTACAAAAAGCCCTTTTTGTAACTTCCATAGGCACTTCGTAGGCACAAATGCATCCTTTTCAATACATTATCAAGAAAAGCCCATTTTGTAATTTTAGTCCTATATTTAATACGGTCTTATGTGAATAAAGTCGATGTGTTAGTTACTTGCATATGCAAATCAGCAAGCTCATGTATATTGAGAAGTGCGTGGTATAGAAGCTCATGTATATTAAAAAGACTATGATATAGAAGCTTGTGAATATGGAAAAATTTGTGTTCTAGAAGCTCACCCTTTTTATTGTCTTAGTGTAGAATCTCACCTGTGTAATCAAGAGTGCTCGCCTCAATAAGCTCAACAAAAAACTTCCCCCATCCATATCAGGCTTGTATATACATCATAGTCTATTTTGGACACCCCATAAGTTGTGGGCGGTTGGGCAAAGCCCTTTGTATATATAAGTAACTTATCATATTGTGAAGGACACAACATCTTCTAGTGAATAAGCTTCTTCATTCTTCTCTAAAGCTTCTACATTTTTGCTTATTTTTGTTTATATGCGTGTGGTGATGGATTGCTTGGTGTGATGAGAAACTCATGCATTTTTTCTTTCATTTAAGTAGCTTATAGATGCTTGGATTAGTAGGGGAGTGGCTTTAAGCTTGTTAGCTTAGCCATGGCCTATACGAAGGTTGTCATGGAGGACTGAAGGGGGATTAAAGGCCAAAACTACAGGATTGAAGGGGTGTTAAAGGCTCAAACTAGAGGGATTGACACACCTTTAGGCTTCTCTCACCACACTTCCTAATATCAAGGGAGAAAGAGGTCAACAAATTGATGATTCCTAGGTTTGGCTAGAACTATGTGGGATGAACTTGTCTTGAAGGAGTAGAGATCCGTTTCCATTTCATTTTCTTGAAGGAGGGAGAGGAGTAGAGATCCAGTTCTTTTTCTTCCATTGGCACATAATTTTTCCCTTAATTGAAAATCCTTGGTTTTTAGGAGAAGGATGAATGTTTGAGTGTAGATTTGAGTGCATGGGAGTGTGTTTGTATGTGATTAGTGTGTGGAAGAGTTTGATTTAGTTGAGTAGAGTAGATTTTTCTAACTTTAACCCTTTTTTATTGTTTTTTTTTATTCTTTGACTCATAGGTGATGATGGATTGGTTAAGTTGATCTCCCCTTAGCAAGATTGAGGTTGGTAATCTCTCTTGTACGGCATTTTTCATGGTCACCTTGAGTTCTAGATTAAGCAATTTATGCTAATTAAGCTAAAACTAAGATTTTTCCATTATTTTCAAAGGACTAATTTGCCCAATTCAATTGATTGATCCTCCAATAATCCATAACTTTTTGGTTAGCAAGATGTAATAACCCTATAGGAATCATCATTAAGACATGTATATACCAAAAATTTAAAAAATCAAGCCAAACTTGGGTGAATACAACTCACTAGAAAGTTGAATCATGGGGTGTCTCAGCTCAGTCAAATCATTTAGAGAAAGCTAGACCATTTCAGAATTAGATCTTCCAATCCGACCCTAGGAGTCCAATCATTGGTGGTCCAATGAGCTAGAATCATCTGAAATTGGTCAGTTGTCTTAAATAGATAATAAAGTGTCTTAAACTGGGTAATAAAGTGGATTTATGCACCTAGCACCATGATTTGACAAAGAATAAAGTGGATTTATACACTTGGCACCACGATTCGACAAAGAATAATTAGGGAATTGGGCTCGATCGGATTCGAGAGAATTCCCGCCTGCTGCTTCCCGCCCTTCAAGCTGCATCGTCGCCTCTCTTTCTCTGCGGGCGGATGCCCTCCCAAGTGCATGGGCACTGAGAGGAGGAGCCCGTCCCTTGTTCGTCCCCAGCTCCCATCACCTGCAAAATCCATTCAAATGCTCAGCAGTCACTTTACCGGTGCTTCTCCCTCTTCATCTCTGCAAGGTCCTAGAACAAACCCGTGGAACCAACTCGCAGACAAACCCTGGGGAGACGACTCATTAATAGACGCAGTAATGGAAGAAAACTCCCGTCTCATGCAAGAACTCAAGGAAGCTAAAGAGCAACTGTTATCTTCAAAAAGCGGTGATCAACCCAAAGAAGCCCCCATCCCCCCAAAGGAAGACAGTCATATCACTAATGGCGCCCAACAGAAAGAATCTAACAGTACAGCTGAAAAAGGTAACCCCCAGCCCCTGTCGGTTCATGTAAGTCTTCCTATTGAACAGGTCAGGAACAAAGTTGAAGAGTACTCTGAAAGATGTCTGGTCGGCCTGCTCTTTGGCCCGCGGCCGTCTAAGGAAGCAATGAAAGCCTGGATCCGAGACAGCTGGTCCCCTATAGGGGTTGAGGTTACGCTCACGCAAGCCCTGGCCAAAGGGTACTACATTTTTATGTTCAAAGAGGCTAGCATGGCTATGAAAGTCATCAGCTCGGGTCAATGGATGTTTAGTCACCTCCCATTCTGCTTTATGAGGTGGACCAAAGACTTCAACCCGGATGGCCCAAAATCTTCAGTGTACCCTGTGTGGGTAGAGCTCCCTAACTTACCCATTCACCTTACTCCTTGGATCAAAGCCATCCTAGCTCCCTTAGGTCAAGTTTTAGGCACCAAAGCTTTTACCGACTACAATCCCGCATGGCACCCCCAAGTCCTCGTTGAGCTAGACCTGTCTCTCCCCCTTCCGGAAGAGATCTCCATTGGATGCGGGGAGTTCTCTCTCACCCAACCTATTCTCTACAAGCACCTACCAAACTCCTGTTTTCACTGTGGGAAACAGGGTCATCTCATCAGGAATTGTCTTATCAAGAACCCTCAAATCATTCTTCCTCACCTAGTTAATAAAGCTCCCCCCCCCTCAGCCCTTGGTCTAGTCCCCCCCTCCTCATCCAATCCGCCAACCATTCCCAAAGAGCCTGATGTTTCAGTAGGCATCAGACGCAAGCCAACGGTCAAACCTAAAACCTCTGTGCCTATAATAAAGCCTAACAGGTATTCAATCCTGGCTGCCATACCTGAACCAGGGGCTGCTGAAGAGGAACAGGACTGCGTGGAAAGTACTCCATTAAACAAGCTGAGACTAGAGAAGGAGGTGGATAACCTTGACGATGCAGAAATGGGTACTGTTTCCAGCCCAGCAAAGGAGAACAGAACAGCTCCTCAGCCTGCTGCACCCAATGACATGGAGATCAGTAAAGAGCTCAAGAGAGGGAGAGCTCAACTTGGTGCCACCCCCCAGTCAACCACCAAGGGAGGAGCAAGCAAACCCCCCAATAAAAGATAATGAAAATAACCAGCTTCAATGTAAAAGGTCTAACTGACTTGAAGAAAGCTCAACTTGTCAGACAATGGCTTAAAACCAAAGGCCTCTTAGACATCATTGTTTTAGTGGAGATCAAGACCACAGGAGAAGAACTGAACAGAAGGCTCAACACTATCTCTCCCGACCACTTCTGGATTCACACCCTGCACTCACAAGGAAGTGGAGGATTGGCCGTGGGCATACACCTCGACCTCAGCTCTGAGCTGAAGGGTTTCCACATAGGTCACAACAACCAATGGATAGCAATGTACCTCAACAACTTCACTCTCGTGGGGATCTACGCCCACGGACCCCAAAAACAAAGGACTGAAACCTGGAACTCTCTCCTCAACCTGCAGGCCCCCACCCTCATCCTGGGAGACTTCAACATGGTAGAATCCCTCCAAGACAGGTTCCAAGCCAAGGGCAAGGCCCTATTTGGAAGAGAAAAGCTTGCTTGGGAGAAAGTCAAACGCAAACTCAATCTTCAAGACCTAGGCCAGGAAGGAATATTCTCGTGGCAGAATTATTCAATAGGGGAGCTCACCAGGAAAGCCAGGCTGGACAGAGCTTATGCTAGCAACGAAATTGTTGCAAAGAACAACAGATGTGAATGTCTGGTTGACACTACGACTTGCATCTCTGACCACTATCCCATTATCACCACCATGGATAATCAAGACACCAGACACAAGGCTGGCTGGTTCCACACTGATCCTACCCTTTTTAAACTACCTCTGGTCAAGGAAGAGATAGCCCAAATCTGGAAATCTTTCTTCTCTTACAACCTTCCAGCCTGGAACCTCGCCATCAAATCTACCCAAAACCTCCTAAAGCAAGTAAGGAAGGAAGTCACAGCCCACCGGACCAGCAGGCTTAGGAAACTTCAATCTCAGCTTCGGATGCAGGAGTCTTCTACCAACCCTGGAAACCTTATCCAGCTCAGAGCTCAAATCAAAAGGAAGGAGGAAATAACCCTCCAGCAAGCCAAGCTCTTCACCAAAGACTGGTGGGCAGGTAAAGCTGATAGACCGAGCAAAGAAATGTTCAAGATGCTTAAAGTGAAACAAAGACAAGAACACCTCCCTCTCCTCTGCTTCAAGAATGGAATTAAGGCTAGCAACCACGAGGAGAACAAGCAGCTCCTAACTGAATATTACAGGGATATCTTCCTTGAAACAGGACCCCCCTCTCAAAGCAAGCTAAAGGCCATGCAGACCATCAAAGATGTAAGGGAAGCCACTGTTCCTCCTAATCTAGCAAAAGTTCTGGAGCGGGACATCTCTCACGAGGAAATAAAAGAGGTAATATTATCTCTCAAGCCTAATAAAAGCCCAAGGGAAGACGGCTTGGCTGCTGAATTCTACCAAACCTTCAGCGAGGTATTACTAGACCCTATCCTCCAAGTGTGGCAAGAAGCGATCAAATACGGAGCATTGCCCACCCAAGCTAATCAAGGCCTTATCAAGCTTATTCACAAAAAAGGTCCCAAGGAGGAAGTAGAAAATTGGAGACCGCTCACCACCATGCTCAACAGTGTTTACAAGATCATCGCCAAAGCCCTTGCCAACCGTCTGTCCGAGCACATGAATAGCTGGATAAATAAGGAACAGAAAGGATTCATCAAGGGCAGATACATCCTAGACGCCATCATAGCACTTTGGGAAGGCTTTGAATATGCAGAGAAAACTAATCAGGATTTTCTCTTCATAAAGATCGACTTTGAAAAAGCATATGACAGAATCCACTGGGACTTCATCCTCCAATCTTTAAGGGATATGGGTTTGGGACCCCATTTCACCCACATGGTCAAAACCCTCTTCGGTAATGCCAAAGCCAAGATAATCTACAACGGAGAGCTCTCTGCCCCCTTCCCTCTTCAAAAAAGCATCAGGCAAGGCTACCCGTTAGCCCCCCTCTTATATGCCATAGCCTCAGACGGCCTCAACTGGCTCATCAAGGACAAGATGAAAAAAGGAGAGATAGCTGGAATAAAGCTCCCTAATGGAGATCAGATGTGTACACAGATGTTTGCTGATGACACCAATTGCTTGATAGCCAATGAAGAAGAAAGTATAAAGGCTCTCTGGGAATGCTTACAAATCTATTGCATGGCCTCAGGTTCTTCAATCAACCATAATAAAACAGGCATCAGATCACTCATAGAACCACCACCTGACTGGCTTAAGGAAGCAGGTTGCAATCTCATCCAGGAGGACGGTGAGATTTTCAGGTTACTAGGAATACCTATGGGCTTTAAGGTTTCTCTAAAACAAAGATGGCAGTGGGTCATGGAAAAGAGAGACAACAAGCTTCTGAGATGGAAAAGAAGACAGCTTAACTTGGCAGGGAGGATCATGGTTCTTAACCACTTCATTCTGCCCTATACCATCTATTTTATCAGCTGCTGGAGACCACCAGATTCTGACCTCAACAACTTTACCAAGCTGTGCAGGAACTATCTCTGGGGAGGCGATCCTTGGAACAAGAGCGTACCCAAAGTCAAGTGGGACATCTGCACCACCCCTAAAGCAAAGGGAGGGCTAGGTATCCAGGACATCAGGATCACTGCCAATAGAATGGCAGCCAAGTGGATCATAAGAGCATGTGTTAACCCCTCTGAAGATTGGGCTCAACTTCTTCTCAAGGATATCCCCAGATTTGTCATCACGGGCTTCAATAAATGGAGTAACCTACCCATCTCAACCATAGTCATCTCCAAGTTCCCCATCTCCCCCAAAGGCAGCCAACTGGTGTCCTCAATATGGAAAGCTTGGAATAACATCAAAATGTTCCTAAACCCAGCCCCAAACCTTCGCATCTCTAAAGGAGCTCTGGCCGGGGACTCCTGCTGGTGGTCCAGTCTCCCTTTCCCCCCCCCCTTCACCCAGAGGAAGCCCAATTAGCGCTAAACCTTCACAAGAGAGGCATTGTAACATGGACAGATCTGAGAGATCAACAGTTAGGAACCTGGCTTTCAAGAGCTGATCTAGTGGCAAAATATGACTGCAGGACCCCGGAGCTGGACCTCGTGCAAAGCAGAACCTCGAAATGGGATCAACAGGAGACTTGGAAGCTAAACAACCCCTCTTCCTTCAATATCTATGCTTACTAATGGACAGGCAGCAAACCACTTCTCCCTATCCCTAAGATTACTAAATCTCCACCCATCCACCTACCCCTCAACCGTAGATGGAACATTCAGTGGGACCGAAAAAAATGGTACAACAGCCTCAAGAACCTCTGGAACCCCCACACTGACCCCAAGAAGTCATGCCTAGCATGGCTCATTGCTTATAGAGCTCTATGGACCCAAGGCAAGGCAGCCAAATTCAATGTGTCATCTAACCAATGTGCTAGATGTGGACTCCCAGAAGATGATATACACATTTTCCTACAGTGCCAGCACATCTCTCAATCTTTCAAAGAACTTCAAAATACAGTATCTGAATGGGGCAGAGATTTATCCTGGAAACAGATTCTACTGGGAGAAGCCGTAGGATGTTCAGATACGCTATGGAACATCATTAGAAGCGAATATCTATGGCATGCATGGTTGCTTAGAATAGCAGCAACGTTCAACAATCCAAAAATCAAAGGTACTCCACTGCCAGTTAGCCTAAGCACATCATGCAGCAGATACTGGTCTAAAAGATTACCCTCTCTAATCAGCTCTGAGAAAAAGCTTGAAATCAAATACAACAAGAAAGCCTCAGACTTTACCAAGTACAAACTGGACTCAATCAGAGAAAAAATCAGGCTAGTCATGACCAAAGACAAAGCACTAATTGATGTAATCTGCAGGCAGTAAAGTTGATCTTCATGCAGATATCACTGCAAACCCCCACAACCGGGTACAATAGACGTCTGAATCAGGACACTTTCAATGTACAGTACAAACGCCAACCAGATCCCTGCAAGAAGACAGAAACAATGAGGGACAAGCCTCAAAAAGTGACCTTCAGGACAGACTTGGCAGAACCAGTCCTTGCCTTGACTTCAAGCCTCGCCATAGCAGAAAGGTGCAGCTACCCGCGAAGTCCTCTTTACCTCCTGCATGAACGGTGGAAAGCATCAGAACAGAGAAGCCGAGTTCAAGGCCAATCAATACCTCAGCGGGGAGGAGATTGCACCGGCACCATCTGAGTGGAAGTGCACACAGAATAAGGCTCATCAAACCTAGATGGCGTGGGCGAGTAGAACAAGGGCACTTCTGCTGGTAAGAGGAATCAGAAGTTAATAACAACCAAAGAGACACAAGCTGCTGCATGACATCAAAACAGATTCATCTGTATGCAAAGCAGACCTGACTCGAGACCGCATGGAAGGAACACAAAAGAGAATACCAAAAGAGAATACCAATCACAGAGGAAGAAGGACTCCAGCCACGGGGAGAGGCCTCCATCACCCTCTCCGAGACGCCACCAAAAATGACAATTAGCAAGGATGAGTTCCGATCCGTTGAAGTGCAGAAAGAGGGCAAACACCAACTCGCAAGAGGGAACTCCTCTCCCTTCCCCTCCTTATCCTCCAGGAAGACAAGCAATAGGAAGGAAGCAGATCACGCCTCGCGAAGGCCTCAGGTATCTCTGCATGCACCTGCAGAATACCTTCAGACTGGCGTCTGCGGCAGGTACCAAAGGAGAAGCTAGCCGGTAGCCTGGGATCAAGGCAACGCATGCAGCTCCGCGTGTGATTTGACAAACGGCCAACAGCCTCCCTCCGTCACACGCGTAAGCACATGCATAAACGTGCTTAGATGTATCCCACGTGTCTGGTTTTATAGCAGACACTTGGCCCCTTTTTGTAACCTCGGATTCTCTCTCTCTCATCAATATATCTGCCCTTTTTTTGAAAAAAAAAAGAATAATTAGGGAATTCCATTCATTAAATGCACTCAAAACAAGGAGCACAAACTTCAAGGATTGTCAAATCGCAGTGCATAGACTTGAATCATGTATTGTGGCAACATGAATCGTACAATTCATGTATGAATCATGGATTATGAATCGCCCAAACGTAAATTGCATGTGTCGGCATTTAACCTTAACGGTTGTCCTAATTGGCACAGTTGGCAAAATTGTACCTAAATTAAAGTCATCGTTGTGTGCTAGAATCAAGAAAATTGTTAGGCCAAATTTTATGTGACAAATCACATAGGATGTCAAAATCGTGTGATCAAATTCTGCAGTCAAATCGCCCAAGTGAATTTGCCCAAATGTGAAATCGCCCAAATGTGAAAGCATCCAAAAGTAAAAGCACCTAAAAGTGAAATTGCCCACAAGGGAAATCTTCCAAACGTCTAACCACCAAAAGTAAAAGCACCTAAAAGTGAAATTGCCCACAAGTGAAATCGTCCAAGCGTCAAATCGCCCAAAAATGAAATCATCCAAAAGTTTAATTGCTCGTTCTGAAATCAACAATCTGACATTGAGATGAAGATAGAGACAAATTGCCTGAAGAACGGATCATCGATCCAAAAACTTGGATCTCTTGGAGCTCAATTGTCTGAGTGTTGAATCGTCTAAAAGTTGAATTGTGCTTAATCGTACAATCCAACTATAAACACTTCCAGGGAGCTAGAAAATCTAAAAATTTTAAGTAGAGGGATTTATTCAAATCTTTTGACCTTGATTAAGAAAATCTAAAAAATACAAAACATAATAAACTCAAAAATTTCCAAAACCATTAGAAAATTCTCAAAAAGCCATTAAAAAATAGAAAACAAGAAAAGATAAACATTGAAAAACCAAAAAAAAATCCCATAAAAAGAACCTTAGCACATGATTATAGTGCTTAATCAGGTGCTCATATATTTACCATCAGGTCCAATCATCATCCGATCATAATCCAATCCTATCTTTGAACACGGCACATCGTCGGGACACTAAGGAGTGGTACTAGACTACCATGAGGTTATTATTTCGGCGAGCATTTGGCAGTGAGCATTTTTCGTTTTGGCAAGCTTTAGCAATATGGATTTTGCTGATGTGGACTTGATCTGTCCTTGTCAACAGGTGACACGGCATGGACATGTATACATATGTGGCCATGTACATGACCGTGCATATACATACATGACCATGCACATGGACATACATACATATATACATACATACAAACCTAGATATGCGTAATCATGCATGGTGAATGGCATCATGTGCATACATGCCATTCACCATGGCTATACACATGCTCAAGATATGTACATGGTCATGGTGCATGACATCTCATATGCCTTCTAGAGATTTCTTATGCCATTTATAGGCTACTAAAGTGCTGCCAATGTGCATAAATGCATGTCCATAGATAGAACATGTTGAGATAAGGCTTTTCATGCTCCCGGTTCCAAGAAAGGGTTGCACGGGTTCTTCACATGCTTACATGCTCAAAAGGGTGTTTGTGTTTATAATAAGGGTTGCATGTGTTCTCCACATACTCACATAGGATTTCTCCATTCTTGGAAGAAATTACCAATGCTATTTGCATGCTTGTAAAGTGTTGCTAATGTGCATAAAGACATGCCCATGCTCAAAATATCCTAAATCAAGGCTTTACATGCTTGAAAGGGACTGCATATACTTTGTACATGCTTAGAAGGTGTTGTGTAAAAGGTGTTGCGTACATGCTTGAAAGGGAATCAAATGCATGGTCATGAATGTATATATACGTGCATGGTCATGGTTCATGGCATCTCATTTGCCTTTCAGGAGACAGGTTATGCCATTTATATGCTGCTAAAGTGCTGCCAATGTACAAAAATGCTCGTTTATAGACCGAACATGTTGAGAAAGGTTTTTCATGATCCCAATTTCAAGAAAAGGTTGCACAAGTTCTTCACTATTTGAAGGAAGAGAACATCTCCAAAAGAATACTTTTTTTAAAGAGAGTGGAGAAAATCATGCTAAATGTTTATTGGGGTTGGTGATGCAAAAGAATACTTTTTTAAAAGAGAGTGGAGAAGATGCTGCTAAATGTAAATTAGGGTTGCTAATTTATAAAGGTGTGATGTGAGGGCACAATCAATAACCCAAAATGTTTAAACACCAAGGAGCACCAATTTTCAATTATGTACATGGAGAGAAAAATGGTGTTGATACCAAAACTAAGAGAAGGAAAATGCATGTTAGAAACTAACCAAGAGTGAAGCCAAAATTTGACGGATGTTTTGCTTGTCAAGGGCCTTTTTGCTCGTCAAAAAAAAGAAATTAAAAAATAGCTAGTTTTAAAAAAATGCAACTCTTAGGAGTTGCTCTTCATTATGAAATTTTGTGCTTTAATTTGCATTTCAATTGACATGTGTCTCCTACAAAAAAACTACATTTGAATTGATATGCTATTTCAATAAAAATTGTTTTCCATTTTTAGCTAAAAATTATGTATATACATAATGCTAGTATGCACACGTATATGTGTATATACCCCTACAAATTATGTATATACATAATGCTAGTATGCATATGTATACACCCCTACAAATTTTTGAATCTACTATAGTCCTAAACACCTCCTTTTTGTTGATTTTCTTATTTTACTTTTTGTGTTTCAACATTATTTCCCTTCTCTTTGTCTTGACTCTTTTATGCCCTAGTACCTAGGGTGTCATGGCTTGCCTTCCTCTTCTGATTGTCTGCGATTTAATCATGTCTTGAGTCAACGTGTTGTCTTCTTCCTATTGATATCATCTATCTTGATGCTTCCGGTGCAAAGCGGTTCCTACTTTTCTTGGAAGGAAACATTGAAGTGGATTAGCAAGATATCTGTTGTGGAATGCTCAAGCTAAATTGCCATAGTTAAAGAGAAGAGCTTTATCTTTTTGAAGAGGTAAACACAAACTATGGAGGTTTCCTCAAAAACAAATGCAATGAAAACAACTTGAGAAGCAACTTGTGTTTGGAGGACCCAGAATGCATTACTATTGCTATCAATGTTGAAAAGATGCTTTTAATTTTTGGTAGGAGGGCTAGAACTCTTTAATTTGAAGTAGAGCTTGGTGATTAGATGTTTATGCATCTGGTTTTCGTGTCCGATTTGGTTGAGATATTATATATGAGAGCTTGATTTTGCAAGGTGGAGAAAAACCACCACCAAGGGTGGTGTGGGCCGGTGGTATTGTGACTAGCCATTTTCACATGTGGTCACAATACCATGGATGGTATTTGAAAATGTGGCTTCTTCTCCTAAATTTTGTGACTACTTTTTCAAACTTTGTTTAGTACAACTTAATACATTTTGTGACATGAATCCTAGGTTGCTCACTTGGATATTCTTATTAAAAGATTGGTAATTGGAGGTTGTGTATAGCTGTCTCTTCTTCTTCCTTTGGCTTTGATGTAATGAATGTCATTTGAATGGTTTAATTTTGAGATTTTGTCATGTGAAAAGCAATCTTGAAAAATACATATGACATGAAATTAGGAGAAGCCCATCAAATTTCGGCCCTCACCAAGAGCACCTAGGCAAGGTTCTCAAGGGACTCAAGGGAGTAACTAGTGCCAAGGTGGCACACGCTTCCAAGTGCATGGAGAGGTAACATCAACCAATAGCATCGAGTTCAAGGCACCGAAGGCCATGGCTCACGACTGGTCCCATGTTGCACAAAGCAAATGGAGGTGGAGGTTTAGGGAGGTGGAGGCGGTGGGTGTGTGTGAACCCCTGAATCAATTAGAACTAACTAGTAGAGTTACGGATGTGAACCTGAAAGATGAACTATTTGATATATAGGTTTATTAGTATGTACATACTACAAAACACATGTATTTATGTGGTGTAACTTATTAATATGGCGAAAGTTGAAGTAGAAGCAGAGGGAAAGTGGCATCTTGAAGCTCAAAGCAAAGAGAGTTTCACAATTTTTTTGATGAAAGCCCCATTGACAATGAACCAAGTCAGTAACCGACCATGCAGCCCCTGCAAACTGCTGTCCACAACCTTCCACAGCTCCTGCCTAACTACATCTTTTCCATACAGCATCAACACTCCATGCAGTTCACATTGGCCATCATACAATTGTACAGCCTGCTTACAGGTTTCAGTACAGCGCATGCGTGCTGGCCATATAACAGCACGTGCGAAAAAAAAGCTTTTCATTTTGTTGGGGCATCCGCAAAGCTGACTCTCTCGGGGTCAATTTATGAGCAAAAGAGGGTCAAAAATAAAAAGCAAAAGCATGCCTGCCCTATTTTAAAACGTATACGAATTAACCTTTCCCAGAACCTAATCAGGGAAACCATTCCACCTAGCTTATGACAACAGCCTCCATGAAGGATGGCTTACTAGAGCTAGGTGTAACCAGTGCAAGTAAGGTCAAGAATATTAGCATAATACAGCAGCATATTAGCACATCCTTCACTAAATTTAGAGCCAATAGGGCCTGCACCTTCTGAAGCAGTAGACATCTTGCCACGTCATGAGCAAAACAAAGGTATCCTTCCAGCCCAGGTGTAGTAGAGTCTGTAGCTTCTGCAGAAGTAGGTGCCCCACTAAGTCATGAGCTTTTACATGTGGATACTTCCAGCCAAGCTCAACAGCTTAGGCCCCAATTTCTAGAAACAGGAGAAACACGTTCCACACAAATTTTGAACCCAAGGGGAGTTGGGGGGAGGAGGGGCTATTCCTGGGCACGTGAGAGTGATTCCTGCTAATAATTCATCTTCTACTGGTACCTACCCTGCACACACACACACACACACACACGACCCCAGTGCTCAACACCCTCCTGCCATGACTAGGAGAGCTGTATATTAGAAGCTAGATATACATTTTCACTGTGTAAAGTTCTAATCCCTATTAAAAAAAAAGGAAATATTAGAATCTACCTCCGAAAAAACTGTAAACATCCCAAGATACAATCATGGTACAGCCTTCCTTTTTGAAAAATTACCAGTGTTTGGGCTTAGTGCCATTCAAAGACGGTGCTGGAAGGATGCCCCACATGTTTCTCACATCTGTCAAATCCTCGTGAAAATGCTCTTCGTAGTATATACACATGAGGTCAGAACATGCTCTTCCTGCCTTGAGTGCCCATGGCAAATATTCTCGAATTAGGAGGTCTCTTTTAGACGGTTTCAGCCGGATCGTACCGCCCACAACAGAGAGAAAACACATAGGAAGGTAGGTCTGCTGGAACTCCACAATTTTCAGAGCAGACTCACCTATCACATTTGTCGGCAGTCTGAAAAGAACATGCCAAAAATCATGGACCTCACGAGCTCGAGTTGCCACATACGCAAGCTCATCTGAGTCCATGAACCTGACGGGTGGGCGATCATCTGGAGAGAAATTACGTTTACCCATGAATTTGGCATAAGCAGCCCCAAATGTGTTTTCTGGCAAGTCCCATGCATGCCCGACTGAGGCAGATGTAACTCGAGGGCGTGCAGCAAGAATGTGCTGAAAGAAAAGAGTAAGATCTCAACAACAGAGACATTCACAGAAAGCTGTCATCGGCATTCAACTCAAGAATAGCTAAAACTACAAATGCAAACTTAAGATTGGAGACACACCATTGTGCTGAAATTCCAGAGCTTGACAAGGAGGAGAATACAACATTGACTGTGAGAGTCTCGACAGTCATAGATTGTGAGAACATTAACTTAATCCCCTATGCAACAGGCAATGGTGCCGCTACCATAATTGTTAGAACCAAAAATGGATAAAATAAAGGCAGGTCTTGTCAGATACAACTGGGTTCTCCCTCATGTTTATTCCTCCATTGTTGATTTCGCAAACAAAAGGCTCGAGTCCCTGATGTCACCTGAATGCTCATGAATAAAAGTGCTTCAGCAAGATGAGAAAAGTACGCAAGCATTAAGGGTGTACGTCATTGTTGTTGTTGTTGTCACGTGCATCCTGCGCTTGGATGCCACATGGACATGTGTACAGCAGGTGCAGTGTCTTGAGAGTGGTTTCTAGCCCTTAGTGAGCCCTTGACTGGGACAAGTCAGCCAGGAGTCCACTGGATGGTCATGGTCAAGTGTATGAAGTCCCGTACATGGTCATGGTCAAGTGTGCATGTCCCGCACATGGAGCAGTGCCAATCCGTACTGTGAGTCACCATCTGGAATGATGTAGAGGTGTACCGGGCGATGAGACCGGAAGCAACCAGCCATAGGAGGGCTGGGCAGCCAGGCAGCAGCCTGTCGGGGACACTTCCAGCCAGTCAGCCAGCCCAGGAGGCCATGTGTGAAAAGGCACCCCATTTATGGTGTTTATTCTAGTCGTGGGACAATAAACAGCAGGCTGACAGCCCCATCAGCAGACCGACCAGCATAGAAGAGACCGTATAAAAGCATGGGCTTGGCAATGGCTAATCTATCTCATTATTCACAAAGTGCTCAACACTCCAAGGGCCAGGACAGCCAAAGGGAGACTAAAGCAAAGGTGAACTTGAAGGTCAAGAATAGGTCGTCTTCAGGCTACAGTTTTCCAGCAAACGTCGGTCTCCAAGAAGTCGGTCTTTTACGGTTTGGACCCCTTCTACCTCCTCTTCACCAACTTTCCTTCACGACTCTCTCTCTCCCTAATGCTATCACATTTGGCAGTTGGCGCATCCCTCCCTTGCTCTCTATCTGCGAATCGGCAAGCTTCAGTGTGTACCTGCTATGTACTTGCTGTAGACACCTACTATACCTGCTGTACCCGCCTACTATACCTAATGTACCTGTTGTGTACCTACTGTAACTGCCTTCTATGTGAGAAAACAGTATTTTTCCAGCCCTGAAAAGGGATTTTTCTGGGTATTTTATATTTTATTTGGGGTTTTTTTCTCTTGGCTGCTGGCCTACACCTTTTAGGCTGACCAACCAGCACCCCCCCCCCCCTTCAGTATCTATAGCCTTGCCTATCTTTCATCATTGGTGTACCCCTTCATTGCTCATATCCAGTACCACTCTCTGCTGCTGCTGCTGCTTCTGCCGGGCTCTACACCACCATCTCCGCCTGACAGGACAGCACCTCAGCGTTTGTCATCTGGCCACTACCTGGGACAGCAGCCGACTCTCTGTTACAGGCCACCGTGGGACAGCATCCCCCTCTGCTATCATAAGCGTTTTACATCTGCTGTCATCAGCGTTTTACTTCTGCTATCATCAGCGTTTTACAGCAGCCTTACATCAGCCTTACATCAGGCTTAGATCGGCGCTTACACCAGGCTTACATCAGCACTGTCATCTGCGTTTTACATCAGCATACATCAGCACTTCATCTGCGTTTTACATCAGCGCTTACATCAGGGCTTACATCAGCGTTTACATCAGCCTGTCATCAGCGCTTGCTTCAGGGCTCACATCAGTGCTTACATCAGCATATCATCTGCGTTTTACCACGGCCCATGGGACAGCAGCCCCCGCTGCTATACATAGAGCATATCAGTGTTTTTGCCTCAGCTCTCACCATCAGGACAGCAGCCCACTCTTTGCTACATCATACCACTCGGGACGGCAGCCCACTCTCTACTTAGCTTCATCATCAACATCACACCAAGTACGCAGCACCCGTGTCACCAAAGCTTGCACCACACGGGACGGCAGCCCCCTCTGCTCCTTTCCACATCAGGTACGCAGCACCCATGTCACCAGAGCTTGCACCACTCAGGACAGCAGCCCTCTCTGCTCCTCACCACCCTTCAGGTACACACCACCCTTGTCACCAGAGCTTGCACCCTTCAGGCACGCAGCACCCTTGTCACCAGAGCCTGCACCCTTCAGGTACGCAGCACCCTTGTCACCAGAGCTTGCACCACCACCACCACTCAAGGACGGCAGCCCTCTCTACTCTTCATCTACCACCTCAAGTATAGCAGCGCCCTTGTCATCAAAGCCTGCATCACCTCATCTTCCGCTGCCACTACCACCTCGGAGTGCCTCTGCATCCACCGACCACCACTCGGAGTGCTTTGCCTCACATCGACGCTAGCCTTCATCATCAACCGTGCTTCAGCTCCGACATCATCTCTGCCTTTGACACCGACCACCACTCGGAGTGCCTTGCCTCACATCGACGCTAGCCTTCATCAACCGTGCTTCAGCTCCAACATCATCTCTGCTTTTGCACTGGTCTTTCTACTCAGAGCCACCTCACATCAGAGGGCTCTTGGACATATTTGCACTCACCATTATATATATATATTCACTCACATATTTCATGTTGTGTGGTTTTGCTCTGATCTCTCGTACATCTGGCCCTTTCATTCTTTTGCCCTCACATTCTATACCTGTTGTATCTTCTGTACCTTCTGTACATCTTGACT
The DNA here is from genome assembly GCF_041138505.1 of Cibotium barometz. Classification (NCBI taxonomy): domain Eukaryota; kingdom Viridiplantae; phylum Streptophyta; class Polypodiopsida; order Cyatheales; family Cibotiaceae; genus Cibotium; species Cibotium barometz. Next base: position 8,998,352 of record NC_141111.1, on the reverse strand, counting down.
TGAATTGTTGGCTTGCCTAGTGTATGCTTCCTGTGCTTTGGCCAGGCGTTCCTTGATAGACTAAATGATCTCTGAAGAAGTTTCGGTGGTCTTGTTGGCCTCCAAGGAAGGTCACACCATTCTCATTAGAAGTGACGAGAAACGACGACTAAATGCTGCCTCTTGAGTCCTACGGAGTCCGACCAATGCTAGATGATGAGTGTCATTGAGGATTAGGCCCTAAACCGAAGGAAGATAATGCTTCCACTTTGATTGCCTGCCATGGCAATATGATTGAGAATATCAAAAGCTAGCTGATTGTAGATTTCTGTCTGGCCGTTTGTTTGCGGATGGAATGGACCGGATAGATGCAACTTGGTTCCAAAGTTGTCAAATAATGCTCTCCAAAAATTTGAAGTAAACTTTGACCTATGTATGATGTTATTGTCCTTGGCAAACCTCCTATGGGATACTAATGGCGGATGAATAGGCAAGCGGTGTCTTCGGCCGTGGCCGTTTGCTTGTACGGGATCAACGTGCAAAATTTACTGAATCAGTCCACAATGGTCATACACTGTGTGTTCCGAGATCTAAATGTAGCGGGAAGAGGTTCAACAAAGTCCATACCGATGTCTTGGAAAGGGCCTTTGGGAACTGGCAAAAGTTGAAGCAACCCGGCTTGTTTCGTATGAGGAACCTTCACTTTTTGGCATATCTGGCATGTTGGACATGTTGATAGACATCCCGTCTCATCTTTGGCCAATAGAATGATAGTTCAAGCTTCTCCAATGTACTGTCGATACCCCGATGACGACGAGAGTCATGGGCATCATGAAACCTCTTTGGCCGACTGTGTATGGCGCACTTCTTCCCACTGGTCCATTATCCGACAACTAGACTCGAGCAAATGAGCACATAGGCGACATGTTCCCATTCTTGATAGTCAAGTATTTCAGCATCAAGCTCCTCCAGGTAGTGCCTGTTACAATCTCCCGTACCCCTTTTTTTTGCTAATATCATTCGTATGCGCCATTTCCACGGGTAATTGTGCCCGTTGAATTTGTCAATGTTTCTATTGCTGTCCTGAGTGTTTGTGGATGTGCTTGCCATTTTGCAGGTGTTTGGTTCACGTGATTTCTTGAAGTTTCAAGAAGTGTCCCTATGATCTATGGTGAGTGCTTCTAGTGAGGATCTACAATGCGCAGCTGTGACATAACCAATGATGGAAGAAAAATTAAAGGAGACTGACTAGTTCTAATCTCTATGTAATTAATTAGCGGCTAAAAAACAGGATTGCGAACTCTAATAAGGCTCAAAGCTTCAGAGACAATGACTCGAGGTTTTTGTGACTCTCAGTTAACATGCCTTTCTATTCCCAAAGTTATGCTTAAAAGCATGTAGCTGAGTACATCAAGATCTGCTTCTGTTATTGCTTTATTTCACGCCTGTACACGTATCCCTTGCATCTGTGATGGTAAAGGATGGTCTCAACAATGATAACGCGTTATAGGGATGAGATCATGGCCGTCCTTTGTACATAGACAGGGAATCTCCCCCCTACAAGCCTTCACCCTGTCGAATGGGCAGGGGATGATGTGTAAAGACCCAAAGACAATATCTAAGGCAGCAAGGTCAAGGGAAGATGCAGGTAAATGCAAGAAGCCATGTCGGACAAAGTATTCTTACAGGAATCACTCCATTTCTTTTGACAAACAAAAGGAGAACTCATAACCATGATGAATGCTGGCACTAAATAGCAAATCCTTGAAGATTGATTGAACACTTACCCTGCCTTCGGAGCTCCTCTTCATGCGGGCTAGCATGTTCTCGAAAGCGATACTACCGGTGGTCTCGCCAAGAGCAGCCACGAGATCAGCCCTGGCAGGGTCCACGAAAGCACCGAGTGCAGAGCCGACTGCAACAGCGGCCTTCTGCCATGGTTTGAGGGGGACCCTTGCACCTCCTCCTGCACTGGACGCAGGGGGGTCCCTTCTGTCTAGGGTTCCCAACCCATCAGCCTGAGAAGCAAATCCTCTTTGGAGACGATGCAGTAGAGAAGAAACGCGACCCTGCAGCATTCCCCTCTATATTCTTTTGTTGAATTCCTATTCGGAGACATATTCATAACTTTAGGTGTATATAAATGCATCGGAGGGGAGGGGAGGGGAGGGGAGGGGAGGGGAGAGAGCTACCTACATCTTTGCCATATATATTCATGTAGGAGCTCCTAAAACACTTACTTTTCTTTGAAGAAAGCACCAAACTTGGCATACATATGCATCTTGCATCCCAACCCAGCGTAATGGTGACAATCTTAACATATGTGGTATCGAGAAAATCAATCCACAACATGAATGAAGGTTGCAAATAGTGTCATATAAGGTGCCTTCTCACTCTCATTTTGACTACATGATAGAATGACATAGAAGGTAGAGTCTGGCCCAAAAACCAATACAAAGCCAGTAAATCCTCTACCATCCACACACAAAAATGTGGGAAAGAGTGACACAAAAAAGTACATCAATGCCCCATACAAAATCATCATCAACCACACAATTTACTTCTCTTTAGACCACTAACAGAATTATGGCAAACTATTAAAACAATCTTCGAGCGACTGGATTATCTCTCCTTATAAGCCTATACTCCTCACCTCCATTTATCTAAAAATATATATATAAGATAATAACATTGGTTATTGAAAAGATCTAATTTTTTAAGAAAATTAAAGTTAAAAGATAAAACCTTACAAAACACATTCGGTGGATCAATTTTTGAGATGGATGGCATTTGAACAGACTTGTAAACATCAAATCAGAAAATTCTATATTGTCCAGACTGCACCGAAAATCTAACTTATTAAGCTTTTCATAGTCTACAAACATTACATGTACATAAAACTGATCCACAATCATTCGCAATCTTAGATTGTAAATTTCAAGGAGCCCAAAGCTATGTAAGTGTCTAGACCATACAAACCTAGCAATAACCTAGGTTTAAAAAATTAAAAATATTCCCTGTTTCAAAAAAAATAGTAATAAAATTTTATATTTATAAATTAAACGCAATAACTACATAAAAAGAAAGTTTTTATACCACAATACACATGTGCACTCTAATAGTTTGATCATTAGAGATATTGTCGTTTGTCCTTCCCAAGACGGGGGGGTCTACAATTGAGCCATGAATATTAAATAGATTATAGTAAACAATGATTACTATATTATAGCACACATCGAGACAAAATGATCTCCTTGCCACATCTATCCTAAGCAATATTACCTATTATATCAAATACAGCACTACACTTCTCTAATCATTTACCCAAGATTTTGAGCTCTCTCTCTCTCTCTCTCTCTCTCTCTCTCTCTCTCTCTCTCTCTCTCTCTCTCTATGGACGTTAAGTATTTTGAACTGAAAAGAAAAATTAATAGCGCCACTGTAAATGAAAGCAAGTCAAAAGCAAAACATTTGCTTATCCAAAATGTTATAAAAACAAAGATGAACTCACCATGCCCCTACATCCATCTCAAGAATTTGAACCACCCCTTTAAGCAAGAGCTGGGGTGTGCACTCCATATTTGTGGATCTGTATGGTGGCTTTACCTCAATGTCAACCATTAATCCACACAATGTAAGTATATTTATATATATTAACTCAATATTACCGGCAATGGTAGTGCCAGTGTGGGAGATAAATTGAAAGAAGTTTGTCATCCAACTCTTATTTAACTTCATGTCTTCACATCATAATAAAATGATTGTCATTCTAAAAGAAACTCAATCAATTTGAAAGCATGTACACTTACTGAAAGACCACATAGATTGCACATGTCACGTCTTTGCAACAAACATTCTCCTTCCAAATGCTTACTTGATTGATATAAGGATATCTATGAATGTAGTCTCTAATATTTGTAGGTTGTTGTATCAATAACTCGTTCTCTACCTTTTGGACATGGATTATATTTACATTCTTTTGGATGCCATTTATAATACCTCTTTGTAAACAACATTGGCTATGTAGACTTTGTTTGTACCTTGAATGCTGCTTTCATGGTCCATAATATCCTTTACACACACTTTCACTGCATCTAATGATCTAACACGTGACATAGCAACATACAATTGTCTATGTGTGAATACTTGTGTGGCTAAATAAAGTCCCAACACACTCAATGTTTGTCCTTGGGACTTATTTATTGACATACCAAAAGCTAGCCTCACAGGAAATTATCTCCTTCTTATGTCAAAAGGCAATTAAAGTATAGATGGTATGAATGTTATCCTAGGAATAAAGATCTTGTCTCTAATGTTTGTACCTGTAATAATTTATGCTTTTATCACCTTTGAGTAAAATTGCTTATATATCAGTCTAGTACCATTACAAAGTCTCTCGCTTTGAGGTTCCAAATTACGGAGCAGCATGATAGGAGCATTCATGTTTAGAAGCAAGGGGTGTGGAGAATAACCACCACCTAAGTTCAAACTATTCAAGTGCTCAATTGCATATAATATTTTATCATGTGTAGAAGAAATAATCGAATCTACACTGAGGTATTCTCTTCAAGACCAAGTAATGCACTCAAGGCTAGTTCATTAATCTCATCGACCTCTTGATTTCGTGGTGCAAGAATAGCATAGTCTTGAAGATCTTTGTACACCCATTCTACCAAACTCAGCAGGAGTTCCCATGGATCAACATTCGTGGAATTACCACTCTAGCTTAATTGTTTGGATTGTCTATAGAGCCATCTCCAATTTGTAAAGTCCATTTGACAATTTTATGTTCTATACCATCATAACCACTCTAAATGACTCCCATGTTTTGGGTGAGATTTAAAACATTCACATGTCTCCAAATATACGACCGGCACAACGTTCCATCAATAATAATCTCACGTGATCTCGAAAGTCACCACCAAAGAGCATAATTTTCTCACCAAACACTATGTCTCTTTGCATAATGTCATGTCCAATGTTTCATATGCATACTGATGCATCATTGGAGTCTCATCCCAACAAATGATCAATTTTGCAAGCTTTAACACCTCAGCCAATGGACTATTAACTTTAATACTACATGTGTTAGAAGCATTGAGAACCAATGGGATTTTGAAACGTGAGTGTGCAGTACATCCATTTGAAAGCAACAATGCAGCTATTCTAGAAGATGCACATGCCAAAGCAACTTAATTCTCTCCATGTAATTGGGATAGCAAGGCATTAGAAAGATATGTTTTGCCTGATCCACCTGGTCTATCAAGGAAAAATACACCACCATTGTTCAAATAAACGACCTTAAGGATGGTATCAAATACTCTTGATTAACAACTATTAAGACTCGTTTCAATTGAAAGAGCCAAATTACATGTTGAACAGAATCAAATATCATCTCTTCGATCAATAAACCATTATTGATAATAGCAACACTTGATCTATCAGGAAGAGGTAACCCTTTAAAATCATGTAGACATTTTCCATATTGTTGTAAGGTCTTGCATATGTATGTAACAGAGCTTGATTCTTAGCTATAGAATGGCAAACACCAACTTCAACACACCTGCTTTGCAAGCCATCACAAAAATCATTTGAAAGTTCAGTAGAGAATTTGTTTCAAAGCTATTCGCGAGAGATATAGGCTCATAAAAAACCAGAATAATGACACGAAGTTAACGCAGGTGGAATCCTGTTTTCTGAAATGCAGCTTCTTAAAGACACATATACCACTCCTCATCACTCTCCAGCATTCCTCTGGCCTCACATGCAACCTTAAAATAGGGATACAAATGTTCATTCTCACTGTTCGTACATCCTCAAAAGATTTGTAACATTTAAACACTGTGAGTAACATGCGTGCATAATATTGCCTACACTCAGGCTAACATTATACATATGTTCAATTATATTTTCCCTTTTTCTTTTAGTCCATGATCGAGTGCAAATAGTGGTTTTGAGTTTCAGATTTAGTTGCCATAAAAATTGTGGAATGTGTGGACAGCATTGGTGATCAAGCACATGTATGTATGAGTGTTTGAGTTGATTGTTTGCTATACTCAGTACATTGTGCATAGCAAGATGAGTGATGGTCTAAATAAGTTTGTTGGGGAAAAGCTTGATAGAAAAAAATTCCTGATTTTGAAGTATCGCATTGTTAACCCATGGCGGACATTGAGATGTACTATGTTTTATGTCATTAATTTAAATATTCTGAGTCATGGGCCGGGCTTGTCGGCACCATATGTTAAGGATAAAGGGATTGGGTGATCGCCGATGAGAGGCGCACCTTGAATATCAGCAGGGTAAGGGTTAGGATCGGCCGGCCATGTATGGGCGCCCAAGTGTGAACGGCCAAGTCACCTATAAGAGTCAAATGTAACCCTAAAATCTTCATTCTCATGTGTTGTGAATACAAGAGTGCTCTTGCCTTATCTCTTTGGTTTCCTTCTCCTGCGTGAGAGAGAGAGAGAGAGAGAGAGAGAGAGAGAGAGAGAGAGTGATCGAGCACTGTGTAGCGGCACGGCGGTGGAGAGGCGGTAGAGCGGCGACGGCGGCTCCTCCTTCACGGCTGCGACGCGGGAATCCTTCAAGGCGGCAGTTAAGCGGTGAGTGACACACCTTTTTACATTCTGTTTTGAGCTTGCTTCCCTGGTTGTATGCTTGCAGCCATTCGCGGCTCGCATACGGTGTTCGGCAAGTCCCCAGCTACGACCTATGCGACAAAAGCGCACATTTTTGGCGCCGCTGCCGGGGAATTGCCCTGCACCAAGCTCCAGTTTGCAGCTCGGCTGCTGCGTGAAGTTTAATTTACACTATAGGAAAGCGACTGTGTGTTTGTTGTTGAGGTGTTTCCGTGTTTTGCAATCTGTTTCTGCAATTTGCCTTCTGTATTTCTGGTTCTTTTGTTATTTTTCCGCTCCATGTGTGGGTGTGCGTTCTGTTATATCTGGTTATCTGCGTGCGGGGGGGACTTTTGAATCCCCAGATCTATGCTGTGTGCGAACTGCGCCGTGGCCAAGGCTGAACCCTAAAGAAACCCTAGAAAACTTATCTAAAAAAATAAAAAATAAAAATTAAAAAAAATAAAAAATAAAAAATTAAATTTTATTTTTAAAGAAAGAACCAAATGTGTGGAGAGGAAAGATTTTCTAATTGGAGAAAATTTTTTTGAAAAGAAAGAACCCCAATTGACCCACGACCCACGACCCCGGCCCCGGTCCCGGTCTCGGTCTTTTGATATATATATATAGGAGAGTGAGCCTCCATAGCTTTCTTTCAAGTGAGAGCTTCTGGGAAGTCGTGCCCTATATGTAGCCCACTCCCTAAGGAGTAAAGTGAGCATGTGGGATAAAGCCCTCACCCTTTCCTCCACAAGCAAATAGGCTTTTGCCCCTTTCCCCCATAGGGAAACGGACTGTTTTGAGGACCACAGGAGCTCTGGATAGGCGAACACGGTGCTATAAAGCACGCTAGGACCCTTTAAACGATACGCTCGTTTCGAGCTATCACACGCCCTAGTCCAAGTTCGATCGTAAGTAAGGGAGTCAAAAATGAGTTAAAAACAATCTAAAAACAAGTAAAAACGGGGTGCAAAACACCTAAGAAACCACTTGTGTGAGTTTCAAGGGTAGTTACCAACGCACGTAGGGTACCCACGTCATATGCATCTACGCTCTGGTTGGGTGCTAGAGCCTGAGCCACTAGAAAGCGTTTCACTTTACGCAGGCTCACACCATCCCTCCACGTTAGCATCTTGGCCTTCGGCTGGAACCCAAGGGAGTGCAACCCAAGATCCACGAAAAGTGGATAGTGACTCATCCTCTGACTCAGAAGCCATGGAAGCGCACCCTACCAAGAACCCTGAGGAGACAAGCCAAAACATGCCAGTGTGGGCCCCACAACCCGGATCTAGCATGTTTAGTCGTCTAATAGAGACCTTTAGTAGAGCTACACGCTCTGAACATGCGACAAGCGAAGTAAATGAGGAAGGAGGGGTAGTAGATTCGCCATTCACATCTTATGTAGACCCTACCCTCCCAAAGAGTGTCCATGTGGATATTCTACCCACTTCGTTTAATGAGGGCCCTACTGAGCTACCACATTCCGATGCTCTTCCTAAACTAGAGGTCCCTAGAAGCCAATCCATAAGAAGTGACATTGCGTCCACTTCAAGAGAACCGTTTGGCACACCAAGTCTGGATGGGATATTTCTCAATGAGAATTGGGAATATGATCTACACACAGAGACTCTAACTGACCTATACACACGGGTTACACATACCATGTAGGTTGGTTAGAGGTCCTACGATCTACATCTAGCGCCACTAATCTAGAGGAGCAACAACACATGATATGTGAGGTTATTCATAGAATTATCCAAATTGAGAGGCAAAATAGGGGAGTGAACTTAGTTTCCACTGGCCCTATGAGATTTTTGGATACGGGCAAGGCCAAACAACTAACCCTATCACAATTGGAGACTCCCTCGGTGAGTCCCATAGACCCTTCGTATGTTGTTTCGCCTGGAGTCTCAATGCAGGTTGAGCCCACGAGCCGTAACTTTAGCTTTCCAACCTTAGCTCAACTTTCCATTAAGGAATCCACAATGCCTACCCCAATGATGAGCATGACAGAAGGTGCACCTGTTACCGCTGTAGTTAGTACGACGCCGCTACCTAGTGGAACAGTACCTACAACAGCGCGTGCCAGTGCCTATCGACCATATGTACCTATCGCTACTCATGCTTATGTAGCTCCTACGCCTCTTAGTATGCCAATGGCGTATGCTCCACAACCACCTTATCACAACTCTTATCCAAGAGGAGCTAGGCCTAGCTACATATCATATCCTACGTCATTTGCCAACATACTCAGACCAACGCCAACTCCTATCAGCCAGGCTATCCCAGAAGTGCCTCCACCAGCTATGCCTGCTCACCTAGGTGATCTCGCAGCGTTTGCTCAGACGATCGGACGATCCATTGCGGAAAACATGCGGGGCATGCCTGAGAGAGAACCTAGAAGCAAGGCAGTACAAGTGGCTAAGCTCACTCAAAACTTCAGTGGTAACGAGGATGTTAGGAAGCACATTGAAGTCTTTGAACACGTGTGTGATTCCTTGGAAGAACACAATGAGCTGCATAAGTGTAAAGCCTTAGGCTTAACCTTGAGTGGGAAGGCCGGAGATTGGTACCGAACCTTAAGGGTTGAAGAGCGCACTCACTATCCCACTCTCAAGAGATTGTTCTTGAAAGAATACATACGTGAGGGTGTGCTTTGGGGGGTAGCATCTCAACTCCAAAAAGCTGAACGCGAGGAAGGGGAGTCAGTGAGAGACTTTATAAGTCGATTGAAGCATCTAAATTCTCGCTGCACTCCCGATGAATGCTTCAATAACAACCAACTCCTCGATAGATTCATCCGAGGATTGCACCACGAGGACATTTACAATGGCCTAGTCATTAGAGGTCTTACAACGTGGGAAGTAGTCACTGCCAATGCAATCCAGTTAGAAGACAACTTGATGATTGCAGGTAAAAAGGTGTCTTCGGAGACAAAATCCGTTAGTTCACAAGTATCTGGGCACGAGCCAATGACGGTGAAACCTATTGCCACCAAGGAGCCCAAGATATCTGAAATGTCTGTGACCGACCTTACTAAGGCTCTCCGAGAATACTTTAGGGGTAATCGAGCTCCTCAGAATAGCCATATGTACCCAAGGAGAGAGCAACAATGGTGTTCGGTGTGCTTAGGACCACATAGCACGAGTGAATGTCCCACATTCAGAGTCAAATTCAATGGGAATTGTAATGCATGTGGTAAGTACGGCCATCAATCTAAAGATTGCCTAGTACTTAAGCGAATGTTGGCAAATCAGGCACCAGTGGCTTGGTCAAACACACCTCAAGTACCCGCGCTGATGCCTGCACAACCTGTCGAGCAACCGTCACAGCACATAGTTCCAAGGAATCCGAATGTAGTCCAGTCTGTGCCGTTACCACCGCCAGTGCTAGGACCACAACCTCCACATCCAAGGATTACCCCAATAAACTAGATGGGTTATGAGTCACATAGTGCGTGTGGGGATTATGAAGAGGAGATAGACCCCACTGCTCCATATGGGATTGATACGTTTGAAATGATTCCCCAGTACTACATGGAGGATCATTTCGGGCAAGTCAAGCCTGTATATCAAGCGGCTGCTCTCGCCCCACAAGAGGGCAAAACCTTAATACCTTAGGGAGGAGACCACCTCTTCAATGCTATGAGTGTGGTGGACAGCATCGTGTAGCGGAGTGCCCTAATAGGCTACAGAAGATCGCTACTCAAATGCAACCAAATCAAGGGAGCACATCGGGAATGCCGGTACTCACATGTAATCGTTGTGGCATAGATCATTTGATCGCTCAATGTCCACATAATCCTAATGCACCCAAGATTACGCCATTGAATTTGGTTGAGGTCACCAACCAAGCACGAGGAACCACACCCATTGTACCCGCGAATGTAGTTACACGGTCAATGCTTCAAAATCAAAACTACATTCTTGAAGAGAGGGATACTGCATCAATCGCTCAGGCAAAGAAAAAGAAAACACGACGGAAGAGATCGCTTAATGCCACGAGCTCCAAGCCTAGTTCAAAGACTAACATAGGGACAGGAGACGACCCCGTGTATATGAATGATCCTGAAGATGATTCCGATTCAATAGAAACCATGGGGACCAAAGCCACTACCTTAAGGGAGGAACCCACTCGGGAGCTCAATGAAGGAGAATGAGTACATAAATAAGGGAAAACAGAAGGAAACTTCCTCGGCCCCACAACCAAGTCAGTTAATGCCCTCTCGACCACCCAAACTGACTGAGACTCCCCAAGACAAGCCACGTGGGCCAAAAACCCTCAAGAAAAAGATTGGAACTTACCCAAACCCAGTTGAGGAGATTGAACAAGTGCAACACTTAAGGGGTTTGGTGGAAGAAACACAAAGAGAACTGGAGCCAAACCCTAGAAAAATCAACATTCCAGAGATAGTGTTTCCTACGCAAGTTCAGCCTCACAGGAACCATAAACCATTAGCTATACCTAGTATCATTCGGGAAGAAAGTGAGGATAGGACATCAGGAAAAGTGGACAAACACCCTTTTTGCTTGAAAGAATGTTTAGTGAGGGAATGCCTGACCCCATTGAAGAGAAAGTGATTCCATCTTCACCAGTTCCTAGTCAAGGAGCGATATCTCGAAAAGTACCATTGAATGTGTCCAAGCTAATGGATTTCATGTCTGAAATCAGAACCACGATCATATCCAAATTATACGGAGATCCTGAGCTATTCTTAGCTCTTCGGGCATTTCTCAATGGAGAACTAAAGGCGGGGCTACCACAATTTGCAAATATGGATAGACCCGACACGCTTCAAGATGTAGGGGAACATTGGGATCTACAACCCAACCTAGATGAAGACTCGGTCGTTGAAATACCTGTGAACAAGTTGGGACAGTACTTTGAAGGTGATGAATCTAATGCAACCCTCCCCATTACTACCAAGGGATTAACTCTAAAGGGAATCCTTGATGGTGGTGCTGGAGTGAGCATTGTGACTAAAAACTGTTGGGAATCCATGGGGAGACCTCACCTCGAAGTCACAAACATAGTGGTCAAGATGGCAAACGGAACTATTACTAAACCTATTGGAATGTTAAGGGACCTTAAGATCAAGGTTCTGGGATACAAGGTAAGACATACCTTCATTGTAATGGATTTCTCCAAGCATCCTATGTCCTATCAAATGATCTTAGGACGTCCTTTCATGAGGGAAGCACAAATGGTGCATGACTGGTCGAAAAACCATGTCTATCTACAATTTCAGGACTCTGTCATTCGAGTTGATCTTGAGAATGGTCGTGCACATCCTTTAGGAAGCAAGGTTATCATTGATAATCGATCGGATACCACTATTCACTCCGCCCCATTAAGGTATTGCTATACATGCAAAAAAGAGACTGATGATGGGAAAGATTCTCCTTATATGGATGTCCTACCACCGGGTATGACTAAGTCGGATAACGTGGATTGGGTACACCTAGCGGCAACCATAGACACATGGGGAAATAGAGGCACAAGTTGGGTAACACCTGAGGGGCAAGATATGCCACCGTTAGTGCCAATAAACATGATAGGTGTTATGCACTTGACTCCTGATGGCGAGAAAGTGGCAAACTCCACTGACACTGAAAGTAGCGAAGACTCTGACCAATGCAACTCTGAGTATGAATCTCAAGAAGAAACTGACCCTGAGCCTGAGGGGGAAAATGAATCAAATATTCACCCAAATGTGGAAGCAAGGTGCTCAAGGCCTAGGACAGTGACCTCCTGCAATTCATCTCCGAAAGTGAAGATCGACCAAGTGAGTCCGAATCTGATAAAAACAAAAATCAAAAACTTGGTAAGAAGAAAACGAGACATAAGCGCCAACGCTATCGAGCTAATGTACGCACTGCAATAAACAAGGAAAGATCCACTGCAGAATGGCTTAGTTATGTAGGAGCCATTGATGCTCATCGCGGAAGTTAGCACATAATTGGGGACAATATCTCCAAAGTGTCATGTGGTGTATTCCGCAACCTCATGATGTCGCCCAATTAGAAATCGAAGAGAAGCCGAAACTAAGTCGTACTGCAAGAAGGCGGCAAAACCAAGAGTTGGCTCAGCAACAAAAGGAAGCGGAATTGAAAGAAAAAAGCCTGGCACAACAAGAACCAGTAGACTTACACCCCGCACCCGAGCATTTCAAATCCTTTAGCACAGGGGAACGTAAAGTGGTCTACACAAAAGCCCAACGAACGCCTACCAATGGGAGTAGCGGTGTCTACGATGGCCCTGCGGTAGTTAAGGAGATAGACTTAGCAGATCCGGGTGAGGAGTCTAAACCAGTTTTTATTGCTCAAGACCTCACCAAGGCGGAAGAAGCTGCACTTACGAAGCTTCTTAAAGAATTCAAGGACATATTCGCTTGGACATATCATGATATGAAGGGTGTTCCACCCCCCTCGGTGGTGCAACACACGATTCCAATGATTAGCACTGCTAAACCAGTCCAGCAACGTCTCTACCCAATGAATCCTAAGTACGCAAAGATTGTACAAGAGGAAATTGAAAAGCTTGTAAAATGTGGATTCATATACCCTATTGAGCACTCAGAATGGGTTTCTCCGATAGTCATCGTACCAAAGAAGAATGGGAAACTCAGAGTGTGCGTTGATCTCAAAAAGGTTAATGCAGCCACCAGAAGGGATCATTACCCCATGCCATATTCTGAACATGTGCTTGAAAGAGTGATAGGCAAGGAGGCATATAGCTTTTTAGATGGGTACTCGGGTTACAATCAAATCACAATTGCAGTCGAGGACCAAGCTAAAACAGCATTTATCACGGAGTTTGGAGTGTTTGCCTTTCGTGTCATGGCTTTTGGCTTGACCAATGCACCTGCAACATTCCAACGATTGATAAACACGGCCTTTAAGGAATATCTAAGGGACTTCTGTGAAGCTTTCTTAGATGATCTTTGTGTTCATTCCTCTTGGGACGAGCACTTGATGTGTTTACGAAAAATATTTGAAAGGTGTAGATTATATCGCATCTTATTGAATCCTTTCAAATGCCAATTCTGGGTTAAACACGGAGTTATCTTAGGGCATATAGTGTCCAAAAATGGGATTTCCACGGACGAGAGTAAAATCAAGGTCATTCTGGAACTGCCACCACCCACCAACTACAAGGGAGTCCAACGCTTTATGGGCCACGTTGGTTATTATCGAAGGTTTATTCTCTTCTTCGCCGAGATAGCTCGACCATTGTATAAGCTTCTCATCGAGTTTATTTGGACCGAAGAATGTGATCGTGCCTATGAGCTATTAAAGAAGGCCTTGGCGAGTGCTCCAATCTTGAGAATGCCTAACTGGGATTTACTCTTCCATGTGCATATTGATGCATCAAACTTTGCTATTGGGTGTGTGTTAACTCAACCTGGAGAACACAAGCTAGACTACCCCATTAGCTTTGCCAGTCGCCAGTTGAACGATGCTGAGATGAACTACACAACTACGGAGCAAGAAGGGTTGGCAATGATATATGCAGTAAGGAAATTTCGTTATTACCTCCTTGCCACCAAGTTTATTTTCTATGTGGATCATCAAGCATTGTTGTATCTGGTAAACAAACCATGCTCCACAGGAAGAATCACACGATGGCTATTGATTCTTCTTGAGTTTGATTTCACTGTTGTTGTGAGACCTGGAAAAAAACATGTTATGGCTGATCATTTGTCTCGCATACCTAATGGTGAGGCTCCTACGGGGGTTGATGATGACTTACCTGACACTTCCCTGTTCATGGTGGAGACAATGCCTGAATGGAGTGAGAAGATTGTTAACTTTTTGGTTAATGGCTTCCCACCCAAGGAGCTTCGTAAAGATCTAGCTCGAAAGCTGATCAAAGAATGCGAACCCTATTGCCTGATAGCCGGGACTCTTTATAAAAGAGGAAAGGATGACGTTCTTAGGCGTTGTGCCCGAGAGGATGAGTATCTATACATTTTGCAAGAGGCACATATGGGCGTAGCCGGTGGTCACTTCTCAGGAGACTTAACTGTGCGAAAGATCTTACAATCAGGGTATTGGTGGCCCACTATGTTCCAAGATGCATCACTCTTTGTGAAGGGTTGCGATGAATGCCAACGATACAAGAAACCCCAGAGGAAAGATCAGATGCCCCTACATCCAATCAAAGTAAACCAACCATTTGAAAAGTGGGGTTTAGACTTTGTAGGTCCAATTAGCCCAGCGGCCCGAAACACACAATCTCGCTATATTATTGTGGCCACTGACTATATGACCAAATGGGCTGAAGCGAAAGCGATACGTAAGGCAGATGCAAAAACAACAGCCAAGTTCCTCTTTGAAAATATAATCACACGATTCGGTTGTCCTTTTGAACTTGTGAGCGACAATGGTACGCATTTTATAAATGAAGTGATTAAGGAGCTCACAACAAATTTCATAAGCGAATGGCCAAGCCAAGAGTACAAACAAGACATTAATCTCTGTTTTGACAAAGACAGTTGAAGCTCATCGCACGGATTGGGATCTAAAGCTTATGACAGCTTTATGGGCCTATCGTACTGCATACAAAGTGGCTATTAATTGCACACCATTCAAAATGGTATATGGCCAAGAAGCAGTCATGCCGTGGGAATTTGTCATTCCTAGTCTTCGTGTTGCTACTCAAGAGGGTTGGGATGGTAATCCCTTAGTAGAGCGTCTGTATATCCTTGAGCGGCTAAACGAAGAAAGACAATTGGCTGTATACAATGCCCTTGTGGAGAAGGATAGAAGGAAAAAATGGTTTGATCGCCATCTGAAGGACAAGGACATCAAGGTTGGGGATAAAGTCCTGATGTATGGAGTGCGTAACGAAAAGAAGCTCAAATACGCTGGTAAGGGACCGTATAGAGTATGTGAAATTACCCCGCAAGGTACCATTAGAGTGGAGACTCTCGACGGAGTTGAAACCATTGGATTCCTTAATGGGAGTAAATTCAAAAGATACTATGACCCCCTGAGCCAAGAAGAGTTACATGTAATCCATCAAAAGAAGGCAGCTAAAGAACAAGCTGAGCTTAAAAAGATACAAGCGAGAGTCGAAGCCAAAGAACGTCAACAGCGTGCTAGGCAACAACGAGAAGCCAACTTGGGAATTACGCAAGTATTTTTTGAGGAAGCACAGGAGGATTCACTGGAATCCGACCCACCTCTAAGATACCCAATTGAGTTACAGAGTCCTTACAGGGAGGTGCTGTATAATGCATTCTTGGATACAGGAGCTCAACACAATTTGTTATCATATGGCGTGTGGTGTCAACTTGGAAAACCACCTTTATCCAAGAGTGCTATCCAAGTTCAAGGTATCAACAAGAAGAAAACCCCTGTCTCAGGAATTCTGCACACTCCGGTTGCCTATGACAAGGGAACCATAATTCAAAGCTTTTTGGTTATGCCTGCTGCTGGTACCATGGAAGGGACTGTAAACTTAGGGCGCAAATGGATGATGGCCACCAAATGCAATATCGATTGGGCAACTAGACGAGTCACAATGCAAGAACAAACACTAGGTCTGACCGCTCAAAATCCCGCACCTAAGTCATCCACTCAAATGCTAGATAATGAAAAATCACAAAGTCCAGTGGCAAAACCATCTTTGATTGTTTGCCATCCCTCTAACGCTTCAACGCCAAAAGTGGGAACATGTAGGGTGGTCTCTAAAGCTCCACTTACTATGCCAAAAAACACATACAAATGGGTCCCAAAAGCTTCGTTAAGAGCTACTTCCCCTGCTCAATCTCGTTCAGACAACACGAAGCCTCATAGGAGGAAAGCAGCTACCCACTCGAGAAAGGGCAATGTAACATCGCGATGGATCCCTAAAAAATTATTAGTAGCCCAAGGGTACTACGAGGGGAATGACCAGATTTGGGTCCCTAAACATAAGCTGAATCCCTCTACATCACCTGTAAAACCTTGCAAACCAATTGTTGCCACCCCAATGACAATTCAAGACCGTGGTAAGGCAAAGGTAACAGAGTGTTCCGCACCACTTCTTCCAGAGTTAGTTTGGATTCCCAAACGATATAGATCATTACCACTTAGCTCAGGAAGGGGGGAGCCACATGAAGCTTCTAGCTCCTCATGCCAGGCACACACTCATATAGAAATTCCTACATGTTCTACACCTACTCTTGTCAACACCCAACAAAAAATCGATGAGTCTACATCTCCCCTTGTAATAGTATCGTCGGAAACCATTTCCTCCATTCGTCAATGGGAGCGTACACTACCATCTCTGCAATTGGATGTGGCTACAAGGGTCATAAAAAGCTATCTGCCCACATCACAACCTATGACCCGCTGGACAAATTGGTTCCAAGAGGCTGCAACATCATTGCAAATAATATGATCTACCCAAGGAAAGGGGGAGCATGTACTCACGTTCGACATTCTAATGCTTCCTCCTTAACCTTCTCCCCTGACCATGTAATTGCCAAATTCAAGGGGATGTATATATATAGCTTCATACATTTTTTTAAAAAAAAAAGAAAAGAAAAACAAAAAATAGTAAAAAGAGCAAGAGCACAAAAATAAGAGAAATATCCATATACAATCAAGAACTAGATTGACCTGTCATAAACCTACTGATGCTATATCTGTGTTTGCAGATATGGCAGATGCCCGATCATCATACACTTCATCCACTCCTACCTTTGGTGAGAGGTATCATCTGTACCTTTCTCAGATATTCCACATGTGCTATCCTGTAATTGAAATTGAATGGGATCATATAGATGTACTAGCCAGAGAGGAAAATGTTGAGGAATTAGAATGGCTAATTTGCCTATTGACCATGACTGACCCCTACTCCGTATAGAGGACATATCCCCGATAGCCCAATGCTTTCCTTTTCCACAAGATGACTATCCTCGCATGGTTACATTCTTGATGAGTTTATGTGGATGGGAAAATGAAAAGGAAATATCTGACAATGATGAATGGACGGATGAAACTCATGGCACTACTGAGGTTGACTTTATTTGTTTGGATGATGCGGATAGAGGCTTAGCCTTAAGGCTAGAGCCAGGACTCTACAACATCCTCTTACCGTATCCTCAGTAGTAGTGTGGTGACTGGTAGGTAGGTTAGTGTTTTCAAGTTTTTTCTAGTTTAGATTCCTTAAACGAGTCTTGAAATTTTCACACTGATGTGCCTCTCGAGGTATAGTGCTTGTTAGTTGATTGTACAGGTTAAAAAGTTTGAGGTGTTTTCGCTTCCAAGTCGTGAGACTGCCGCAACGTTCATCAAAATATATCTACATCAAATTGCAAGCTGTCTCGTCAAATCAAGGAGATCTCCAATTTCAGGTGTAATTCTTCCATGCCCACTCTCTTTAATTTTTTCTGTTCAATTAATTGCATGAACTATAATGCATGACCACATGGAAATTGTCAATGTACTACTTAGTTTTTGAAGTTGCTTGACGTGCTAGTGTAAATCATTAATAAGCTTAACCTTATTGGATATATTCCTGAGAATGCATGACGTCTTTAGTTAACCTTGGAATATGATTGTCTTAGGTCTAGGGTCAAACCATCTTAATGTTTGACACTTGGCCATGTGTGTGTTGACCTCTAGGACATAGCTTTTACCCATTTGTCGAAAGGATGCAAGACAAACTATAGTTCAGGAGCAAAGATCAAAAGAAATAAAATAATAATAATAAAAAAAAGCCTACAATAAATGGCAATACAAGTCTATGATGTGCTTTAATGTTGGCCTATCGCCTTATTGATACTTGGTAGGCGAGGAGTATTCTACTCCAGACCGATGCCTTGGTTGGTAGGGGTAGCCTTGCCTAAAGTGAGCTAATAGATTCCTGGATAATGCCTTGTGTTAAACATGGTACCAGGATCGATGTTAGTTTTGCCTTAGGAAGGTCGCCATTGAGTGTAAAAATTGTCACGTGCATTAAAAAATAAAGGCAAAAGGCTCCTGTAACTCTGATGTTTCTTGTGTCCCTAGGCTCGTGGTAACTACTTGTTCTTAGAGTAGACACAGTGTGGTCATCTGTTTATTTATTAAGCTTGGTTATTTTCCTTGACTTAGGCCAGTTATAAACCTTGATTAACCTTTGACACCTTGCTAACTCTTGATTTACTTTCAATAATTTTAAACTCCTGTTAATTTGCTATACTAGCTCATTCATGTGACCCTTAAACTAAGTTCTCATAGCAACATCCATTGTGGTCTAACATGCTTGAATTTATACACTTTATATCTTTTGAATTCCAGCATACTTTCACTCTACTTCCCTATTTTGCAGACGGTCTACCACAACAACCCTATATCGAGCTTACCATACCATAGCTTCCGAGGACGGAATCTACATCAGGAAGGGGGGCATGTTAACCCATGGCGGCGGACATTGAGACGTACTATGTTTTACGTCATTAATTTAAATATTCTGAGTCATGGGCCGGGCTTGTCGGCACCATATGTTAAGGATAAAGGGATTGGGTGATCGCCGATGAGAGGCGCACCTTGAATATCAGCAGGGTAAGGGTTAGGATCGGTCGGCCATGTATGGGCACCCAAGTGTGAACGGCCAAGTCACCTATAAGAGTCAAATGTAACCCTAAAATCTTCATTCTCATGTGTTGTGAATACAAGAGTGCTCTTGCCTTATCTCTTTGGTTTCCTTCTCCTGCGTGTGAGAGAGAGAGAGAGAGAGAGAGAGAGAGAGAGAGAGTGATCGAGCACTGTGTAGCGGCACGGCGGCGGAGAGGCAGTAGAGCGGCGACGGCGGCTCCTCCTTCACGGCTACGACACAGGAATCCTTCAAGGCGGTAGTTAAGCGGTGAGTGACACACCTTTTTGCATTCTGTTTTGAGCTTGCTTCCCTGGTTGTATGCTTGCAGCCATTCGCGGCTCGCATACGGTGTTCGGCAAGTCCCCAGCTACGACCTGTGCGGCAAAAGTGCACATGCATGATGAACTTTCTGAAAGGCAAAGGACTTTGGAATTTGGTGACTGGTGAGGAGCTAAGGGTTCCACCAGTTAATGCAACACCTGCTCAGCTTACGGCACATAGGAACTGGATAGAGAAGGCATTCAAAGTGTTGCATTATTTCTCAATTTGTGTGACAGATGGGATGTTATGCCATATTTGAGATACAAATAATTACATGGGATACATTGATGCAATTATATGATACAACTACTCAACCAAAGAAGATGTAGTTAAAGTAAAAGATACATAGTGTGACTCAAAACAACAAGAACATCAATGACTATGTGCATGAGATTAAAGGACTTGCAAATGCCCTTGCATCTATTGGTTTCGTTATGGAAGATAATGATTTGGTTGCCATTACATTGAATGGTTTGGGCAAAGGCTACAAAGAATTTAAAACCTCTATCACAACTAGAGGTGGAGATCCAATTTGGATGAGTTGGTCTCTTTACTTATTGTGGAGGAGATGAAACTTGGTTAGGTACTTTATCTAGTACCATTGGGCATGCAAGGGACCATGCATCCTACACTCATAGAGGTGCTAGAGGCAAGGAGACATTTAGTTCGAGAGAACATAAAGGTGGACGTGGTTGGCATGATAGGCCACCACAACAACAACAAGATTTATAGCCATCATTTGGTGCACAAGGTGGTAGAGGTTTTTACCCTCATGCTAGAGGGAGATCTGGATCTCATGGTAGAGGTCATTGGCAACCATAATGGCAGAATATGCATGGCATTGAGTGTCATTATTGTGGTAAACTAGGACATATAGCTAGAGATTGCTACAAAAAGTAGAATGATATTCGTGGTGGTAGAGTGCAACATGGTAATAATGCATCATCTAGTAATGAAGGACGTACAGATCATTTGTTTGCTATGAAGCATATGATGGATACTATGATATCACGCACAAAGAGAGTGATGAAACATGGTATATGGATTCAGGTGCATCAAACCACATGACATGCCATGTAGAGTGATGAAACATGGTATATGGATTCAGCTGCATCAAACCACATGACATGCCATGGAGAGTGGTTTGATAACATGTTGCCTACACAAACTCAAGGTTATGTTGCTACAGGTGATGATACTCAACATCCTATTACACATGTTGGTAGTGTACCATTGAGGATGCATGATGGCAGAGTGAAAACTATGTCTGAAGTGTTGTATGTGCCATCTATTACAAAGAGTTTGAATAAAATGGTAGAACAAGGATAATAGGTGATATTTAATGAACATGGAGATGTTTTGTTAATAACTTAAAGCATGGCTAAAAATTGATTGCAAAAGGTCAAAAAGAAGGGAGATTGTTCAAGCTAGATGCAAGCATACCAGAGTTGAAGTCAACCATGTTTTCTCATAGTCTCATGGGATAGTGCCAGACATTGATATTTGGCACAAAAGGATCGGACATGTGAACATACAAAAGCTAAAATCAAACAAAGGACATTTTTGGTGGTCTAACAAGATTTAAATATGATGGGAGTACACATGTCTGTGATGCATGTCAATTTGGAAAACAAGCAAGGTTGCCATTTCCCAAGGATAGTCAAATGAGTAGAAGACCACTTGAGGTTGTGCACAATGACATTTGGTGTCCCACTCAAACCCAATCAAGAAATGGGAGCAGGTACTACATTAAATTTATTGATTATTTTAGTAGAATGACATGGATTAACTTTTTGAAAGAGAAGAGTGACGTATTGGGCAAGTTTAAAGAATTCAAAGCACGTGTGGAAAAGTAATATGATCATTGGATTAAATGTTTGAGGACAGATGGGGGTGGGGTGAGTATATCTCACATACATTTGATGGGCCCTTGAGAGAGCATGGTATTAGATAACAATCCATATGTAGGTATACTCCTTAGCAAAATGGGGTTGATGAGAGAAAGAATTGAGTGATAGGTGAAGTGGCAAGAGCATTGATGAGACTAAGAAGAGTATGCCTTTGCATTATTGGGCAAAAGCATGTGCTACAACAATGTACATCTTGAATAAGACACCTATAGTTGCTATACATGAGAGTATTCCTGAGATGAGGATGATAAGTTTTAGGTCGGACATTGGGTATCTCAAGGTTTTTGGAAGTATTACTTATGTACATGTTCCGGATGAGAAGAGAAGGAAGTTGGACCCAAAGGTTGAGAAGTGCATATTCATTGGTTATGCACAAGACATAAAGGCTTATAAATGTTATAATCCGAACGCTAGACGGGTGCTCATTTCTAGAGATGTGGTGTTTGATGAGTTGGCAAGTTGGTACAAAAACAAAGAGGATGCTTTGATTGATGACGTAGATATAGATGTGCATGTTAACTTGCCAAAGAGGATGTTATGATTGATGACATAGATACATATGTGCATGTGAACTTGCCAAAAGAGAGTTCTACTTCATTGTTTGGGATAGGTGAAACATCTAGTGGAAGTGATAATGTAAGTCCATGGTCAGGAAGGTTGAGACATGGTAGTGTGAGCACAAGCGAAAGTGTTGTTGACAAAGGTAAAAAGAAGGTTGAAGGAATTGGCATAAAAGGCTATGAGTCATCTAGCTTGTAAAGTCTAGATGAAGAACTTGGCATCCTAGACTTACGTACTGTAGGTGTAAGGCAAGAGAGATACGTTCCTTCACATGCTAAAGTGTAGGGTGTACAAAGTGATCCACAAATTTTGAGAAGGTTACAAAGGATAAGGTATCCAGTGGAGAGATTGACATATGAAGGGTATGCAATACATTATGCATACATGACATCAATGGTGAAGCAAGTGGAGCCATCATGTTTTGGAGGAGCTATTAGAAAGCATGTATGGGAGAAAGCAACGGATACCTTGGTACATAATGATACATGGGATTTGGTTGCATTACCAAGTGCAAAGAATGTCATTCGTTGCAAATGGGTGTATAAACTGAATGTAAGTCGAATGGATCAATAGAAAGGCATAAAGTGAAATGGGTGTATAAAATGTCATTAGTTACAAATGGGTGTATAAAGTGAAATGTAAGTCGGATGGATCAACAGAAATGCATAAAGCAAGGCTGGTCTTGCAAAGGAATATACACAGACACATGATTTGGATTATGATGAAACATTTAACCCCATTGCTAAGATGGGAATAGTGAGATCTGTGATTGCATTGGCTATGTCAAAGGGTTGGAAAATGTATCAAATGGAGGTAAAGAATGCTTTTCTAAATGATGAATTCTAAGAAGAGCTGTTTATGGAGAAGCTAAAAGGTTATGTGCATCCTGATTATCTTACACATGTATATAAGTTGAAGAAGGCTTTGTATGGGCTGAAATGAACACCACATGCTTGGATAGACAAGATAAGCAGGTATCTCATAAGCATTGGTTTTCGTGTGGGAATATCAGATTCTTCACTGTATGCAAAAAAGACAACAAATGGTATTATGGGGGGATTATCATATAATGTAGATGACTTGATTATGACTAGTGATTCAAGCAAAGATATTGGTGATGTGAAAGCTTCATTATGTGGTGAATTTGACATGAAAGACTTGGAATAATTGAGATACTTCCTTGGCATTGAAGTGGTGAAAACAAAGAAAGGCATTTGGTTGATTCAAAGGCAATATGCATTAAATATGCCATGATAGGTTGTAAGCCAATGAGCTCACCATTGAATATGTTAGCAAAATATGGCATGACATGTTGTAAGCCAATGAGCACACCATTGGAGCATAATGTAAAGCCAAGGGCTGATTGTGGTGAAGAGATTGAGGATGTGACAATGTATAGAAAGATGGTTGGCAATTTGATATACATGACTATCACTAGACCAGATTTATGCTATGCGGTTGGGCTTGTGAGTCAATTTATGCAAAGCCCAAGGAAACCACATTTGGATGTAGTGAGAAGAACCTTGAGATATGTTTATTATGGACTCTTTCACGAGTATGTCAAAGCTATAGATGTTCATAGATATATAGACGTAGGTTGGGAAGAAAGATCTTATGAGACAGAATATCTACTAGTGGTTATGCTTTCACATTGGGAAGTGCACTGGTAAGTTGGAGTAGCAAAAAGCAACCCACAATTGCTTTATCTAGCACGGAAGTAGAGTATAGAGGTGTGGCTATGGATACATGTGAAGTGATATGGTTAAAGAAGCTACTTGAAGATTTGGGACATCAATGTGATGGGAAAGTTATCATACATTGTGACAACATGAGAAGTATACAGTTGGCTAGTAATCTAGTTTATCATGTGATGACCAAAAACATAGAGGTCCACTATCATTTCATCAAGGAGAAAGTGTTGGTGGATGGATAGATAGAGTTGACATATGTGAAAACTGAAGAGAAGGTTGCCGATATCTTTACCAAACCACTCAGTAAAGAGAAGTTTGAGTACTTCAAAGATAGGCTTGTAGTATATGAGATGGACATGGTGAGCTTGAGAGGGAGTGCTAAGAATGCAAGCTCATCTCTCAGGAACTAGTGGATAGCGGTAGTGTGTGGACAGTCTAGCAGTGTGTGTATGTGTGGATAATAATGGTCATGCCCAAGTGGCCAACTGCGTGGACATTAGCATCATGTTTATTTTAGTTTGAACTTATCATTAGAAAACATGCTATGTTTTGAGGAGTGCAATGAAGGAAAGCTATGGAGCTTCTCTACTTGGTGTGTGTTGATGAAATGAGAGCAAGTATGGTTTAGGTGTGTCTCCTTTGTTCCCCTCTAATATCTTTTCACCCCTATAATGCTCCACCTAAGAATTTTTCTAGCTCTATCACTATCTTGTTAATCCAAAGAAGCCTCAGATATTCCTGGTTAACTTGGAAGTAGGCTAAGTTAACCAGGAATATTCGAGGCTTCTTTGGATTATCATATCTTGGACCTTGGCAAGCTCTGGAGTTAACCTTCCCTTGAAACCACATGAACAAGATACTCAAAATTATTATTAGTAAAAATGCACCCTACTAAGGATGCATCTAGGAAAGACACATGACGACTTGAAATGAATATCAACATCATTATTACCAAGCCAATCCATACCTAAGATGTTATGAAAGATTCCTAAGGGAATAACCTTAAAAGCTTGAAAGGTGGAGTGGATGTCAAGGAGAAATGGAAACCTCATATGTTTGTTACTTGGAGAACTTCATACATCCACTATCCATGTCTATCTTTAATGACTTCTTTGCTTCTCTAGCCTTAATACCAAGAATTTTTAGACATTAAGGAGAGAAAAATGAAGGGGACATGCTTGAATATCAACAATCAAGAAATGGAAACTTTTACCTTTGAGGGTGGTTGAAATCTTGATGATGGGGTATTATCTATTCGGTCCTTGAGATTCCACATTTGCACGATCATGAGCCTCTTCTTCTTCTTGATCTTCCAAAGTGACTGCATGAGCTACACTCATGCTAGCCCAATTTTTTTGGGGTTGGGGGGCAAGAGTTGACAGATGGGGCCGATCGGTGATAATTATAGAAGGATAGGGAGGTGAAGTTAAGGGTCTTCCACACTCACAAGCCTTGTGATTCTTATCAAAACAATTATAACTATTTTTCTCCTTGGCTCTTAAAAAAAGTTTTGAAGAGAGATTTGTAAACAAGGGAGGTGTAGTTCATATCTCAAACTAAGGGGTAACATGTGTTTGTCCACTCTTCGGAGGAGGAAATGGACACTTTCTACTCAAGGGAGGCAAGACTGGTTTGAAGCTTGACTTGCCCTAAACTTTCCTTGACTTTGCATGGTCTTGTTCCTTAGCCTTTGCCTAGAGTACATCATCTTAGAATGAGGTTGGCTACTAGAGGGCTTCTTTTTCAAAGTTAAGAGGATTCCCCTATGCAGTGGATTAACTGCCTTAAACACTATACGTCATACATGGGAGGTGCATACTTTGAGAGTTGAATAAACTCTAAATGATACAAATCCAGAGTTCTAACTCTTCTTTGACATTCAAGAAAGGCATCAATCTTCTTTATTTCAAAGTCAATGGAGTAATACTTTCCTTAAGAATGGCATTTATTTATTCTCAGGTAAAATTATTCTCATTGATGAGATGGGTCTAACAAGTTTATTTCCACCATCTGTCTTGGCCAGTCCACACAGCTTTAAGCAACCGGCCATGAGAAAATAATTTCCCATGGAGTCGATCCATTTGCCTAAGGTCTCTCCTATGTTAGACCCAAGAATGTCCCTAGTTGGGCACCACACAAGAAATCATGGAAGCCATCCATGCACGACACCTTGGGAAACTCCACCATCTTGACGAGGCATGGTTATGAAAAAAAAGTCTTAGCATATTTAATAACATTTCAAAGAAAAACTGCTCTTAAAAAAAACTCTTATATATATAAAGTATTTATATCACTTGAATAGGCTTAGAAAGCGTATTTATGTACAAGAAATACTTTCCCAAGTTTAAAAGTCCGTGAGATCCCACAAAATCCTTATCTTCATGAGAATAATTATCTTATGAGCAAGGAAGAACTATCTAAGCTTACTAATTTCTATGAAAAAGATATTAATTTTGAGGCATTGTTAATGTTTATAACCCAATAATAGTCTACAATACCAACCTCTTCTAACTCATGACAAAAAATTTGGATAAGCATTTCTATATCCCCTTACGAACAATAGAAATATGGTATTAGTTGTCCCATATGTGGGTTTAATAAGCCCATCCATTATTCTCAAATAGCTCATCTTCATGTTTTAGAAATTAACAAAGAATGGTGCAGATGCGGCCATTTGTGCACGCAAGTCGATCACGTAGTCATTCTAGATAGCTTCTAAAAAGACATCACTTGGTCTTCTAGCCATACTTCTTGAAAGATAAACCAAGGTTATCATCCCCTCCATTCTTTTTCAAGGAATTATAGTATGCTCTATTACACTATGAGGCCCCAACCCACCTACTCTCTCAGATCCATGACCTAGGTTGCTTGTCTCGAAATTCCGTTACAGATTCCAAGGGGATGATAGCTCATAGCATAAGGACCTACATGGACAATTTTAAAAACTTAGATAGCATTGATTCCATTTATTCTCATCATCATAAGAGAATACAACAAAGTAGAAAAATTAAACCAACAATGCAAGCTATAAATTTCTACAACATGCTCATAAAAGGTTCTTATTATAAGATTTTTTAACTTTGTTTATGAAGGAAAAGGAAAGCACTAGGCTCATTCAACCCACCCAACTAAAAGTCAGTATATTGCCCACCATGCTCTCCTTATTCTTCTTTTTACTCCATGACACTTAGACTATGGGTTTGGCCTAGCCACAGAACCCAAAATTTATGGGACTCTTTGCTTGAGGATCTCTCATGAATGAAAGTTAGATGTATCTTTAAGATGCTATTAGATCTTGTAGAATGGAGAGCCAGACATATCTTTAAGATGCTGTTAGATCTCATAGAATGGAGAGCTGGACACGCACACAATGCTCAAAGATAAGAACAAAAGGGTGTAGAGTATGAGAGAGATTAGAAAGCTCAAAGGAGAGAGACGGAAGCTCTCTACAAGTATAAAGAGAAATTACAAATGAGTAAGCAACCCTAAACTATGAATGAGGTTACTTATATACTAGCTAACCCTAAACTATGAATGAGGTTACTTATATACTAGCTAACCCTAAGGTGTCCATTCACACCTAGATGGCCATAAGGAAAAACCTATTGGGATAAAAGTGCCCATGGCATAAGTACATGGCTCATAGTGTAGTACTAATAAATATCTAACAAACCCCCCTATAGTACAAATGCGAGGTTTACAGAGATTAAAAATCAGTCTCTGAAAGGGAAGATGCCCAAAGCTTTACAAAAGGCCTCAAACTTTTCATGTGATAAGGCTTTAGTGAAATGAGCTGCCACATTGTCATGCTTACTACTACAATAGATTAGATTGATCCCTGCTACATGGAGTCTCTCTCTAACATAGTGGTAATGCACTTCAATGGGGGATTTTTTTGCGAGCTTTTTTTGCCGAGCTTTTTGGAGCAATGAACAAGTAGTCCAAGCTTTGCAACAAAGGACCAAGAACTTACCATGAGCTTTGTAAAGGACCAAGAACTTACTTACATATAAATAACAAGCTTTGAAAGATCAACAATATAAATTTCAATCTTTTAAAGATCTAGTCCATAAAAATATTAATTACAAAGTCTTTTGATCAACATCATACTTATTGATATAAATTACATATATACATATACCTACCTAAATTCATGCACCTCATACATATACACATACAAAATATACATATACATACATACATGCAAGAGCTACCTACATACTAACATATATACATACATACATACATACATACTTTCTTACTTAAATATAAAAAACAATCCTTTAAAGATAAAAAATGTATATACCGATCTTTAAAATTCCAAACCATGAAAATCTCGATTACAAAGTCTTTTGATCCACATCATACTTATTGATATAATTACATATATACATATATCTACCTAAATTCATACACCTCGTACATATACATATACATACATACATACATACATACAAGAGCTACCTACGCACTAACATATATACATACATTACATACATACTTTCTTACTTACTTAAATATAAAACACAATCTTTTAAAGATTAAAAATGTATATATCGATCATGACAATCTCGATTATTACAAAGTCTTTTGATCCACAAATTATAGCATTCTTCTACGTGTCATCCCGACCTAATGAGAAATCTCCCAAACATGCTTTGGCTACCTGCATGTCATTCTCTATCCCCATATAGTGCCTTTTTAACTCTTGGCATGCACGTCCCAAGCCTCCACATCCCGCAAAAATGTCCAAGACACCATCTCCTTCACTTGAGAAGGTCTCCACTAGCCACCTACAATGAAATGCAATCATAAACGTGCATCTAAGTATTTTGAAAAAGTAGCTATGAAAATGAACAAAATGAAAATTGTCTCACCTAAAGAACATAGGAGATCTTTCTGCACCACCTCGAATGTAGCGCTCCAAGACCATCGTGCGTTGGAATGGATGCTTCTTATTCTTCTCAAAAATGAAATTTTGTTGAGCGTTGAATAACTTCTTTGAAACATTTTGCCCAGCCTCGCGATCAATAATAGGGACATGGCAATTTACTCGATAGAACATACTAAGTGCCGATGTATCCACCTACCATAACGAGAAAACATTATGTTTGGATATCCATACCACATAACATGTATACATAAAGGGAAATATTTGAGAGATTATGACTTACCCGTTCTCCATTCTCATACAAATAACTTGATTCCACATGAACAGACATTGTTTGATGCATGACCAATCCAACTTTCTTTCCCATGGAATATATTTTAGGAAGTTGATCCAGTAGACTCAAACACACAAACCAACCCTCATCAGCCACACAAACAAACCAACAAAACTGAGTGTGGCACGTATCAATGATGAAGAAACTTGATTCCATGAGGGACACCCATCCGTATCTACATCAACAACCTGTAAACCTGTAGGAAAGTCAGCCCATACGAGGCGAGCCACTGTATTTGAGGGAGCACCTCTATGAGATAGAGCCTTGGGAATCTTCATCAAGAATTCTTCCACACTACATAAAAGATTTATGATGTTTGGTTTTGGCAAGTATAACTTGGAAAACTAATTATATGGTGAAATTATTCTTTTTACCTATCTGAGCCCTCCGAAAGAGTGTGGACGTCTACCAGCAATATGTGTGAAGAACATCTCTCACCTGCAAGTAAACAAGACAAAAAATGAGATGCATTTCGAAAGCACACACTTCTCAAAATAAATTTGTGATGGAAAGTACTCTTACTAGTCATGTCCATGATGTCACGTTGTCCTGACACCTCCCCCTCTTGAAGATGCTTTGGAGGGTCTCTCTCTTGATCTTCATTTGTGGGGTCTCCCTCTTGAACATCATGCATAATGTCAAGACGTCTCTTTGTTCGCCTCTCACGTTGCACTTGAGACGATGTAGATGTATGCTCTTGGTGTGATTGTGGCACTCATGACAGTGGTGTGGATGGTTTTGGGGCCACGTGCGAGGATCCAACTACTGGAGACTGGGTCAAGTTTGTTGGCTGCGGGGAAGGTATTCTAGAGTCTTCTTGAGTTGGGGGCTCTCTTTCAAGCTCAGATTGGTAATTCTTAAATTCTTCAAGAAATAGATCAAGATAATTTAGTAAAAAGGTAGAAATCGCAGAGCTTTTTTTATATGTATATGTATGTAGGTTTATATGCATGTATATATATATGTATGTATATGTGTATATGTATGTATATATATATATATATATGTATGTATGTATGTATATGTGTATATGTGTATATGTGTATGTATATATATATATATATATATAACATATGTATATGTATATGTATATGTACATGTATATGTATATGTACATGTATATGTATGTGTATATGCATATGTATATGTATATGTATGTAGGTATGTATCTATGTATATGTATGTGTATGTAAATGTTTGTAGGTATATGTATCTATTTATATGTATATGTATGTAGGTATGTATATATCAAAACTTAACAACGTTTCTTTAAAATCTGATATGCCAAACCTTAAATGTAACATGAACTATGTATGTACGTATGTATGTATGTATGTACAAATTTGTAAAAAAATTGGACGGCATCTCCTTTGCATTTTCTAAAAAATCCCAAAATAAACTTCAAAACTTAACAATGTTTCTTTAAAATCTAACATGCCAAATCTTAAATGTAACATGAACTTTGTATGTATGTAGGAATTTAGTATATAATTTAGTGTATGTATGTAGGTATGTATTTATGTATGCATATGTATATGTACATATATGTTTACATATGTATTTGTATATGTATATATATGTATGTATATGTATCTAATATGTATATGCATATGGATAGTTTATATATATTTATATGTATGTATAGGTATGTATTTGTAGGAAGGATTACATATACATATACATATACATTTACATGCATATAATTCAGTAGAAAGCAAAAAAGTACCTTTGTCTAGAAGCTCCTCACTTGGAGGCACATGATTTAGAGGATAGTCCAACCACCAAGGACATCTCTTATATTCCCAATCAGAAACCCCTCTCTCAACCCATGTCTTCGGGTACATTGTTTTCGAGGAATTTGGATCTGCCCATTCTTTGATTGCTTCCGTCTCTTCGCCCATTAGACCTTGGCCAATGAGCAGCTGGACCCACCTACATATCCAAAATAAAACAAATAGCACTAAAATATTTTTTTAATGCGTATATGTATTTTCTGCAAAAATAGAATGGCATTAGAAGATATATACCTATAGACAACCCTCTTTGCGGCATTCTCCACCTCAGGTTGCTTTTGGCCTTCCTTCACTTTTCCAATCTTTTCCCACACCTCATGGAAGACCCATGGTATGTGTTTCGATCGCTCCTCTTTCACCCATTGCATAAATGGTGGGATGTAGATAACATCATCATATACCAATAAACCCTCCAAAATAGAGTCCGGCTCCCCTATTAGCTCTTCCCAATACAACTCTTTCTTCATATGCAGCAACGTCTTTTTGTTATCCCCAAACATCTCCGAAATTACCTTGTCCTTCGCCCTCCCAATCATAAGCATTTGAAGAAATTCCGTCTTCCTATTTCAGCATCATACCAAAGCCATAAGAGATTAGATGTTAAGGTTAGTTTATGTTAAGGGAGGTTTATTGACATGTGACATACCTTTGAGTTGAAATCCGAGATATGGCAAACTGTGTAGAGCTTTTCTTTGGTTAGAGCAACCAATCCCTTCTTAGACCAATCATAGTTATATACGAGTTGAAAGAATGCATCACCATTGGATGGGTTTGCAATTATGAGCATCTTGTATGCTCTATCTCGAAATGTTTGCTCTACAACACGTCTGGCTTTCTCACATTTTGTCTCATATTCTTGCAACCCCATGACATGTCTATCAATGCATGATATAGCTTGCTTCACCGCATTTTCAAACGATGTCTACGTATAACGAAAAGAACTCATTATCACTCACACGATTAAAAAACATTGATAATCCGTTTATTAATAAAAGATGGGAAATGCAAACACTACCTTCCACCACACAAGCTGTGCCAAGATTGTAGCTGGAGCATTGTACCATTGCTCTCCACTTCGTTGCTCCAAACTAAGCTCCATTGAAGCCCACCTCCTTACGTCTTCACCAAGGTAGTCCAATATGGATGATTTGTCTGCCATTCCAAATCGTTGAAACATGAAGATCTCATGTGACAATGTGGGTGTAACACTAGTGTGCACTAATCTGTTGTAAAGAGTCACAATGTCCGTAATTAAGTAGAGAGAGATCACTTACTCATTTTGAGATCGCAAAGCCAATAGCAATTCTCCTTCTTGCTTCTTGTTCACAACCAAAAATTGACATTTGACTCGGACATGGCATGAGGGGCTATGAGACCAAGCTAGAGAAAACAAAATAAAGATATTACAATATATTACTTTTAATGTTGCATAAAATCACTCTATGGCATTCAAAAGAACATACCTTCGTGCACTCGAGACATCCATGCCTTCACACGATGATTGCCATCCCAAACAAGAAACTTCTTACCACTGAGATCCTCCCACTGGCTTCCCACAGTTGTGGTGGCAAGTGAAGGTCCTTCCTCCTACTCTGCCTCTTCCTCGTCCTCGTCCTCGAGAGAATCCTCCTTGGGTGGTGAAGAATCTCTCTAGCTATTGAGTCCAGCCATTTCTTCTCTTTGACCTTGGTCTCTTGCTCTAGTAGAGCTCCTTCTATCTTGTGCAGCTTCAATTTAGGTACATTCTTTAAGGTTGCTACAATGTTTTTATATTCACCTTTGTCCACACTCTTCAAAAGCACTGCTAGTGCCTCATCATCTTCTACCTTCTTGCCAATGGCTACCAGTTGTTGCTTAATGCTTTTGTATTTGTTCAAGTGTGTGATTAAAGGTTAACTTTCCTTCATATCCAGTTTGTAGAATTGCATTAACAGATTTATCTTTGAATTTTTTGCTTGAGTGCCAAATATTGTATAAAATTGCTCCCCATTAAATTTGGCTATGTCTTGTGCCGTGCTCATGATGATGTGAAGGGTGTCTTCCCTTTTTATCCAATTTCAAGATTCAAGGGCAGTGTCTACCCTTTTACAACTCAATCTGGTGTCTAGGTGATGATTATAACAGATTTATTAGCATAAATTCACCAGAAATTACATAAAACCAAGGGTAACGAATCTGTACTAAATGGTTGGAGTATCAAACCATATCTGAATTGTAATTTGAAGTTTACATTGATTAGCAAAATAATCCTCTATTTTGTGTGCAAAAAACAGAGTATGCAGGGAGTCCAGATCTGCAGCCTTAGAGTTCAAATGAGCTCAACTCCTTTCAAAGCCATTAATAGCAGTTAGTCTAATAGAGGATTAAGCCAAGAAACACAAGATTTGACCAAAAATTAAATGCTTAATCTTTATTTTACCAAAGTCACCTACAGATTTGATGGAGAGCTTGGATCTCACTGGTAAACTTGATGAAATCAAAAACTGTCTTCACCAGCTTGTAGAGCACCCTTGAAAACCCCTTGGGCAAAGAGGAATTAGACTAATGTCTTCTATGGAGGAGTAGATCTGCAGTTTTCTTGTAGAAACATTCGTTTCAAAAAACGTGAAAATCAGGAGGATGCACCGGCGGTTTGATGATTTGATTAGATGGGCTAAAACATAAGGAGTGTAGCTATGTGTGGCTAAAGGCTTGAAGCCTATTGTTAAGCGTGGAGGGCAATCAAGCCCCTCCACCAGCTGTGGGTACAGAAGGCTTGTTGAAAAATGACTTAAAAATTGATTATTTACTAATCTTAATTAACTAGGTGATTAGCAAGATAATGGGCTCATAAATTTGATGGATACTAAGCTAGGCTCTGATACCATATTAAATTTGCAGCAATGTGATGAGCTATGGTGGATCAAATGCTAGAATCAACATCATTAATAAAGAGATTAGACGATGATTAAGATGTGATTAGTGAGTAGTTAACTGATAGCTTAATGTAGGCATGGACAATCAAAAACCAGCAAATTCTCATTAGGCCAATGCCTCAATTTATAGGGTTTACATCCAAGCATCTAATCCCACTAATCTCTCTTTGATTCACTCCACCTCTTTTGCTTGATTCTCTCCACCTCTTCCCAGAATATCCCCACACATCCTAAATCTTCTCATGCTACCCTTTATTCTCTCCCAGTAGATACCTCTCACCTTTCACAGCTTCTCTCTCATTTACAGATTCTCTTTTACAGCCTCTTGCTAAGGGCTTGTTCCCGCACACACCCTATTCACTTGTATATTTCAACATGTTGCTCCTCTTTCTCCTTGGTATATGTGCCACTTCCTTTTGAAGTTGTGCCATTGCTTGGTCTACATGTGCCACTTCCTTTTGAAGTTGTGCCATTGCTTGGTCTACATGTGCCTTGAGCTTTGCATTTTCCTTGATGGTACGGACTATTGTCTTGCTGATCAGCCTCTTATTGCCCTTCAATGTTCGGAGTCGTGCCTCTTGTTCTTTGGCTGCCTTTAAGCTCTTTAGGATTACCGCTCTGTGTGTGGCATCTGTTGCATTTAATTGCTTCTTAAGCGCCTTCACCTGGTCAATGTAATCTTGGACCTATCTCCAAAGTTTGGCATTCCTATCATGTAGCATCATATGAATAGTAAGCAAATGACATCGCCATACCCTTTGCTCTTGGGACCAAATATTTGCACTTGTGGAGGCTGAGCCTTCTATTTGGTGCTGCAGTATCCTGTCGAGGCCTTCTATGGTCTCTTCTAGGAAGCGATCAGTCTTGAGATTGTGCAAGAAGAATCCTTCTTCTATTGTGTCCTCAATGTCCATTAGCCTTTGCTTATTGGGAATTGGATTCTTGTCAACTCTCTTTATCTTCTTAGCATCTTGAGCTTCTTGAGTTGCCTCTGGTTGTGTTGAGGTAGCCTCTTCATTCCTTTCGCCCACATCTGTTTGTGGCTGTTGTTCTGCTAGAGCCTGTGTTGCATCAATCTCTGCTAAGGTGGGCTGATATGAGATTACTGAATTTCGGAGTGGGGAGAGGTTTTTGAAGACTAACTAGACAGGGTTGGAAGGTGGTCTGTGCAGTGTTGACTCTAGAGCGGCACTTGTTGTCAAGCTTATATTTTCCCTTTCTTTTGCTTCCTGTTGCTCCAGAACCTATTGAAAGAATGCGATGTCTTGGGCTAACTCTTCTTCAAGAGGTGTTAAAACCCTAAAGATCTCTCTAGCTAATAACCATGCATAAACGTGCATGAACCAAGCATATACTCATCCACCCAACCACCCCCGAGCCCAAGGGTGCACACATAAATACAATGAAGTACCACATACCTTACCTTAGTTTCCCAGACCACCAAGAGATATGACTCCACTCCAACAGCACCAAGAGATATGACTCCACTCCAACAGCACATAGCTCTAGCATGAAATGGCAAGAGAGTAGACAACATCCCTAGAGTGGCCCATGCCCCTATTATATAGGAGGGCCCTCAAGTGACTCTTGACTCTCCATTTCCATGTGTGACCCTTGGTTGCCTAACCCTAACCTCAACCTAAGGTTAGACCTAACCCTTGCCCCACTAGAGCATGTTACCATGCTCCCATGTTCACATGCCTAGGGTGGGTTAGCCTCCTAGTATATGCACATATAATGTGTACATAACATATTTCCCCTCTCTCAAAACATTGCACTCTTACAATGAAAAGAAGGAAAACTATGTTGAACATTCTCAACTGGCTCCCAAGTCGAGTCTTCAATGTCCCTATCTTTTCACTTAATTTTAACCTCAGGGATTAAGCAACTACAAAGTTTCCTTTCCCTGAATTCAAGTACCTTTTCAGGTTCATGTGAAACATAAGACAAATCTTTGACTTCAATGAGTTCTTTAGGGGTAACTGTGTTATCCTCGCCTCTCCCAGCTTCTCTTTCAATCTATTGATATGAAAGACTAGATGAACTCTGACATGTGGAGGTAGTTTTAATTCATACACAACCATGCCAATCCGACATATAACTCCGAATGGACCACAATATCTAGGAGATAATTTTGAGCACTTTCCTGTTGACAAAGTCTGAGAATCTTTAGGAAGTTTCAAATAAACCAACGCTTTTGGCTCAAAAGACCGAGGTGAGCGTCCCCTATCAGCATAAAACCATGCTCTATCTTGAGCACTCCTGATAGAATCCTGAGCTTGGGTCAGCATTTCGTGCATATCTCGCAAGAAATCCCTTGATGCATCAAGCTCAATGTCCTTAAGATCAACATCAACAGGTGCTCTTGGTTAATACCCATGCATAACCATGAACGGACTATAACTAGTAGCCGAATGCTTAGAACGGACTATAACTAGTAGCCGAATGCTTAGAACTATTACAGGCAAATTCCATCATTGGAAGATATTTTTCCCAACTCGATGGTTTTCCAGAGACATGCACGAAGCATATCCTCTACAATCTGATTCACACGCTCTGTTTGCCCATCAGACTGTGGGTGATCAGAGGAGCTCATACTCAAAGTAGTTTCCAATTTCTTGAAAACTTCCTGCCAAAAATGAGCCGTGAACTTAGAGTCCCGATCGCTCATAATATTAGAAGGTAGACCATACGTCTAAACAGTTGCTCGACAAATTGGTAAGCCAATTCCGACGCTTTAACTGTTGTCTTTATGGGTAAAAACCTAGCCATCTTTGTCAATCTATCCACACGACTACCCAAATGACATCGTGAACCGTGCTAGTACGTGGAAGTCCTATAATAAAATCCATGGAAATACTTTCCCACTTTTGAGATGGAATATCCAAAGGATGTAATAACCTAGCAGATTTAAGGCGCTCTGCCTTATTAATCTGACACTGATGACATTTGACCACATAATTCTAAACAAAATCCTTCATTTTTGGACAATAAAAAGTCCTTCTAACCAAAGCCAAGGTATGCCGTATGCCTGGATGTCTTGCTGATGGTGCATCATGGCACTCAAATAGGATCCTCAGTTTAATTTTCGGCACATCTAGTACGTAAACCTTAGCATTTTGGAATAAAATACCATTTCAAATAAAAAATTGATTAGCTTTTCCTTGATTCACCAGGTTTTGATCTACCTCAGAGTCGACGGACCCTGATTTTGCTAAATTCTAATATTTTCCAAAGAAAATATATGTATTACATTTTTCCCTGAGTGAATTATACAAGTTAGAAGTA
The DNA here is from genome assembly GCF_041138505.1 of Cibotium barometz. Lineage (NCBI taxonomy): Eukaryota > Viridiplantae > Streptophyta > Polypodiopsida > Cyatheales > Cibotiaceae > Cibotium > Cibotium barometz. Next base: position 8,961,476 of record NC_141111.1, on the reverse strand, counting down.
ATTTTCGTGAAGCTAAGTTCATTAACTTCACCAATTCGACTCAATGCATCAGCAATGCTGTTCAAGCGACCTTTTCTATATTTAATCATGAAAACATCTATTCACATCACATCTCATCCATTCACATCTATCCCGATTCACATCACATCTATCTCGATTCACATCACATCACATCACATCTCATCCATTCACATCTATCCCGATTCACATCACATCACATCACATCTCACCCATTCACATCTATCCCGATTCATATCACATCACATCACATCCATTCACATCTATTTACGTCATAGAAAAAAAGAATTATCATGATTTTTTCTTAATTTTTTCTAATTTTCTAGGGTTTCAAAATTTACTTATTTTGAACTCCACCAAATTCTATCTTATGGCACTCCAAATCTAAATTTTTTCAAAAAAATTTAGCAATAAAATTTACCAAAATATAATTGATATTTTAAAAATACCAATTTCTAGGATTTCTAAAATAATTTCTAGAATTTTTCTATTTTTTGGTAATTATTAAAATAATTACCCTAGATTTTTCAATTTTACCCAATAATTCTCAAATCCAATTAAAATTTACAATTTTAATGGATTTACTATATTTTTGGGCAAAAAAAAGATTTTTAAAAGGAATTTGAATGGTCACGGGCGCTCGAATGGACACACCACACGTTGGTCACCAAATGCGGATATTCCATAAATTTGAAATAACCTTTGTCTAATTTTTCACGAATTTTTGAAATTTTTAATGAACGCATTAAAATACGAATGGTCAAAAAAATTTTAAAACCCGAAAGGTCATCCCAGAATATGAAAAGTCAAGGGTCGCGAGAAAATGAAGAGACAAAGAAAATCTGGAATTTAGAAGTTCAAAACAATTCTAGAATTCGGAAAATGAATGGTCTCAAGAGAATTTTTCTTGAAAAAAATCTTGGAAAAGAAAATTTTTAATCCTCTTTTTTTTAAAAGCTTTAATCAAAAGCATTGTAAAGCCCTTAAAAAAAACTAATAAATCTTTTAATTAAGCTTATTTTTGTTTTGAAGAAAACATGGGAGGTGGGCGCTATGCGCCGGCAGCCTGCAAACCCCCCCTTGTGCACAAATTTGCAAGGGAGAGGGGGGAAGCATGGCTTTCCTTCCTCCTTCCCTTCTCCATCACCACACTCTCTTCCATCTCTTCCCTCATCTCCTCTTCTCTTCCATACTGTTAATCATGGAGATTATCCACTAATCAAATTGATTAATCACTAACTATGTTTTCACACTAATTATGATTAATTACTTAATCAAACCTACCCACATAAGGGGTGTTCTGCGGAAGAGAAAATATGAGAGAAAGTTCCGATTTGAGAGATAGGAATTATGCCACGCACACAGGAGAGAACCCGATGCATCAACATGCTTCCCCCTACTGAATTTCAGCAGAAAATTGACAGAAAATTGATTGCATGCCCATGGGAAATCCTAAAAAATGCAATAAAAATGCCCTTAAAAACTCCTAAATAATTAGAAAAAATTCTTAAAAATTGTAGAAATTCAGGGAATCCTTTCTACCAAAAAATACCCACAATAGCATCTATAGTATTTTGGTAAAAAAATCTATAAAATGCTTATTTTAACCATAAAAATAGAGAAAAATAGCATTTCCACTCATGGGATTTCCCCGCAACGTCAATACGTCCATCCAAGTCGAGAAGCACCACATTTAGACTGCCATATTGACGTTCCCAATGCATAGATCACCAAAACAAACCAAAAAGTAACATTTTGTTGCTTAGTAAATATTAAAATTTACTTTAAAAATGCTAAAATTTTGGAATAATGAGAGAAAAATAAGAGGAGAAAAACATCCAAAATTAACTAGAGACCGCTCTGATACCACTGTTAAAACCATAAAGATCTCTCTAGCTAATAACCATGCATAAACATGCATGAACCAGGTATATACTCATCCACCCGACCACCTCCGAGCCCAAGGGTGCACACATAAATACAATGAAGTACCACATACCTTACCTTAGTGTCCCATACCACCAAGAGATATGACTTCACTCCATCAGCACATAGCTCTAGCATGAAATGGCAAGAGAGTAGACACAAATGCTCTACACAAGAGAACATCCCTTGAGGGCCCATGCCCCTATTATATAGGAGGGCCCTCAAGGGACTCTTGACTCTCCATTTCCATGTGTGACCCTTGGTTGCCTGACCCTAACTTTAACCCAAGGTTAGATCTAAACCTTGCCCCACTAGAGCATGTTCCCATGCTCCCATGTTTACATGCCTAGGGTGGGTTAGCCTCCTAGTATATGCACAGATAATGTGCACATAACAAGAGGCTGCATCTCTGATTCTACCCGTTGGAGGCTGCCCACATCTTTTTACTTTTCTTTGACTTCTTACCACCCTTCAACTCTTGACCTAGCTCCTTAGTCTCCTTTAGGACCGCTTGTCCTTGCTGTAGCTCTCTTCCGAAATGAGGGTAGATGGCTCCATGGTTCCTTTAGCCTGAGGTACCTTTGCCTCCTGAGTTCCTTGGGGAATGGGGAGATTTGTTGCATGGTTGAGTACTTTGGTTAGGAGATACAGATTACACACCTTTGATTGGTGTGACTTCAGGAAATTCTCCCTTTCCCTGTGTATATACCAAGCTCAACCCTCTTGTTTTGCCTCATTTACCTTTGCTATGCAATTGAGAGGGATCATGGTATATCTGTCCACTGGCTTTACTTGCATGAGCATTGACATTGATCTGCAAGCTCTCTCATCTACTTCATCCCTTATATTCTCGTACCCTCTTTAGCATGTCTTCCATGGGCATCTGATTGATTGTATGGACATGTGTTGGTATGGGGGGGGGGGGAAACTGTAGAGCTTCTTGTATCATTTCCTCCGTGATTGTGAGGTCCCTATCCCCACCGCGCAACGAATTCAGAGGTTTTAGCAGTGGAAGTAGCACTTCATGTGCGGGGGGCAGGGTCTCACACTCGGGGCCTCGCCCACGGATATCCGGACAAGAGACTAATCCATCGGTTCTTCCAAAACCGATCCCGGAAAAACTTCCCTTGCCTGGAAAGCACGGGCGATTCCTCTAGGATAACTTTTCTCTAACGTAGTCAGAGGCCTTAACTAACTGAACTGATCTAATCAAACCCGTAAGTCCCATAGTCAGATCAGGGAAAAGATTATACTTGGATCATAGAGACCAACGCTTTTTTCCTCATTGAGAGGCACAGCCGTTGATTCTTTTCCATAGAACAATTTTTGTTTGGGATTTACTTCATCTATCGAACCAGAACACAATTGAGTCTCAATTTAGGGATCCATCAGTCCAGCCTAACCCCATTAGTCCCGTGGGTTAGCCAACCACCCAACCACTGTAGTGATGGGATCCAATTAAGAATTTGGTTTTGTCTCAGGTTTTGTCTCGGGTACAGGGAAAAGAGTTCCCAGCCCCCCTAGCTGGATATTCATGCAAACTTGGTTAGGTTTTGTCTCGGGTACCAGGGAAAAGAGTTCCCAGGCCCCCTAGCTGGATATTCATGCAAACTTAAAACCTAAACAATTAAGAATTTGGTTAGGTTTTGTCTCGGGTACCAGGGAAAAGAGTTCCCAGGCCCCCTAGCTGGATATTCATGCAAACTTAAAACTAATCACACCACTTACACACCCAATATGAAATTGCCTTTTTCTTAGCATCAACTATCTTTAAAACAATCATTTAATGAAACCATTGTGTCACTGATCACAATCCTCAAAATCTCTAGTTGAATCCTTATTTCCAATCATTTCTTCATTGGTGTAACTATGGCATCATTGGCAACTAGAACGCTCACCACCTGTTCAGGGGCCTTTTTGATAGTTCCTAGCTCATAGTAACTGGAAATATATTCACATATCAAAATGGAATCTCCGTTGAAGATCAGCAAGATCAACCAATGGATCCATATAAAAGAGCCATGGATTCATCCGTTGAGGACCAGCAAGGTCAACCAACTAGATCCATGCCCGAATTTAGAAAACAACTCTTACTCCTTGTTCCAATATCTTTCCCAACGTACGTGTGGGTATCTTCGGTGACGTAGAGCCGGAGCACCGTATGGTCAGCACCCTCTAGGATCCTTCGCAGGTCACCTAGCGCTTCACTCATAGGCCGCTTCCTTGGTCCCTCATCCACTGTACCGGAGGATCACCATTTAAATCAAACCGAGGCTGGTCAAGACCTCGACCGACCTTGCTACGCGAGACATCCTTCATTGACTCTCCGTTCAGCAGTTGTTTGCAACTTTAACAGATAGGTCTCCACCACGACCTCATTCACAAGACGGTCAAAATGCTTCCCCAGTATTCTTGACATAAAACAGTCATTTAAAAATAGATTTCACATACAAATACAGTTCCAACAATATTTCCATCTTTTCTTATCACTCAACATCAATCCACATCATCCATACATCCATCCACATCCATCCACATTATCCACACATCCATCCACATCTTCCATACATCCACCGACATCAATCCACATTATCCACACATCCATCCACATCTTCCATACATCCATCGACATCAATCGACATCAATCCACATCATCCATACATCAATCCACATGTCAATCCACACGTCAATCCATCGACATTAATCCACACGTCAATCCACATCATCCATACATCCATCCACATCAATCCACATTATCCACACATCAATCCACATTATCCACACATCAATCCACGTTATCCATACATCCATTCACCTCAATCCACATTATCCACACATCAATCTACATCATCCATACATCCATCCACATCAATCCACACATTAATCCACGTCATCCATACATCCATTCATGTCAATCCACATTATCCACACATCAATCCACATTATCCACACATCAATCCACATCATCCATACATCCATCCACATCAATCCACATTATCCACACTTCAATCCACCTCATCCATACATCCATTCAATTAATGAGAAGAACTCTTTTGAAATAAAAATAAATTTCTTTATGCATCTTTCTATGCATAAAATCAAAATTGTTGAGAATAATACTTTTGAAATAAAAATAAATTTCTTTATGCATCTATTTATGCATAAAAATCAATTTTGATGAAAGTAACACTTTTATAATCAAAATATTCCCAATATGCATCTTTCTATGCATAGAAATTAATTCTAATGAAAATAACACTTTTATTTTAAAAATATTTCTAATATGCATTTTTCTATGCATAGAATAAAAATAACACTTTTAGAATACACAAGCGGTGGGGATTACTCTTTTTGAATAATAAAAGATAAAACTTATTTCACAAAATTTAAGAAAATTTTGCCATAACCTCCTTTGTATGGCTGACCATTTTTTAATTTTTTTTCATTCTCAAGTTACTTAGAAATTATCCGAAATGGTTTAAAGCATTCTAAACTAATCAAATTCCACTTTTTAAAGAGAAACAATATGAAAAGTTTAATTCTAACAATTTGATTACACATCTAGGATAAAGAAAGGCTGAATTCAAGAATGAAGAGAGGGGGAAAGCCTTCCAACAAGGCATAGCATCATTTTTCATTTTAAAGAAAATAAAAATGAGAAAACCATTAAATGGAATAAAGAAAAAGTTGGATTTCTAGCCTACATGAATTTTTATGAGCTTTCCTTTGGCTTGATGGTTTGAGGGATCTACTCTTGTTTTGCAACAAGAGTGGCCACCAATTCTTTTGAAAGGTCAAAAACTAATGAATTATCAATAAATTCACTGTTTTTGGCTCTGGGGAGGAGGAGTAGAGTAACAGTGCATAAAACACTATTAACCATTTACAAAGGGGGAGGCTTAATTTATAGGAAGAAGTGAGCCTCTAACCAAGCAAACTGATTCTAGAATTTTTCAGATCAGTTTGGTCAATTTTGACCATCTTTAGGTCAGTTTAGCTTACTTTTTGGATCTAGTTGAAGTAGGAGAGAGGAAAATATCTCATTATTTGTGAGTTTAAAACTCAACCACACATGTGAAATAGGCACCTCCTTCATGAGGGGAATTCTCGCACACTGAGGTGTCAAAAATGCATCATTTCTTCTAAATATCTTTTCTTTTTTAACTAATAGCCTTGTCCTTAGTCAACTCTTCATGTTATGTGAGTATTTACTCATTTTTGGGGGGATTTCCTTTTATTCTTTAATTTATCTCCTCCCTACATTTGGATTAATCTAATTGGTCCATAGGAACTTCAATTCAAAAATTTCAAAAAATCTGGACCCTTAGGCTAAGGTCCTTTTTACCTGATTTCAATTTATTCCAATTGCACATTGGAAATTTCTTTTTGAATATTTGTTTTAGAGGAAACCATTTTAGATACTAGGAGGATTTTTATATCAAAAAATATCTCAATTTTGAATTACCTCCCTCTAGACATTTTCTCTCTCTCTCTAGGCCAAAATAGGGTAAAACAGGATGTTTCTTTTATTTCAGAGAGGGGAATAATTATAAGATTAGAAGGGGAGGTTTTTACACCTGCACACCTCAAAAGCCGGAGGGAGGAATCTTACAGTGATGAGGACTTGCTCAGTCAATTCATCAGACTTTATGACTGTACCTTGCTTGGTATTTCTGTCTCGTAAGACTTTAGAAATTCTGCACATAAGGTTGGGTTGATGGTGCAAGGGAGGACCTCTGCCATTCTACCAAGTCCCACCTTCTCCAGCTTATACTTGACATCGGTATCTTCCAAGATCTTTAGACACTCTGGGCTGTGATATTGGAACATGATATTCCTTTGAGTTGTCCGAACGTCAGAGTGGATCATTGTCCCTTCATGTGCATACAGACCAAGGTAAGTGAGCTTGGTACCGCGTGGTGCTCTTTTCCTCTTTTTTGCTGGTGAACGTGTGGCATTGGCCTGCGTTATGGCCAGGTTTCCATCAACCTTTGGTTCAGAAGTAGCGGAGGAGGAGGCCATCTGTAACATTTGAAAAGAACATCAGTCATTGTTGTGACTGGTAGGAGCTCATTGCCCCTTTTCTTTGTGTGTGTGTGTGTGTGCATGGATGTATGATGGGAAGAGCGTTAATGTAGTGAGAAATGAATCAAGAAGGGACGTGTGTGAATTAGCGTTTGCCGTGAATTAGTCTTATTTTGTGAAGTGTTGACCCGTGAAGTAGCAATGCGTGAAATGTTAAAACGTGAAAGCTTAACCCGTGAGGGGTTAAAGAATGAAAGCTTAACCCGTGAGGGGTTAAAGCATGAAGTGTTAATACATGAGATGTTAAATCATGAAAGCTTAACCCGTGAAGGGTTAAAGCTTAACCCGTGAAGGGTTAAAGCGTGAAGGCTTAACCCATGAGGGGTTAAAGCGTGAAGTGTTAATACGTGAGATGTTAACTCGTGAAGGGTTAAAGCATGAAGGGTTAACCCATGAAAGGTTAAACTTGTGAACTAGTAGTCTGTTAGTTAAAGCGTGAAGGCTTAACCCATGAGGGCTTAAAGCGTGAAGTGTTAATACGTGAGATGTTAAATCATGAAAGCTTAACTCGTGAAAGAGTAGGTTATGGGGTCATGATTTTAACAGTGTGGAACAAGTGTTACTGGTTTGCACTTGGTGCGAGCAAACAAACTTTAGCTATTTGTGCATTATTATCCAAACTGAGATTTTAGTTTGGACTCCATGAAATAATAGATTGCTATTTCATGGATTAATTTCCTAATGCCTTTGTGAGGGGATTTGGGGGGAGATGTCACTTTAAAGAATGCAGGTGTAGTGATAATGGAAATGACAAGATGAAAACAAGAAAATTCATAGATGCAATCGATTCAGTTTGCACAACGTAGAGATGTGTTCAGTGTTTCACAAAAAAGCTTCAACAATGTTTTATGCTTAACGCGATTGAAAACAGCGAAAGTGTGCGTTGAGCTCCTACCTGAGAACCGATGGTCACACATAAGCAAAATTGATGCTAGAGAAGAGCAGGGCGAAGGGCGCACCGATAATGGTGAAGTGCACGAAGATGATGATGGTGGAGAAGCTCGTGAAGAAAGCCAACGAAAAATGCATAAAAAAGGAAAAAAGAAGTAATTATGATCTATCCATCGGCACTGGCGGCAATCTTAATTGGGTATGCCACGTGTTCGTCTACAATGGAGGTTTTTTGACCATTTCACGTCGTGAACTAGCAGGAGTCGGTTCATGTCGTGAACTGGGTTGAAGTGTTTCACGATGTGAAATAGCCGTGAGCGTTTCATGATGTGAACTAGCCCTAAGTGTTTCATGGCATGAACTAACTCCAACCGGTTCACGATGTGAAACTTGTACCCTTATACATGCAAATATTGATACCCTATGGTTTTCTATATGCTCAAACACTCCAAGGCCTCATGTTATGCATTCAGAGGAGTAGAGGTGTACACGTGAAACGAATGAACATGTTTCACGGCATGAAAAGCATACCCCTTTACCTTGTACCTAGTTGCTTGGAGCCGGGTACCCCTCATCATCCTTCTTCCTTTTACTGCCACACAGAAACCAATGTTGTACTTTGGAACCTGTGGGTATGTGCTGTTGCAATCGCTTAAGTTCTGAGTGAGAACTTTTGATCTTTCCTTCCATCTAGTGGAGGAGTACATCCACTGAATCATCCTGGTGAACCTGTTTTGCTTCGTGTGCAGGTGAGTGCATATTGTTGGAATTAGGGTTGCAGGAAAGCACACAAAGCTTGGAGAAGAAGAAGCAAGGATGCACACAACACAAAGTGTATTAGATTGTGTCAATGTACAAAAGATAAGTTAGCCCTAGAATGATGGGCGTATATACAAGCCGGGGGAAAAAACCTCCTAAAGAGGGAAAAAGTGCCCCGGCGGGCCTAAGTGTGTTCACACACATCACTGCCTATATATATGGCAATAAATCCCCCCTGGAGTGATGGTGTGAACGAGAGCTGGCACTCATGTATAGGGGAGTGCCATGCCCGAAGTAGATCAATCCACAAAGGGGAGCAAGCCCAAAGCTTTGCAGAAAGCTTCGAACTTCTCACGAGGAAGCGCCTTTGTGAAAAGATCGGCGAGGTTGTCCTGTGTTGGCACATAGGCCAAGCTGATCTCTCTTGCTGAGAGTCTCTCCCTGACATAGTGATAATGCACCTCAATGTGCTTTGTGCGAGCATGAAAAACTGGGTTTCTCGCAACTGCCAATGCGCTCTGACTGTCAGTGAAGATAGAGGTGGCAGACTCCTGTCCAACACCCAAGTCAGCCATAAGCCGTCTGAGCCACACACACTCAACCGTAGCTGTGAAAGCTGCCCTGTACTCAGCTTCACAACTCGAAGTGGCCACAGTAGGTTGCTTCTTGCTCAACCAAGATATGCATGAGCTACCGAGCATGAAACAAAAACCACTTGTGGACACTCTTGTGTCATAGCAACGAGCCCAATCTGAGTCCGAAAAAGCATGCAAATCTGGCGGCAACGATCCCCCCTTGGGAGAAAACAACCCAAGATGTATGGTGCCACTCAAGTAGCAAAAGATGCATTTAACTGCCTTCCAATGCTGAGACCCTGGGCTATGCATAAACTTGCTCACCTGTGAGATTGCAAACTGAATGTCCGGCCTTGTAATGCATACATAAATGAGGCAACCAACAGCTGTCTGATAGAGTGTGACATCAAAGTGATCTCCAGCATCATGAACCTGTCTCCATTGGAGTAGCAATAGGCTTGTAGTCTTCAAGGCCAAATCTCCGCAACAATGTTTCAATATACTTTGTCTGACACAAAGCAATACCTCCATCACACTGCTTAAATTGTATCCCCAAATAATGATGCAAATGCCCCAAATCTGACATCTCAAAAGAGGCATTCAAATCAGCCTTAAAATCAGCAATATGACTCTCATTTGGTCCTGTGAGCAGCATGTCATCGACATAGAGAGCAATGATTAGATGTACACCATCCACACGTTTAACATACAAAGTGCTTTCTGTTGGACTATTCTGAAACCCATGTGCAGTCAAATATGCATGTATCTTTTCATACCAAGCTCGTGGAGCTTGCTTTAAACCATATAAAGCCTTTTGCAACCTGCACACTTTGTTTTCCTGCCCTCTTTGAACAAAACCACAAGGCTGCGATACATACACCTCCTCATGCAAATCTCCATTCAAGAACGCAGTCTTTATGTGCAGCTGATGTACATTCCAACCATTATGAGTTGCCAATGCACAAATGCTACGAATGGTAGTCATACGACAAGTGGGAGCAAAGGTCTCATCAAAATCAATGCCCTTTTCTTGAGCATAACCCTTTGCAACAAGTCTAGCCTTATAGCGATCAACACTACCATCTGGCTTTCGTTTCAACTTAAAAACCCACTTACATCCAATGGCCTTTTTACCAATAGGCAAATCACACAAAGACCATGTACCATTCTTGATTATAGCATCATATTCACTTTGCATTCCAGCCAACCAATTTTTAGATTTTTGTGCCTCATCAAATGAAAGAGGTTCTTCCTCTTCACACATACTAGACACAGCCAAAGCATAACAATCTGATGCATAAGAGGCATGCTGAAAACCTGAACGAGTACGACTAGATATAGGTGCATCAATTTTACTATCACGCAAGGTTTGCACCAGCCATTTAGGCATACCTCTAGCCTGCTCATTTTCAGCCCTATCCTCATGAATTATATCCTGTAAATCTGCATCAGAAATAGGCTGATCTATGATGTCGTTTGAAATCTGCATAGGCTGAATATTTGCCTCATTAGGACTTACATTTGAATTCCCACCTGTAAATAGAGGCAACAACGTATCAAATACATCCCGTGAGCTCACACCTGTCTCTTTGGTACATGATAACAAAGGCTGCACAGCATCTTCCACAAAAACAACATCTCGACTAATCAAGATATGCTTTGACTGCAGATGATACAATCTGTAACCCTTGCTCTCAGCACTGTAACCAACAAAAATGCATTTGACAGCCTTATCATCCAATTTTCTGCGTTGTTGCACAGGCACTAAAGCATAGGCCAAGCAACCAAAGACACGCAAGTGACCAATAGAAGGTTTCCTGCCATGCCAAGCTTCATATGGAGTAATAGACTGCAAGGCCTTAGTGGGACACCTGTTGAGTACATATGCAGCACACATGACAGCCTCAAGCCAAAACGCATGTGGCAAAGCTTGGCTCTTGACCATACATCGTGCCATCTCCATAAGTGACCTGTTTTTTCTCTCAGCAACACCATTTTGTTGAGGGGTATACGGCACTGTACATTGGTGTTTTATCCCACGACTAGCCAGAAATGCATCAAACTCTTTAGACAAGTACTCCCCCCCTCGATCAGAACGGAGGGTGCCCACAGTACAATTGGATACATTTTCAACCATAAGAAAAAACTGTTTGAAGCACAAAAACACTTCGGACTGTGCCTTCAGTGGATATACCCATGCATGCCTCGAGTAATCATCAATGAAAGTCACGAAGTACAAGTGTTTACCAAATGACGGAGTTTGCATAGGCCCACATACATCACTATGTACAAGTTGCAATTTGCGAGTGGCCCGCACAGAACCATCCTTTGGAAACGCAGAACGCTGCATTTTGCCCAAAATATAGCCTTCACAAACATGTTTTAATGGTGCCTCAAGAGGGGGCAATGAAGCAACCATATCAAATTTCTGCAAACACAGCAAACTAGCAAAGTTCAGATGACCAAAACGAGCATGCCATAGTTTTGCATCTGAAACTGCCTTTTCATCAAAAACTGCATTTGCTGAATCTTCCACACACTTGTCATAAGAATTGAGCCTATACAACCCACGAAACAAGGTGCCAGATACAATAATCGTATCACCAGAAGTCAAATCATGAACAGTACATCTGTCATCCACAAATTTGACTACAAGTCCAAGTCTAGCAAGCGCAGAGACAGACAATAGATTTTTCTTTATCCCTGGCACATACAAAGCATCTAAAAGTGTGAAAGCGCTGCCATTTGCAGCAGTAAGCATAATTTTACCAATGCCCTTCACTGGGTAAGAAGCATTATTGGCACATGTGACAGTATTCCCATTAGGGACAGCCTCAAGAGAAGTGAACATATCATGATGCGAGGTAATGTGCTTTGTAGCACCACTGTCAAAATACCATACATGAGAGTCAACAAAAACTGCCAAACATGCATCATGTACAAATGGGTCATACTGGCAATACACGCTAAACGCCCATTCTATATCCTGCACAACATTTGCAGAATCTGCATTTGTAGAAGCATCCGCTATTGTGGCTGCATTTGACTCTTTCTTCTTTGCCTCTTTAGCCTTTAGCTTAGGGCAATTCTTAATGACATGATCATTTGCCTTACAATAGTTGCACCTGGTCTTTTTCTTGCCTTTATCAAGAGCCTTCTCAGACTTATTGTTGCTACCTGTGGAAGGAGAAGAAGTTGCAGACCTACTAATAGGAGAAGAAACAGTGGAAGGGGCTGCCTTACCACTTCTTCTCTGGGCGCAGCAATAAATGCTTGATCAACTGCACGCTGCCTGGCCCTGTTTTGCCTGGACTGCGCTTCTTGCAAGAGCTTGTTGACTAAAGTATCATACTTGACAGCATCAGGTCTGTCCTCATTAAGAAGTCTCCATGTGGAAGCAAAAGTCTGATATGTCTCAGGTAAAGCATCAAGAACAGTCTGCACAAGAGAATGATCAGGAATAATCTCACCTGCAGAAATCATCTGTTCTTTGAGATCTTTAATCTCAGCAAGAAAAACATTCATGTCATCATCTTCTTGCATAATCTTCAATTCTAGCTCTTTACGCAGGTAAGCGATTTTTGCCTCGTTACGACCTGCATACAAACCAGCTAGAATATCCCAAGCCTGTTTTGCTGTTTTAGCTGAACGAATATGTGGGGTGATGTTACGTTTGACAGAAAGTGCAATCAAGGCATGAGCCTGCGCATCTTTACCATCCCAATGAGCTTGTTCAGCAGTGGGTAAAACAGCAGCAACAGTAGAGCTGCTAGAACCTGCAACATCCTCAACAGATCCTACATCCACAGAACCTGGACGTACATCCATACCCTGCACAATGTTCCACACTCCTTTTGCAACCAAAACATGCTGCATCATGTATGCCCAAAGTGGGTAGTTGCTGTCTCCATCCAATTTGTCATCAGCAGATAACATGCGAAATACATCATTGCTGTTATCAGCCATGGCCACTGATGATTGAAACTGATGCAAAAGCTACTTGTAATGAAGCAAACACTGAACAAAAAACAACTCGTGCTATGTAGCACAGTCCACAATAGAGTACGTTTGCCTGTTTTTGCAGAAAACTGCACTGTCAAAATTTCTGCAGAAAATGACGAAAACACCTGTGCAGAACTTGAAATGCAAAAACGGAGCCCGAAACGACCTCAGATGCAATTTTTGAGAACGCAAAGCCCTTTGGGCCTATTTGCAGAGTGTAGGGACCTAGAAGCGCTTGTGAAAGCTCACCTCAATCGAAGAACGTGAGTCGGAGGGTGCTGGCGGCGTAACCCTGGGAGCCGATGCCTGCTCTGATACCAATTGTTGGAATTAGGGTTGCAGGAAAGCACACAAAGCTTGGAGAAGAAGAAGCAAGGATGCACACAACACAAAGTGTATTAGATTGTGTCAATGTACAAAAGATAAGTTAGCCCTAGAATGATGGGCGTATATACAAGCCGGGGGAAAAAACCTCCTAAAGAGGGAAAAAGTGCCCCGACGGTCCTAAGTGTGTTCACACACATCACTGCCTATATATATGGCAACACATATTTTCTTTACCCTGGTCCACAACTTGGTTCAGCTTTTCCTCCTTGATGAATGACATTGGCGGTGTCGCACTCCCTTGTTTACTTGGTTGAATAGGTTCCTTTCTCCAGGCCAATTTTGGTGCTTCCTTAGCGCTTGATTTAGCTAGGACTTGTTGGTCCTGTCTGTGCTTATGGCTCTCTTCTGTTCTTCTGGAGGTACATGTCTTTGCTTATGGCTCTCTTTTGTTCTTCTGGAGGTACATGCAGAATTGGGTCTTGGTACCCATACTATTTCATTTCCTTGATAGTAGCCCTGTGTGTGCTGCTAGTAAGTCTTTTTGGACCCATCGCTATTGAATGCTAAGTTGTGTGCGGGCTTGCTTGGAATACTGCTTTCTCTCCTAGGTTTGATTCTCGTGTTTCTTGCCTATAGCATGGCTTCCTTGCCTTGATACCCCTGAGGTTTTTTTATGTATCATAGTATCCTTGGGCTTGAAGCTGGGCTTTTGGAACTCACTGTTTTGTGACTGGATACCTTTGCTGCCTTTGCTTTGGTTCTCTTGAAGAGGGGTGATCTTACTTCTTGACTATTCATAGAGAAAGTAAGCTTAAATGGAATTTTTGAAGTTGAATCAGCACTGAGCTTTAGCCTATATCTAACCGATAAGAATCAAAGGAAGCAAGATATTAAAATATTAATAGTAGCAAGCTATGAAAATCTTGAACACACTAAGGAGAAAATTAGAAACCAAGCTATGGAAAAGCCTTACTCTGATACCACTATTGGATCTCATAGAAAGTACAAATGATAAGAACACAAGGGTGTAGAGTGTGAGAGAGATTGGCAACCTCAAAGAGAGATATGGAAGCTCTCTACAAGTATAATAAAGAGAATGTACAAATGAGCAAGTAACCCTAAACTATGAATGAGGTTACTTATCTACTAGCTAACCCTAAGGTACCCATTCACACCATTGGGGGAGATGGCCATGGGGAAAAACATAGTGGGATAAAAGTGCCCATGGCATAAGTACATGGCCTCATAGTGTGGTACTACCAAATATCTAAGAGCCACTTCATGTGACCTCACCCAAGCCAAACCAGAGAAACTAAGTCAAGATTAGTTAGACCCTGACTTAGGAAGTTCTAAACCAAGTCAGGGTTAGTTAAACCCTAGACTCGCTTCTTTTTTTTTTTTCACGCGATAAGTGTGAACTTCCTTGCTACCCTCGTCAATCTGGTCCTTATTATTAGTCTTAATACAATTTCTTTAAGGTAACAAATGTGCAAAGATATTATTGTAATATTTTGAAAACATAATAACCTTTTCAATATTTATCCAATGGAAAAGAGATTCTTATAGCACATGGACATATCCATTTTTATTTCTCTTTAACTCACCCACTTACAACTATTCCACTTTAACTCACCCACTTACAACTATTCCACTTTAACTTTCCCACTCATATCTATTCCACTTCAAAAGAGAAGCTTCTATGATTAAACTCGCTTCTTTCCTCCACAATGAGTGTGAACTTCCTTACTACCCTCGTCAATCTGGTCCTTATTAGTCTCAATACAATTTCTTTAAGGTAACAAATGTGCAGAGATATTATTACAATATTTTGAAAACATAATAACCTTTTCAATATTTATCTGATGATGGACATACCCATTTTTATTTCTCTTTAACTCACCCACTCACAAAACTATTCCACTTTAACTTACCCACTCATAGCTCTCAAGGAGTGCACCTTTGTATATAATATGCGTTCAAAGGTTATTAAAGAAACCCCTCTTTTAATGTTTTTGCCATATTTTATATACCCATTCTGTGAAATTTTCGATCATTAAATATATCCTTCTGGTTAATTTAAAATTTAAAAAGCTTGAGTCCTTATAAATTTAGTACTCTCTTTTGTTCTTAGTTTTTTTCTTTTTCAACTAACTTAACCCTTTTTGGATTTTATCTAAATAGAACAGATGACGTGGCCTATGGGTGTTCTTCTTCAATTTTTAGAGAAAGTCAACTCTATTATTCATACTCCACACTCCTTCTAAGGCAACTCATCAAACTTGGTTCTTAGACAAGGTTCCTACATCTAGGATGTACCTAATTTAAAGCTTTGGATCTCAATACATATACTCCCTAATCCCTAAAAGAAGCAAGTTAAGTTTTGATAAACATGCACTTTATAAGACATGGGTTTTATGTGTAAGTCTTGAAGCTCTTTATTGACCAAAATACAAAGTTCAAGATTTTTGATATGGGCGATCTAGTTTTATTATTCAATTCTATTCAATACCATAATGGGTTTGCATTTGAGTAAGCTCAATCTAAGGTGGATTGGACCTTATTGGACATTTGTAAAATTTGGTATGGGCACATTTGAGCTGACATTGCTAGAGGGTGCAAATACAATTAATGCGTTTAGATTGAAATCCTATTTTCAATAAATTTCCAGAATCTGTGCCTGTGTTGTGCACCATTTTTATCACACCTGCATGACACGTGTTTGAATCCACATTGTGTGTATGCGCACTGGGTAATGTGCAAATTTGTTGGGTCATTATAGTACTACATCGTGCGAGTGTCATGCACTCTATTCTCTTATCTGCCCTATCGCTTTGATTTGTGTGCTCCTTGAGTCCATGATTCATGAATCTGTACCTCAATTTTATTAGCTTAGAAAATCTTAGCTTAGGGATAGCTTAGGTATAAGATCTCAAAAGACATGTCAGATTAGAGATGACACAATCCAGGTGATTATTTATGAACTAAGCGCTGTTGTATAAACACACAGAAGATATATGTAAAAGAAGAAATACACAAAGTCAGTTATGTATCTTTGTTTTGTAATTTTGTGTATATAATGTATGCAATATTTTGTAATTTGTGTGATAATCACTTGAATGTTTAGTAATGTCACAATTATGTTTTGTGTTAAATTTGTAAACTTTGTGTTCCTTTGTGCACCAATACTTTTGGCAATTTTACTGCCCCTTACACAAGCTCTAGTGAGCGTCATGCAAATTTTGCATGGATCTGGCATGGGTAGATTTTCTACCCCTGCCCGTTAAGTTACGGATCATTTGCTATCTCTTCAGCCCATCTTTGTTGTCACTTAGACCATGATGGCTTTCGTCGTTCCGTCTTACATGTTCATGTGTTCTCCTTTTGTGATGAAGAGGTTTCGCCTATTCTTCTGTATGTCTCTATTTTGTTAATCCATTTGTGGCATCTATAGTTGATCGAGTCAAAGTGATTACATCTCATGGGTGTTTTTCTCTAGGTCTATTAGAAAATCTTTCATTTTTCAAGCTAATTTTATCACTTTCAAGCTAATTTTATCACTTTTATGTTGCTATCTACTGGTAGTCTTTCCCGTCCATCCTTAATTGGATGTGCAAGATTTGCTTCTTATGGAAGAAGCAGAGCATGGCAATGACTCTTATTAGGTTATTTTCCATTTTGTTCATTCATTTATAATAGGAATGGTCCAGCCTTCTGATGCCAACGGATGAGAAATATGAGATCATTGAAGAAGATGAAGTACCCACTAAAGAGAAATATGAGATCGTTGAAGAAGATGAAGTACCCACTAAAGAGGAGGATGAGCTTGAAGACGTTGGGGTTGTGGAAGATATAATGAGTGAGCATCTGACACATAGATGATCACAACACGGTTGACTCGCCAGTACCTTTCCTAAGCGTGGCCTGGAACCTATTGATTTGTGGACTACTGCTAGATTAGGTGCATATCTATCCTTGACACATCATCTAAAGGCTTTAACTCTAGCTACTCTTGGGGCTTGACATGTCATCTAAAGGCTTCGACTCTAGCTGCTCTTCTCGGGGTAGTTCTCAGCCCATGTGGTCTTCCAAGTGCATCATTACCTCCACCAATCTCCATCATAATTCAACATGTATCTCTCAAATATCCAAAGTTCCATGGTAAGTAGGAGGATCCAGATACACATGTGACAAATTTTGAGAACACTTGGTTGGCCAATGACATGCCAGTTACAATTACAAGCGTAATACATTTAGTGGAACTTTTGATGGGTAGGCAACCAATTGGCATGTGTAGTATGGTCCCAATGCATTTCTAACATATGAGGAACTGCATGATGCATTTCTGCACCGATTTTGGAAGGATGAGTTTCTCACAGATGTTAAAGGAACTATGCCACTTGGAGTAGAAAACCTTGCTAGTAGAAGATTACATGACTAAATTTTTCCCTCTATGGAGTCGAGTGGACTCGATGGATTGGCCAACTAAGGTGCTTATGGGAGAATGGTTTATTCGGGGTCTATAGAAGAAGTTCAAACGTGCTGTAACATTTGTTGATCTTATCATCAACGGATTTGATGAGTTGGTGGAAGCTACTAGATAATTGGAGTGCAGTTTAGGGGAAATCTCGGCTTTAAAGAAGGGGAAGAAAAAGTGAGAAGTAGATTCCTCAGAGGATGAGCAAGAGGATCACTTTGGCTGATGAATCAGATATGGAGTCAAATTGAAAATCCAAGCATATGATCCAAAAGAAGAAAAGCCAGAATCTGGAGATGGTTAGAGAATGACTAATGGCAGCATGGGCTAAGCTTTAGGGTGCAAATGTCGAAGGAGCTCAATCTAGACTACTGTGATCGGATGTTTGGTGAACAAAGTGTTTAAATCAAGGTCGCACACCAAGGACCAAGGAGGAATGTAGGGTTACTCCCTACTATGCTATATGTCAGACCACCACTCATGTTACGGAGGCTTGTTGGTACAATGGTAGAGTGTCTTGTCCATAGCATCAAGTGGAGCAAACCCAGGCTGCAATTCTAGTCCAATAGATAGAACTAGTCAACCATGTCACTACAGGCATACCACATGCTCGTCCTTATGGATGAGGTCATGGTGGTGCGATAGGCATACCTTTCCAGTGCTATGGTTCTACAAAGCAATCAATCATCGTCGTAAGACAAGTGTCTACTTCAACCCAACCTCAAGAAATTAACCTCATGTAAATTCAGCCATACCTAGAGGCATCTCAGCCTCCGGTTGTCATGGTAGTCACAAGGATGCAAGGCCCAATAGTTGATTTAGAGAATTGGGATGGACCAAGGACCAAGGACAAAGGAAAAACCCCAAAATTGGGAGGAGCAGTGGTATGTCTAGACCAAGTCATCAAGATGGTGCAGGAAGCCACAGGAGAATACAACGTGCAGTGTTCTCTTGTGTACATGCGGAGTACACAAGAGAACACTCACATAGTTTCCTTGTTTGACGTGGGTGTGGACAATTTGTTTCCCAATATGAGCCAGATGTGATGGAGTACAACTAATCATGTGGTAACATCGTTGGAGGAATCTTGGACCATTGCACTACTATTTGTTAATAATGCAAGCTCATTTGGGAGCTGGTGGATAGCAGTAGTGTGTGTGTGTGGATAGTAATGGCCATGCCCAACTAGTCAAGTGTGTGGACATGAACATTATTTTAGTGTGAACTTCTCATTAGGAAATGTGCTGTGTTTTGTGGAGTGTAATGAAGGAAAGCTATGGAGCTTCTCTACTTGGTGTGTGTTGATGAAATGAAAGAAAGTATGGGTGAGGTGTCTCCTGTGTTTCCCTCTACTCTGTCTTCATAGTATCAGAGCCTAGGTAGCTCTCATTAGGGTTTCTTGAGTGAGTAAGAAAGAGGAAAAATTTTGGTTTTTGGAGCTTTCCATTGGAGCTATGGAGCAAAGAGAAGCTATAAAGCACACTCAAATGAAGTAGATCTGAATCTTGACCTAATTGGTGAGTAACCCTAGACACTCTACTACGGATTGTAGATATTTTTAGAGAGATTAACAAGTGGTGGTTGCCCCATACAAGGAAAATCAGCTTTTGAGAAGCTTTCCATTGAAGCTTCATACAATATGTGCATATGTATTTACAAGAAGACCGGATGTTTAGATGTATTTTCCATTAGGGATGTATTGGCAAGTGGAAGAGGTTGCAAGAGATGTATTCAAATGCAAATGAAGACTAGGGTTTGCTTGCGTGAGCTCTCTTGAGCATGTATTTGGCCATTGAAGCAAGAAACAACCAAATGATGCAATTGAGGTGGATGAGAAAATTAATGATTAGAGATCTTAGATGATGTACAATCATTAGCACAAACACGCGGGACCTCAAGAAAAGCACAAACTCAGGTATAGGCAACCTAGAAATCAGTGCTGCAAAGTTTACTATAGGGCTAGAAATTCACACAAAAAAGCTCAAATGGAAGCACACAAGGCACAAAGAGCTTAGAAATTGATCCCCAAGCAAGCATATACTCTTGGTTGAAGCCTAAAATCCCTCATTTGGTGGTATTTATGCAAAAAGAGTTGGTTTAAGGAGGATTAATATAAATATTAACTATAATTAGCAAAACATAGTCACTTAATCACTTAATTACTCACTCATCTGGTCAAAATTACTGAAATTGAGCTTATAAATAGCTAGAAAAACATGATATGAGGCCAATGAATTCTTAGGCCCCAAATTTGGATGAGATTTGAATGATTTTGAAGCAGATTAGTGCCAGTAAATGATTGTTAACATATTTTGGTTTGGACTCGTTGCACCGGACAGTGAATGTATGTGAACAAATGGATGTAAAGCATCAAGATTGAGCTCGTGTGAGCACAATGGAGTGTTTTGGAAAGTGGAGCACTATTTTTGATGTGTTTCTCAGAATCTATGTGGCGCCACGTGATTTTTAGCTTGTACAAATAGTGATTTTGAGTCTCAAATTCAATACTCTCTATTTCGTATAGAAGTATACACATTTGTACAAGGAAGCATGCACAATCAAATATGCTTATGTTGGAATGTTGTAATTTAGTGAAAAAAGTACATGGAATCAATGCTTATGAGGAGATGCTAGCATGAGTTCATGCCTATGTGTCAGTGCTTTCTCTCTTATGATGCAATTTTTATTGAAATTTACATTGTAATGAACTCTCTTTCTTTCTTAGAACTCTAGAATGGGAAGAAGGTACCCTTGGCATTTAGAGGAGAGGCCAATGGGGAGTGCGTCTTGAATCCACCTTGATGTGAGTGCCATGGGAAAGCGGTAAGGTGGAGGATTAGGTACACCCAGAAGTGAAGAAATGGACTCAACCTTTGCCTTGGATTTTCAAACTTGGTAAAAGGGTGGGAAGGGTTAGCTAGGAGATCGGCATATATCTCTTCATCGACCAATTCTCTCAAATGAGTTGGGGTAATGGTTGCCAAGTGTACATATAACTGTAAGTGGCCATTTGATACTTGGTTGCACATGCAAATTTGGTGCAAGCCTACACACACATACATATAAGCTTGCACAAACAAATGCTCCCTTGCACTTTTTGACACGCATCTCTGGAGGAACTCCCACCTCTAGTAAGAGAACCAAAACCTTTATATCCAAAGGTCAAATGGCTAATTATTCATAAAACTAAGCATAAATTCTTATATAAAACAACCAAAAGGAGAGAGTCTTTACTACATTACCTCCTTGTGTTTTGCTGGTGGATGGTACATTATCCTTTGGCTTACGGAGACCACCGGTCTTTGAACCCCTCACATCTATGTTTGCGGCATTCCTCACCCTCATTGCATCCATGGTAGCCTGCAAGTCTACTCCATTGTGGCTATCATTATATCCAAAGAAGATCTACTATTGAAGAGCTCTCCCTTTTCATTTTTTCCATACGATTCTTTCTCTTCCTCTATGGAGCTCCCCAAGGGCATCTCAATCCACAATGGGCAATTTCTCCTCTCCCATTCTGTAAAGTTGGCCATACCACCAAAAGCAAACATAGAAGAAGTTTGGAATACATGTATGCATCACTATTGAAAGAGCACCATGCTCTAACTAATGGAGCACCCGTTTAAGTTTACCCATGGCATGTAAGGATATAAAATACCTACTTTGTGATATCAAAGAATTTTAAGACATAAAAACCCTAACATAAACATTGTATGGTTAATTCTACTTGAGTAGATTATACCCACGTATATATCACCCTTCTCAATGCACACACAATATCAATCTTCTGAGATCTAATAGATTTTGATCCATCTTAATCTTTTTTTGGAATGGGCTGTAAATTGTCTTACAATTGAGAGACACCATCCCGTCAAGAAACTCCTTCAAGGAAGGATGCTTAGGCAGCTAGATAGGCTCACCAATGGGTAACATCTGCAAACCCGAAATGATGGAATCGGCCTCCGTGCATAACTGGTACAACCAAACCTCTATGCCTAGCCATGGAATAAACTTCTTATCATCACTTGGCATGCCATAGATTTTGAGAACACTTTCTTCTCCATGCGTACGGACACTTTCTTCTCGTCCTCCTAATAAGGATAGCAATTTCCCTCTCATAGTGTCTGGAAAGGCAGTTATGGACAATTGATAAAGCTTTTTAACTATCACACACAACTATGCTTTCCATTAAATGGTAGTGCCTACAACACATCAAACCATTCATCCTTGAGTTTTGGGTTAAGAATTGAAAGAACCTACATGGCTCCAAGAATGCCACATTAGCATGAGCAATGAAATTAGAGAACATACTTGATACTCATTTGCGACATCTTTTTTACCGCAGTAATATCTAGCCAATATTTCTCATTGTACCTTTGCCATTTTATCTTTCTTCTGCTCATCAGAAAAACCTCTTAGAAGTTTCATTTTAAATAGTCAAATCTCAATCTTGAATCGATTCTACAAATGTAAAACAAGATCAAACTATTTTACTTTACGAACCATTGAGACGAAGAATTGCTCCATATGTATGTAGGAGTATATTCATCTTACCACCTCATACACAAGGCAGGCAAGCAACATTCGTGTGAGAGGATACCATGGGCATATGCTTGCCTTAGCCTCTTTCCTCCTTTGTCTTCCCAATAAGCCAGAAAAAGAAAATAGGATTGTATGAGGCGTGTGTAGGTGATATGTCAACAGCTCTTCTACAGTCATCAAAGCACACTGCGTTCTTGAGTGGATAACATATTGGTGGAGGTCCCTCTTTGGAAGAACAAAAGAGAAGACCAAGTGGTTAAATGTGAAGAATAAAAGGTATAAGAAAATTGTCCAATCAAATCAATAAATTAACAATAGGGTTAGGGGTTGCATTTTCTAGACTTCCCATGCATGGGAGCCTTAAGTCAGTGAAAGAAAAGGTGCAAGGTAGTGGTAGAAGGGATTGATGATTTGGATAGCCACATGCTTGAATACATTCCATTCATGTGACAACAACAAATTCAAGAGAGAAAGGCGATTTGGGTTTGACTGCAATGGAGGTAAAAAAAATAGGGAGCAACTAGTGGTACAAATGGAGACAAATGATGTGCTATGGGCAATAAGACGATGCAAGCCATTCAGCAAGGTAATGTGAAATGGATGTATTCTAGGAACAAATTCAAAATTTAACAAGCTTATTATAGCTATTCCCATTGCTTAAAATTTAGGGGTTCTAGCATCATGTTTTACAAGAAGCTGTAGTACTATGCAAGGTGTGAAAGAACAACAATTTTGGTTTTGCGTAAATAATGTACACCACACATGGTCCCCTATGTTGTAGATGTCTTCGATCGCACCAAGAGTTGCACCATGGGAATAGATTGTCACGCTGCCTTATTTTTTAGCAAGAGTGGATTTAGGAAGGAAAATGAAAAAACAAATGAAGAAGGAGGATCTAATGTTAAAGATCCAATTGAAGAGCAACCTCAAACCACAGCTCACACTGTATCAAGGGAAGAAAGGTTAAGAATGACAAGGTCTCTAACATTACAAGCTATAATAGAGAGCATGGAGGTGGGGGACAATGGAAAGAGCATAAATGAGAAGCTACAAAAACAAAAGGATTGATGGAGAAGAATAAAACTTATGTGGTGAAGATTGCACGCTTCCCTAACTACACCTGTGATAAATTTTTTCTTTGTTCATCCCAACGTGCCAAATATATGCCTTGTAAGCATATCTACTACATTTTCACAGTACTTCATCAACTTGATCTAGTAGAACATGCATACATTCATGGCACCAACATACCGTTGCATTTCTTGAAGGATGCAATAGAGAAGTTGATGAATCAAATCAAAAGTTGGTGCATCACGCTATTGTTTTTTGAAAGGAGACTGTGCCATCATCAGTGGTTGATTTTGGATTATGGTGTATTTAGCTAAGAATGCTGCCAATTTTGCTCAGTGGTGCATTTGGTGATGCAAGTACTTTTTTTCTACAGTGTAACTACTTTAGATGATGAGGCACGTGATGGATGATACAGTACTACGTACTAGATGGTTATGCCCTATGAGACTCTATTTTACTACATTTGTTACATTACTTTTTGATTGGGTGGTTTTTGCTTATGGATTCGATGACTACTCTAGCTGATTAATTTTGCTACTAGGAAAGAGATTATGTCATCACACGAATGACTGATTTTCAATAAAATAGCCAGGTTGCCACACACTACTTTAATAGTTTTGGGAAAGAAAAGTTTGAGTAATTCTGAGACAACCTGTAATAGTTCTCTAGTGTATTGGACTATTACTAAAACGTTGAATACATTAGCTACAAGGAAAGAGACTATGTCATCATCATATCATCCACTTGTTATCTTTCTTAAGTGGTATGGTTAGATAGTTTTGTGGAAAAACCATATTGTCCTGATCTTTTATGTGATGTCATTGTGTGTCAAAATCTACACAAATTGATGTCACTTGGCTCAAAATCTCAAATCTCCAACGAGTCGTTGATGACCCCTATGGCTTTCTACTGAAAAGATGCAGGGGAGAAGAGAGCTTGAGCTCTTGCAAGCACACACACACACTCACAAAACCCTAAAAGAGAACACACACAAGGTGAGAGGCCAAAAATCTTCTTCTTCTTCACTCAACACTCAACACACCATATACAAAGATAAGAGTACACACAATATGAAAGGTACTCAACCAAATACATACTAGGTTTCTCTATAGTGTGAACCCAACTAAATGAGCTGGCGCTATAACTATGCAGCTAGAATGGCTATCACACAGCCTGTCATCCCACACTGGCCGCATATCACCCATGATCTCACCAACCATGCCAGTGGTGTAAGTGTGGGGCCTATCCCCCAGGCGGGTCATCAGTGTCCACCGCCTCAGTAGATGAGCTCGATATCTCAACACTCCCCCTCGAGCTCAACTCCATCTCATGTACACCAAGCGAAGCCCTGCATCTGCGGAGCTTCTTTGTACCCAATGCTTTGGTGAAGATGTCAGCGACCTGATCCTGTGTGCTGACATAAACAAGGTCAACGTCTCCTGCCAAAACCTTTTCTCTGACAAAATTCTTTGACAAAATGGTAGTGGACCTCTATATGCTTTGTGCGAGCATGAAATACTGGGTTCTTGGCCAACTGTATACTACTAATGTTGTCACAGAAAATGACAACTTGTCTATCCACTGATAGACCCAAATCTGCAAGTAGCTTTCTCAACCAAGCTACCTCACATGTTGCCATAGCAGCACCTCTGTACTCGGCCTCTATAGTACTAGATAGAGCAACCGTAGGAGGCTACTTCTTGCTGTTCCAAGTCACAGCAGCACTCCCCAAGAAAACATGAAGCCACTAGTAGATCTTCTATCTGAGATACTACCAGCCCAATCAGCATATGTGTACCCCCCATGTGCACATATCTCTGTCGTCCCAGTTTCATAAAATAGTCCACAATGCAAAGTAGACCTCACATATCTCAGTATGCATCTCAATGCATCCAAATGCGGCTTCCGTGGAACCTGCATAAACTGACTCACCAACCCAATAGCATAGCTCAAATCCGGCATGGTGATCGTCATGTAGATCAAGCTTCCTACTATGCGCCTATACATAGTAGGATCCTCCAAAATCTCTCTTGAATAATCTGCACTCAACTTGCCATTCTGATCCAATGGCACTGAGATAGGCTTATAGCCTGTCATACCATACTTGGACAACATGTCCAAGCCATACTGTCTCTGCAGTAATCCAATACCATGTGGTGACCTAATCACCTCAATGCCCAAGAGATATCTGAGCTCCCCCAGATCCTTCATCTCAAACTTCTATCTAAGCAAGATCTTTACATCAAAGATCTCTGCATCATGGTCCCCAGTAATGATCAGGTCATCTACATAGATGACAACAAGCACAACTCCTCTATCACTGTGTCTCATATACAGCGAGAAATCTGCATTGGCTACATGAAAGCCAATAGTGGTAAGATATTCAGAAATCTTGTTAGACCATGCTCTTGCTGCTTGTTTTAAGCCATATAAGGCTTTCTTCAACTTGCAAACATGCTCGGGGTGACTCACATCCTCATAACCAGGTGGCTGCAACATATACACCTCTTCCTGCAAATCCCCAATTCAAGAATGCATTCTTTACATCCATCTGATGTAAAGACCATTGCTTTGACGCAGCCACTGCTATCACAACTCTCATTGTTGCCACTTTTCCTGCAAATCCCCATGCAAGAATGCATTCTTTACATCACAACTCTCATTGTTGCAACTTCTTGCAAATCCCCATGCAAGAATGCATTCTTTACATCCATCTAATGTAAAGACCATTGCTTTGACGCAGCCACTGCTATCACAGCCCAGTTGCCATCTGGGCTGAAAGTTTCCTCATAGTCAATGCCATATGTCTGCGCATATCCTTTGGCTACCAATCTAGCCTTGCTATCACAGCCCAGTTGCCATCTTGGCAACTGGGCTGAAAGTTTCCTCATAGTCAATGCCATATGTCTGCGTATATCCTTTGGCTACCAATCTAGCCTTGTACGTGCTTATGCTTCCATCACTGTTATGTTTTACTTTGTACACCCACTTGCATCCAATGGCTTTCTTGCCTTCAAGCAATTGCACTAAATCCCAAGTCTCATTTCCATATAGTGCATCCATCTCCTCATCCATAGCTTTCTCCCAACACACATTTCCAACAGCTTCATCAATGCATGTGGGCTCTACAACCTGTACAACTTTTGCCATGTATGCATAGTGATGTGCCACATAACCATCATAGGTAAACCTGCACAGGATTCTTCACTCTCCCAGATCTTCACAGCTTTGCATTCATGGCTTCCATAGCCTTCTTTACACCAGGTGTTCTCATAGCTGGTATCCCGAGATCCTCATCAAGGCTCATCTCTAAGCCACTAGACTCTCCATCAACATGAGAATGCCCTGCAGAATTGTCAGGCATACTAAGGGGCTCAACCACTTTCTCTTTGCCTTTATGTGATGTACTAATCACATTTGCAGGATTGGTATTATGACGCAGCCTGCCACTCCATGGTCTATCAACACTGAACCACTAGATGAGGACTCTCCTGGTCCACTCAAAGACTGTGATTGTTGACTTGCATTCTGTGCAACCACATTTCCACTCACATCAGCCCCAACAGCTTCTTTTTCAGTAGCATACCAGCTGCTCATCTCATCAAAAACAACATCCCTGCTTACCCTCAACTCACGTGTAGCAGGGTTATAACACCTGTATCCCTTTTTCTCAAGGGAATACCCAATAAACACATTTTCAGCTTTTGGATCCAGATTAGTTCTCAGCTCATCTAGCACATGCACATATGCAATGCATCCTTTCAGATGAGACAAATCAGGATTTCTGCCAGTAAACCTCTCCTCTGGAGTTACATCATGTATGGCTGCAGTTGGAGTCCGTTTCATGATGTAAACTACTGTAGAAATAGCCTCAGCCCCAATAGCTATGTGGCATATTCTTCTCTCCCATCAATGCTCTTGCAATCTCAGCAATGTGGCCGTTTTTCCACTCAGCAACTCCATTTTGCTGCGGAGTGTATCTGCATGTAAACTGTCTCCAAATACCATTCTTCTTCAAAAATTCAGAGAACTCATTGGAGAAGTACTCTCCCCCTCAATCTGACCTTAGGCACTTTACATGTTTTCATGTTTTCTTTTTAACCATAACTCTGAAATTCTGAAAATGAGTGAACACCTCACTCTTCTCCTTCATGAAGTATACCCACACTTTCCTTGTGTGGTCACATCAATAAATGTCACATAATACCTGCAGCCTCCCATAGACATGGTCTTCGTGTAGGACCCCATACATATGAATGCACAACATCTAGTGCATTTCTGCTCACATTTCTGTTACGTGGAAATACATGCTTCATTTGCTTTCCAAATTGGCATGCTTCACATATTTTCTGCATACCTTCAACTTTAAACTTTGGCAGCCCTATCACAATTCCTTTAGTCTGTATAGACTTCATTCTTTGCACATTCACATGTCCAATTCTTTTATGCCAAATAACTGTGTCTGCAACAATTCTTGAACCATTTGCAAACATCACAGCACTCACTTCAGGCATGTTTACTTTCAATGTAAACATTCTGCCCACTCTATTGCCTTTTGCAACCAACCTGCACTTGTCTTCTTTGTTATGTTTGGAACATGAAATACATCTGCAAGGTACTTCACTTTGCCATCCTGCATAGACAATGGCACATCTCCAACATGGGCAATTGGATGAGCAGTGTCATCCCCTATTTCCACAAAACCTAGTGTTTCAAGGTTTTTTCATCTCCTTGAACCACTCCCCATGACTTGTCATGTGGTTTGAAGCACCTGAATCAACGTACCATACATCATCTTTATGTGCTGCTTCAACATTTTCAGACATGGCATTAACGGCATGCTGCATAACAAATAACCTTTCATTATCCTCATCGTTTTTATTTGAGGCTGCAATTTCCCATTTTGCATGTCAGCTGCTTCTTATAACAATTTGCCTACACATGTCTAGGCTTACCACAATTAAAGCATCCACGTGTATCATTATGCAGCCTTTGCCAATTTTCACGACCTCTTTGACTCCCCCTGCCTCTAAATTGGCCTCTTTCACCTGCGTGTTGTTGTCGTGTGAATTCTGGGACTGTTGTTGTTGCTGTTGCATGCCATAATTCTGATTACCTATTCGGCCACCTCCTTGGCCGCGTCCACGGCCTCCTCTACCTCGTCCTCTTCTTGAACTTGTGTAGAAGGCCTGTTGCTCTGAACTGTTTTTGTTTTGTGAAGACTGTTGGTCTTCACCCAAGCTCTTCTCTTCTATAATCAACATAGACACCAAATCTGTGAAATTGGGAATGTTTTCTTGAGTTTGAATAGATGTCTTGAACGCCTTGTATTGTGGCCCGAGACCACGTAGACAGACTTCCACCTTATCATCATCATCTATTGAGCCAATAGATGCAAGGGATTCCACAATACCCTTGATCTTCAATGCATAGTCATTCACAGACATACTCTTTTTCTCCATAGTATGAAGTTCATTCTTCAACTGTATCTTTCGTGCCTTGGTATTCGTTTCATAGAGTTTTACCAAGGTGTCCCATGCCTCCTTGGAAGACTTGGCATCCTGTATGTGCCCAATCATGGTGTCTTGTATACTGATAGAGAGCCAATACATAATTTTTCTGGCTCCTTGGTTCCAATCCTTGAACTTTTTCACATCTACAGCAGTCGGATTGATCTCCGATATCTCCGGTGCCTCTTCATGCTCACCTTCTATATAGTCCCAGTAACCCTTTCCCATTAGGAAATTTGTCAGCCTGAACCTCCAAGCATGGAAGTTGTTCTTATCAAGCTTCTCAGCAACAATCTGGTTTCTTGCCAGACACACAAATATACCAGAAACAGCACTCTGGTTTGTCTTGCACAAACCAGAGTGGTTTCTTGCCAGACACACAAATATACCAGAAACAGCACTCTGGTTTATCTTGCACAAATTGCTGTATTTTCAGCGGTACTTTAGTACACTCAAATGTCACAACCGCCGGTGACCTCAATGTGCATACATACACCCAATGGCAACTGTTGACCTCCTTGCAGTACACACAATGTCTACATAGCCAATCTATCTTCTTGCAGTTCTTAAAATAGAGTTCTGCAGAGAATCGATGACTTACTCGTACAGTGCTCGAAATCGCCTGCTTTCTGAAAAACGAAGGTCGTAACGTACCCGAAATGTGTTTTTGGCCGCCCCAAAAATTAAGTTCGATCAGTCATAATAGTTGCCTGATAGCTTTACTCCCGCGAAGAAAGCTCCTCAATCAGAGATTGTTTGTTGGTGTCTCCCATAGAGCTCCCGACAAGGATGTAGTCACCAACACAAATAGGGAAGAGTAGTTGAAGCTCTTACCCTCGTACTAGCCCTTAGCATGAACCAAGCTCTAATACCATGAAAAGATGCAGGGGAGAAGAGAGCTTGAGCTCTTGCAAGCACACACACACTCACAAAATCCTAATAGAGAACACACAAGGTGAGAGGCTGAAAATCTTCTTCTTCTTCACTCAACACTCAACACACCATATACAAAGATAAGAGTACACACAATATGAAAGGTACTCAACCAAATACATACTAGGGTTCTCTATAGTGTGAACCCAACTAAATGGCTGGCACTATAACTATGCCAGTCTCTAGAATGGCTGTCACATAGCCTGTCATCCCACTGGCCACATGTCACCCATGATCTCACCAACCATGCCAGTGGTGTAAGTGTGGGGCCTATCCCCCAGGCGGGTCATCGGTGTCCACCGCCTCACTAGATGAGCTCGATATCTCAACATTTACTTCACAAGGCATTGATCTAGCATTCAAGAGCAATCAGAAACTTAAATTATCCTATATATCCAACATATAAATCTTCCATGAGATACTTGATTCGAGCTTCATAAGTGTCTAAGTCACTAGCTATGAGTTCATTCATAGACTTTCAGATCTTTAGCAGTCAACGTCGATGCCATTAATTTGGCTTTGCAAGATTTAGAGTCTTGATTGATCAACTTTAGATGCAACTTCATGTTGATTCATTGTAAACAGATATTGTTTCATTAGATTTTGACATTTCACTTCTCAACAGGGGCATCCATGGCATCAATCTACCTTTGCAAGATCTAGAGTCTTTCTTGATCAACTTTAAACTTAACTTCATGTTGATTCATTGCAAATAGATGTTGGGTCATTAGATTTTGACATTTATGTTTTGAACTTGTATATTTTTGTTAGAAATCCAAAATTTCTTCTTGCTATGTGGCCTTATCCGCATTGGACTGCACTACATCCTTTGTGAGCACGCCATTAATGTCTACCTCCAGGTTGCATGTTGAGCTTCCAAGGTTGCCACCTTGTTTTGGATTGTGGACATTTCTACCAATTTAGCTCTAGATTTTGTAAGCTTAGCTCTAGATAAGTTAAGGGCATTCTACAAAGCATCTTTTTAAGTTATTAATGATGCAAATGCACTAGTTGATTTTGTTGTGCACAATTATCTATAAAAATTAATGGAATTAAACTACTTGCCACATCACAAATCTCTTGAGTCATCTTCATGAGTTCTAGCCCTTCTGATTCTCTAGATTCCTTGAGTGTCTCTATCTTGTCTAGACTTCTACTTCCAACTCTTTCTTTGGGGTTTTTTCTCTAGCTATTTCCTTATGGGACTCATCCCCCATCTCTTTGTCTTGAAACTTCTTCACTTTCTTCTAAAAGTGTGGTGCACCCTATGCTCTTGAGGCAGTTGTAAGGGGTCTTTATAGTGGTGGAGATTCCTTGATGGATAAAGTGTAAATATTGCCCAATATTTGTCTTTAAATTAGGGCCTACACTCTTAAGCTCTACTTGTAGTTGATTAAACAAAATGTGTGCCCATGCAATCGGCTTACCACAATAGATGCATAGAAATATAAACCCAATGCCCTCTTTGACATGTAAGTGAGCTTGTGGGTGAGAATGGCCATTTCAATGAGAAGCTTGCAAAGAAACCTTTCTTGAGATTCTTTGTGTTTATTGAGCTTGTTCTCCTTGCCAGTCCATTTGGAGCCAAAGTAGAGCTCCATATCCTCCTCTGTGGGGTGGGCTGATGGAACATCCATTTCTCCCTTCAAAGATAAATGAAATACCTTGGCTATATACTCAACATCAATTTGAGTAGGTGAGATCCACGTGTGGTGGTCTTCACCACCCCATTATTATGCACTTCTGTTTATGTACATTTAAGCTAATGGTCAAGGGTTCTAAGGAAGGGAAGCAAATTACAACAACCTACCTTCCCCAACTAGGTGCAATTAAATTTGGTTTCATAAAAATTGTGGAATATATGGACATCATAGGTGATTAAGCGCATGTATGTATGAGTGTTTGAGTTGATTGTGGTTGTTATACTTAGTGAGCGTTATGCATGACAAGATGAGAGATGGTCTAGATAAGATTGTTAGGGAAAATCTTGATAGAAACAACTTCCAGATTTGGAAGTATCACATGATAATTTTTTTGAAAAGGAACAAACTTTGGAATTTGGTGATAGGTGAGGAGATGAAGCCAAGGGTTCCACCAGTTAATGCAACACCTGCCCAGCTTATAGCACATAGGAACTTGATAGAGAGAGGGCATTCAAAAAGCTACATTATTTCTTGATTTGTGTGATAGATAGGATGTTATGCCCTATTTAGGATATAGATAATCCCAAGGATGCATGGAATACATTGGTGAAGTTGTATGATACAACTACTTAACCCAAGAAGATGCAGTTAAATCAAAAGATACATAAAGTGACTTGAAATAACAAGAATATCTATGTGCATGAGATTCAAGGATGTGCAGATGTAGTTGCATCTATTGGTGCCCCTATGGAAGATGATAATTTGGTTACCATTACATTGAATGGTTTGGGAAAAGAATACAAAGCATTTGAAACCTCTATTAGGGTGGTTAGAGGTGGAGACTCCCTAGATTTTGATGAGTTGGTCTCTTGCTTATTATGGAGGAGATGAAACTTGGTTTAAGTACTTCATCTAGTACTAGTGGGCATGCAAGGGACCAAGTATTCTACACTCATAGAGGTGCTAGAGGCAAGGGGAGATTTAATTTGAGAGGAAGTATAGGTGGACATGGTTGGCATGATAAGCCACCACAATAACAACAAGATTTGCAACCATCATTTGGTGCATGTGGTGGTAGAGGTATTTACCCTCATGTGATAGAGGCAAGTCTGGATCTCATGGTAGAGGTTGTTAGCAACCACAATAGGAAAATATGCATGGTATTGAGTGTCATTATTGTGGTAAACTTGGACATATGGCTAGAGATTACTACAAAAAGCAAAATGATATTTTTTTGGTGTTAAAGTACAACATGGTAATTATGCATCATCTAGCAATGAAGAACCTATAGATCATTTGTTTACCATTAAGCATTTGATGGGTAATATGATGTCATACAAAGAGAGTGATGAAACATGTATATGGATTCAAGTGTATCAAACCTCATGAAATGTCATGGAGAGTGGTTTGATAACATGATGCCTACACAAACTCATGGTTATGTTGCTACTAGTGATGATACTCAGCATCCTATTACACATGTTGGTAGTGTACCATTGAGGATGTATGATGGCAGAGTGAAAAATATGTTTGAGGTCTTGTATGTTCCATCTATTACAAAGATTTTGGCATCGGTTGGTGGAAACATGGTAGAACAAAGATTACAAGTGAGATTTAATGAGCATGGATGTTTTGTTGAAAGAAAGGGAGATTGTTTAAGCTAGATGCAAGCATACCAGATTTAATAAGCATGGATGTTTTGTTGAAAGAAAGGGAGATTGTTTAAGCTAGATGCAAGCAAACATGGTAGAACAAAGATTACATGTGAGATTTAATGAGCATGGATGTTTTGTTGAAAGAAAGGGAGATTGTTTAAGCTAGATGCAAGCATACCAGAATTAAAGTCAACCATGTTTTCTCATAGTTATGGGATAGTGCCAGACATTGATATTTTGCACAAAAGCATTGGCCATGTGAACATAAAAAAGGATTGGCCATGTGAACATACAAAAACTGAAATCTATGCAAACAAAGGGCATTGTTGGTCTACCAAGATTCAAATATGGTGGGAGTCAACATGCTTGTGATGCATGTCAATTTGAGAAACAAGTAAGATTTCCATTTGCCAAGGCTAAAAAATGAGTAGAAGACCACTTGAGGTTGTGCATAGTGACATTTGGGGTCCCACTCAAACCCAATCAATAAATGGGAGAAGATATTACATCGCATTTATTGATGATTTCAGTAGGATGACATGGATTTATTTTTTGAAAGAGAAGAGTGAAGCATTGGGCAAGTTCAAAGAGTTTAAGGCGCCTGTGGAAAAGAAATATGATCATTGGATTAAATGTTTGAGGATAGATGGTGGTGGTGTGAGTATAACTCACATGCATTTGATGGGTTCTTGAGAGAGCATGGTATTAGACGGTAACTCACATAAGTATGCTCCTCAGCAAAATGGGTGTGATAAGTGAATTGGCAAGAGCATTGATGAAGAATGAGAAGATTATGCCTTTGTATTATTAGGCAGAAGCATGTACAACGGTGTACATCTTAAATATAAGACACCTAGAGCTGCCATACATGAGAGTATTCCCAAGATGAGGATGACAGTCTTTAGGCCGAACATTGGACAACTCAAGATTTTTGGATGTGTAAGATTCCTCCCCAGCCTCTCAAGATGACCAACATCTTTCCGTGTGATTAAATTCCTCTTCAGAAATATAAAAGATCTTGTTTCTAACCGTTTTAACTTAGAGAGAGAAAATATTCTAGAGAGAGAATATTCAGATTTTGACTATTTTTAGATAGAAAAATTTCTCATATTATTAAAATGAATTCCCCTGAAACAGAAATTCAAAAAGAACTTTCCAATGTGCAATTGGAATTTATTGGAAATGGGTATAAAGGACCTTAGCCTAAGGGTTTAGATTTTCAGAAATTTTTGGATTATGGTCCAATTAAGGTTCCTATGGGCCAATAGCATCAATCCATGTGTAGGGAGGAGATAAATCCAATTTTGTAAAAGAAGATACCCAAAAATGAGTAAATGCTCACATAAGGTGAAGAGTTGAATATGTACAAGGTTTATTAATAAGAAACTATGAGTAATTTTAATAATGTGAGATATTTTGGGTATAATGATTTCATTTTGACACATATGTAAGGAAGGGGAGTCCCTTCAATACTCACATAAGATGAAGAGTTGACTATGTACAAAGTTTATTAGTAAAAAAACTAGGAGCAATATTAAAAATATGAGATATTTTGGGTATCCAAAAATGAGTAAATGCTCACATAAGATGAAGAGTTGAAAATGTACAAGGTTTATTAGTAAAAAACTATGAGCAATATTAAAAATATGAGATATTTTGGGTATCCAAAAATGAGTAAATGCTCACACAAGATGAAGAGTTGAAAATGTACAAGGTTTATTAGTAAAAAACTATGAGCAATATTAAAAATATGAGATATTTTGGGTATAATGATTCCATTTTGACACATATGTAAGGAAGGGGAGTTCTTTAAATGAGGTGCATATTTCACATGCTTGAATGAGTTTTAAACTCAAAAATAATGTGATATTTTTATCTCTCCTCTCTCTTGAACCAAACCAAATCAAAATGGAACCAAACCGAATCAAAAAGTAACCAAACTAGGTCCAAATCTAGTCCAAATTCAACCAAACTAAATTTAGAAAATTCTAGAATTCAGTTAGCTTTGGTTAGAGCTTCCCTCTCCTATAAATAGAACATGAGTCCTTTGAAAAAAATATAGAAGAATTTTACTATACTAGAGTTATGCTGAAATAATGCTAATTTCTACTATTCTCTAAAATTCTCTCCAAATTGAAGAAATTGGAGCTTCCCTCTTTCTTCAATCCCCATTGGTGGCTCCATCAACATACTTAACCAATTGATTGGTTGGGGGCCTCTACCGTGAACAAAGAATCAAGCAAATTGTAAGGTAAATGGTGAATTTTGATCTTTTCTATAATTTCTCAATGCTTCTCTCTTCTCAACCCCTCTCAAGCTTGAGAAGCTTAATTGGAATGGTCTTTGAATGCTATTGAAGTTAATTAATGAATGGTAGTGAAGAGTTATATAATTTGATGAATGCTATTGAAGTTAATTGATTAATGATAGTTAAGAATTACATAAATTTTTATTTATGCTTAATTCAAATGGTTTTTATGTAATTTCTCTCTCTCACTCAAGAAATGGTCATACTCATGACCCATTCTCAATCCAAATGAAGCTTTTCATAAATCTTTTTCTTAATCCAAGATTAATCTATACTTGAGGCCAAATTAATGGCTTTTTTCTATGCTTTTAGTTTATGTATTTCATGAATATTGATGATTCAATCCATTATGGATTATTGATCCAATTAGGGATCATTCTAATTATTTCTTGATGATAAGCTTTATCCCTTAGAAAAATTGAGATTTATCAGTCATAGCAGCAGAGCTATGGTAAAATTTTTATAAAAATTACGCATAAAATAATTTCATTCAAAGCATGAAAAGAGGACTTCCTACCATATTCTAGGAATTATCATCCTAGATTAATTGAAGATATTCATTGTAATCATAGAGAAATTGATTTTTATATTATGCATAATTGATTTTCATGCATAGAGGTATGCATAAAAGATTATTATCTTAACATAAAATTGTTACTTTTATCATAATTAGATTTCATGCAGAGAGGTATGCATAAAAGATTATTATTTTAATGTAAAAGTGTTACTTTTATCATATTTGAATTTCATGCGTAGAGGTATGCATAAAAGATGATTATTTTATTATAAAAGTATTACTTTTATCATATTTGAATTTCATGCATAGAGGTATGCATAAAAGATGATTATTTTATTATAAAAGTGTTACTTTTATCATATTTGAATTTCATGCATAGAGGTATGCATAAAAGATGATTATTTTATTATAAAAGTGTTACTTTTATCACAATTGAATTTCATGCATAGAAGTATTCATAAGAGTTGATTATTTTATTATAAAAGTGTTACTTTTATCACAATTGAATTTCATGCATAGAAGTATGCATAAGAGTTGATTATTTTATTATAAAAGTGTTACTTTTATCATATTTAGATTTCATGCATAGAAGTATGCATAAAAGATATTCTTTTTATACTAAAAGTGTGATTTTTATCATAAATGGATTTTATGCATAATTTAGATGCATAAGAGAAATTCTTTTATTCTAAAAGTGTAATTCCTACCAAATTGAATTTATGCATAAGAAGATGCATAAAAGATTGAAATTTAATTCAAAAGTGTCATTTTCATTTAAAATAAATTTATGCATAGGAAGATGCATAAAAGATTGATTTTTACTTCGAAAGTATTAATCTCCTTAAATAGAATTTATGCATAAATAAATATGTAAAGAAATCTTATATCAAATATAAGAATTCTCTTGTATTCTATAAATAGATATGAGATGAATTAAGATGTGATAAGATGTGTATGGGATGAGGTAAGAAGTGTATGTGATAGGATAAGATGTATATGGGTTGTGATAGGGCGAGAATGGATGTGATGTAAAAGATTAGATGTGAAGGCATATGGGGTTATATGAATGGGAATGTGAAAATGTATGTATGAATGTGGATATGGGATGTGGATGTATAAATGAGGATGTGAAAATTGAGATAAGCATGTAGATGTAGATGTATGGATGTGAATATGGATGTGGATGTGGATGTATGGATGTGGATATGGATGTGAATATATGATATGTGATGTGAAGGAATCTGAAGTGAAGAGATGGAAAATGATGTGATTGGATGAGTACATATATAAATGGAATGTGGAATAAGTAATGTGGATTAATGAGGGATAATGTGGAAAAATGAGGGATAATGTGGAAAAATGAGAGTTAATATAGAAATTGTATTTGTAAACTGTTTGTAAATGGCTGTTTTATGTCAAGAATGCTGGAAAAGCATTTTGACCGTCTTGTGATTAAGGTCGTGGTGGAGAACTAACTGATAAAGTTGCAACTGCTGTGACGGAGAGTCAATGGAGGACGTCTCGCGTAGCAAGGTCGACCGAGGACTTGACCAGCCTCGGTTCGATTAAAATGGTGAGCTTCCGGTACGGTGGATAAGGGACCAAGGAAGCAGCCTATGAGTGAAGCGCTAGGTCACCTGCGAAGGATCCTAGAGGGTGCTGACCATACGGTGCTCGGGCTCTGGGTCACCCAGGATACCCACCCGTGCGTCGAGGAAGATATTGGAACAAGGAGTAAGAGTTGTTTTGTGAAACCGGGCATGGATCTGGTTGATTGACCTTGCTGGTCTTCAATGCATGAGTCCATGGCTCTTTATATGGATCTGTTGGGTTGATCTTGCTGATCTTCAACGAGAGTCCATCTTGATTTTTATAAGTGATTATATTGCCGAGTATTATGGGCTAGGAACTATTGAAAAGGCCCCTGAGTGGACAGGTGGTGAGCGTTCTAGTTGCCAATGATGCCATAGATACTCTGATGAAGGAATGATGGGAAATTATGAATCAACCGGATAAATTGGAAGATTGTGATCAGTGGTACTATAGTTCATTAAAGGATTGTTTTAAAGTTAGCTGATGCTAAGAAAAAGGTAATTTCATATTGGGTGTGTAAGTGGTGTGGCTAGTTTTATGTTTGCATGAACTTCCGGCTAGGGGGCCTTGGAACTCTTTTCCTTGGTACCCGGGACAAAACCTAACCAAATTCCAAATTGGATCCCATCACTACAGTGGCTGGGCGGTTGGCTAACCCATGGGATTGGATGGGGTTAGGCTGGACTGATGGATCCGTAAATCGAGCCTCAATTTTTGTTACTATGATAGATAAAGTAAATCCCGGATAGTAATTGTTCTATGGATAGGAATCAACGGCTGTGCCTCTTGATGGGAAAAAAAGCGTTGATCCCAATGATCCAAGTGCAAGTTTCTTCCTTGATCTGACTGAGTATCTTTATAGGTGTAGTCGGATCAGTTTGATCACTAATGGTCTTGACTACGTTAGAGTAAAAAGTTATCCTGGAGCAATCACCCGTGCTTTCCGGATAAGGGAAATTTTTTCGGGTTCGGTTTGGAAAAACCGACGGATTAGTCTTTTGTCCGGATATCCGTGGTGGACGAGGCCCCGAGTGTGGGACCCTGCCTCGTGCATGAAGTGCTACTTCCGCTGCTAGTACCCCGAATCCGTTGCGCGGTGGGAACAGGGATTTCATAGTTGGTATCAGAGCGAATTGGTTAATAAAGATCAACTGAGAAGCCAAATATGTCAAAAATTTATCAAGAAGCACAAAAAGGTTGTAATTGTGTAATATAATTCATACAATTTGATATTCAAACTGAAATTCGTAATTTGGTAATTGGGTCTTCAGATGGAAGTACCGCAATTATATAGAATCCCTGACTTGCTTGAGGCCTAGACATGATGGTATTTACCTTATAATTCCAAGGGCCGTGACTACCCATATATACCGAGAGTATACTGCACCTCTTTACTGACAGTATATACGAGTAAATCTAAGACTTGAAATTATAAGCATTAATGCTATCTAGAGGATGATTTCGAATGTGGTTGATATGATTTTTAATTCTGTTTGAGAATTGATGAATTGATTTGGATTCTGATTAAAAAATGATGATTCTTGAAATTTGGTTGAAATGTAATAAGCTGAGCGAAACCTCAATGAGGATGAATGGGACGAGTCCCTGTGATGATATTCATAACTGGAATGATGATAATGATTTCAGCAAATCACTATGAGATTAGTGGATTGTGCTGTCAGATTGCTACTATTAATACTTGACTTGGTGGATCAAGTTAAGGGATGACAAATTGAGAACTTGCTTGACTGAAATCCCCATGGAGGAATCAGAAAGAAATTTTTTCGGTCTAATGGACCATTATCGTGTTAAAGATATGATTGATATGATCTGAATGAATTGTTATTTAATGATATGAATGATATGATCTGAATGAATTGTTATTTAATGATGAGTTCTATATAAGGGATATTTATTCCCGTATTCTGTTGGGTTGACCAGAATATAAGGAACCCAGAATAAATTGGATCTTAAGAAAAAGAATTGTCCTCTACTTTACGAGATGAGGACAGCTCGCACTTTTTAAGTGGGGTAGAATGTAAGATTCCTCCCCAGCCTTCGAGGTATGCAGGAGTAAGAACCTCCCTTTCTGATCTTATAATTTATTCCCTCTCTAAATAAAAGAAAGATTCTGTTTTAAAAAAGGAAGACCTTTCCCCAGAATACTTCTCAAAAGTCCCACCTGTTTTAAGGATTATGAACGATGAGTTCGGAAGTGAGAACCGGTGTTTTGGATGCCAAGGTTTTGGTCATCAATTAAAAGACTGCCCAGGATCGACAGAAGCAGTATGCAGAAAAAAAAAGGATAGTCAGAGAATTCAAAGAAGCAGATATGGTCTTCATTCGAATACGGCCCAAAAGAAGTTCTTTATCTCTTAGGAAGTATAAGAAGTTATCCCCCAGATATTGTGGGCCATATCGGATTTCAATGAAAGTAGGTGACTTAGCCTACGAGCTTTTTCTACCTCATCATCTCAAAGTTCATAATGTATTTCATGTGAACCTTCTATAGAAATATGTGCCAAACCCAAATCATGGAAAGATGGTAAAACTTCAGTGACAAGATACCGTTGGCTTCTAAGTTACGCTAACTCCTTCCTTTATATAAGTCGTAACTTTTACTTGCCGCTCGCAGTAATCTTACTCCCATCGATCTTCTTTCTTTCTTAATCTCCTTCATGGCTTGGCAACATGAATTAGTTTTATCCATGATGATTTCTCACCTTCAAGACGCAAGTGAGTCTGTGAAGAAGGATTTTATAGAACTGTATGAGCGCTCACTTTTCCCTCACTTGGGAACTTCTGTAGCTCAGACCAAATGGCGGACCTGTCGAGATATAACTAGGGTAACATCGTGGGGGCGACAGCACTTTTGTAACAATGTTTGCTTGGCAATGGTTATTGAAGCCTTGGGTTTGGGTCCCCGATACTACTGTGTGATGAGATTAAGGCATGGTGGATTTTCTGAGCAGGTCTTCTTACTAGCATGTTTTCTTCCTCACCAGAAGATATGCCTTTATCCCGTTTTTGGCTTGCCTCTCTCAGAGGTCCTTTTAATAGGTCACCTCATACCAATGAGATAGGTGCTGCAATAACCAGCCGAATTATTCCCATAGATGAGTTACCTTATACGTGTGCAGCTTGTGAGTGCTGCTTTTGTGACCACATGATGGACGGACTTATGGAATTATAAAGAGTTCTTCTATCTTTACTGTATATGTTCCAAGAATGAATAAAGTTGAAATCTTGTTCTTGTCTTGAATCTTGCTCTCTTTGAGACTTTTCTTGGTGGTTAATCTTAATTAAATTTTCTCTTAGTCTCATATTCGTGCATCTTGCGAAAATACCCCCAGTTTGTGAGATGAGGACATCTCGTGTTTTTCAAGTGTGGGAGAGAATGTAAGATCCCTCCCCAGTCTCTCAAGATGACCAACATCTTTCCGTGTAATTAAATTCCTCTTCAGAAATATAAAAGATCTTGTTTCTAATCGTTTTAACTTAGAGAGAGAAAATATTCTAGAGAGAGAATATTCAGATTTTGACTATTTTTAGATAAAAAAATTTCTCATATTATTAAAATGAATTCCCCTGAAACAGAAATTCAAAAAGAACTTTCCAATGTGCAATTGGAATTTATTGGAAATGGGTATAAAGGACCTTAGCCTAAGGGTTTAGATTTTCAGAAATTTTTGGATTATGGTCCAATTAAGGTTCCTATGGGCCAATAGCATCAATCCATGTGTAGGGAGGAGATAAATCCAATTTTGTAAAAGAAGATACCCAAAAATGAGTAAATGCTCACATAAGGTGAAGAGTTGAATATGTACAAGGTTTATTAATAAGAAACTATGAGTAATTTTAATAATGTGAGATATTTTGGGTATAATGATTTCATTTTGACACATATGTAAGGAAGGGGAGTCCCTTCAATACTCACATAAGATGAAGAGTTGACTATGTACAAAGTTTATTAGTAAAAAAACTAGGAGCAATATTAAAAATATGAGATATTTTGGGCATCCAAAAATGAGTAAATGCTCACATAAGATGAAGAGTTAAAAATGTACAAGGTTTATTAGTAAAAAACTATGAGCAATATTAAAAATATGAGATATTTTGGGTATCCAAAAATGAGTAAATGCTCACACAAGATGAAGAGTTGAAAATGTACAAGGTTTATTAGTAAAAAACTATGAGCAATATTAAAAATATGAGATATTTTGGGTATAATGATTCCATTTTGACATATATGTAAGGAAGGGGAGTTCTTTAAAGGAGGTGCATATTTCACATGCTTGAATGAGTTTTAAACTCAAAAATAATGTGATATTTTTATCTCTCCTCTCTCTTGAACCAAACCAAATCAAAATGGAACCAAACCGAATCAAAAAGTAACCAAACTAGGTCCAAATCTAGTCCAAATTCAACCAAACTAAATTTAGAAAATTCTAGAATTCAGTTAGCTTTGGTTAGAGCTTCCCTCTCCTATAAATAGAACATGAGTCCTTTGAAAAAAATATAGAAGAATTTTACTATACTAGAGTTATGCTGAAATAATGCTAATTTGTACTATTCTCTAAAATTCTCTCCAAATTGAAGAAATTGGAGCTTCCCTCTTTCTTCAATCCCCATTGGTGGCTCCATCAACATACTTAACCAATTGATTGGTTGGGGGCCTCTACCGTGAACAAAGAATCAAGCAAATTGTAAGGTAAATGGTGAATTTTGATCTTTTCTATAATTTCTCAATGCTTCTCTCTTCTCAACCCCTCTCAAGCTTGAGAAGCTTAATTGGAATGGTCTTTGAATGCTATTGAAGTTAATTAATGAATGGTAGTGAAGAGTTACATAATTTGATGAATGCTATTGAATTGAATGGTAGTGAAGAGTTACATAATTTGATGAATGCTATTGAAGTTAATTGATTAATGATAGTTAAGAATTACATAAATTTCCATTTATGCTTAATTCAAATGGTTTTTATGTAATTTCTCTCTCTCACTCAAGAAATGGTCATACTCATGACCCATTCTCAATCCAAATGAAGCTTTTCATAAAGCTTTTTCTTAATCCAAGATTAATCTATACTTGAGGCCAAATTAATGGCTTTTTTCTATGCTTTTAGTTTATGTATTTCATGAATATTGATGATTCAATCCATTATGGATTATTGATCCAATTAGGGATCATTCTAATTATTTCTTAATGATAAGCTTTATCCCTTAGAAAAATTGAGATTTATCAGTCATAGCAGCGGAGCTATGGCAAAATTTTTATAAAAATTACGCATAAAATAATTTCATTCAAAGCATGAAAAGAGGACTTCCTACCATATTCTAGGAATTATCATCCTAGATTAATTGAAGATATTCATTGTAATCATAGAGAAATTGATTTTTATATTATGCATAATTGATTTTCATGCATAGAGGTATGCATAAAAGATTATTATCTTAACATAAAAGTGTTACTTTTATCATAATTAGATTTCATGCAGAGAGGTATGCATAAAAGATTATTATTTTAATGTAAAAGTGTTACTTTTATCTTATTTGAATTTCATGCATAGAGGTATGCATAAAAGATGATTATTTTATTATAAAAGTGTTACTTTTATCATATTTGAATTTCATGCATAGAGGTATGCATAAAAGATGATTATTTTATTATAAAAGTGTTACTTTTATCATATTTGAATTTCATGCATAGAGGTATGCATAAAAGATGATTATTTTATTATAAAAGTGTTACTTTTATCTTAATTGGATTTCATGCATAGAAGTATGCATAAGAGTTGATTATTTTATTATAAAAGTGTTACTTTTATCACAATTGAATTTCATGCATAGAAGTATGCATAAGAGTTGATTATTTTATTATAAAAGTGTTACTTTTATCATATTTGGATTTCATGCATAGAAGTATGCATAAAAGATATTCTTTTTATACTAAAAGTGTGATTTTCATCATAAATGGATTTTATGCATAATTTAGATGCATAAGAGAAATTCTTTTATTCTAAAAGTGTAATTCCTACCAAATTGAATTTATGCA
Source organism: Cibotium barometz (assembly GCF_041138505.1). Lineage (NCBI taxonomy): Eukaryota > Viridiplantae > Streptophyta > Polypodiopsida > Cyatheales > Cibotiaceae > Cibotium > Cibotium barometz. The sequence continues at coordinate 8,917,593 of NC_141111.1, read as the reverse complement.
TAAGAAGATGCATAAAAGATTGAAATTTAATTCAAAAGTGTCATTTTCATTTAAAATAAATTTATGCATAGGAAGATGCATAAAAGATTGATTTTTACTTCGAAAGTATTAATCTCCTTAAATAGAATTTATGCATAAATAAATGTGTAAAGAAATCTTATATCAAATATAAGAATTCTCTTGTATTCTATAAATAGATATGAGATGAATTAAGATGTGATAAGATGTGTATGGGATGAGGTAAGAAGTGTATGTGATATGATAAGATGTATATGGGTTGTGATAGGGTGAGAATGGATGTGATGTAAAAGATTAGATGTGAAGGCATATGGGGTTATATGAATGGGAATGTGGATGTGGAGATGGGAGTGTGGATGTATGAATGTGAAAATGGATGTATGCATGAAGATGTATATGCATAGATGTGACAAACAAAGGATTAATTTGTTAATCAGTGATTAATCAGTACTAATCACTGTATTTTGGTGCAATTGAGGGTTCAAATTAACCATTGGGTATTTGATACAAATCCCTATAACTTCATATTGCAATTCGGAGATGGTTTGATACTCTAACCATTCCGTACAGATTTGTTACCCTTGGTTTAATTTCTTGTGAATTTATGCTGATAAATCTATTGTAATCATCACCTAAACACTAGATTGAGTTGTAAAAGGGTAGACACTACCCTTGAATCTTGAAATTGGATCAAGAAGTAATACCCCCTTCACATCATCATGAGTATGGCACAAGAGATAGCCAAATTTAATGGGGAGCATTTTTACACATGGCAGACAAAAACCATGTATTTACTCATGAGGAAAAATCTGTGGGGGCTAGTTGAGGGAAGAGATGAATGCCCAGAGGTGAGTGGGAAAAATGAGTGGAAGAGCAGGAATGAGAAAGCATTAGGACTTATTGCACTCAGTTTAAATGATGAAATCATTCATCACATCACAGGGATACAATGGGCAAAAGATGCATGGGATGAACTCAATAAATTATTTGGCACTCAAGCAAAAAATTCAAAGATAAATCTGTTAATGCGATTCTACAAATTGGATATGAAGGAAAGTGAACCTTTAATCACACACTTGAACAAATATAAAAGCATTAAGCAAACTGGCAACTATTGGCAAAAAGGTAGAAGATGATGAGGCACTAGCAGTGCTTCTGAAGAGTGTGGACAAAGGTGAATATAAAAACATTGTAGCAACATTAAAGAATGTACCTGAATTGAAGCTGCACGAGATAGAAGGAGCTCTACTAGAGCAAGAGACCAAAGTCAAAGAGAAGAAATGGTTGGACTCAACAGCTGGAGAAGAAAAAGCATTCTTCACCTGAGGAGGATTCTCTCGAGGATGAGGAAGAGGCAGAGTAGGAGGAAGGACCTTCACTTGCCACAACTGTGGAAAGCCAAGACACATGGCAAGAGACTGCTACTACAAACCCAGTGGAGAAGGAACGACATCGGCAAACTTCATGGAGGCTCCTAAGGAAGTGGAGTCAGATCATCTTTTCTGAGAGAGAGAGAAACCCCACAACCCAATGTAGCCTGCCCCAACAGAGTAAAACCACCCATGAGCCACCGATGATGTAGGCCATGTGATAGATGTATGTGTGAGCACTTTAGTCAAGGTCACGGGCACTTGTAGTAGCCTTGGACACATAGAGAGAGAGTGTGTCAAGGACTATGAGTTTAGGGACTTGAGGCACTGGTCGCGGACTAGTAAGAGGGAAACTTGGTATAGGGTCCAGGTGTGCTAAGAGTATTCACTTGAGGGGAGGTGTTGAAATATACAAGTGAATAGGGTGTGTGCGGGAACAAGCCCTTAGCAAGAGGCTATAAAAGAGAATCTGTAAATGTGAGAGAAGCTGTGAAAAGGTGAGAAGTATCTACTGGGAGAGAATAAAGGGTAGCATGAGGAGATTTAGGAGGTGTCGAGATATTCTGGGAAGAGGTGGAGAGAATCAAGCAAAAGAGGTGGAGTGAATCAAGGAGAGATCAGTGGGATTAGATGCTTGGATGTAAACTCTATAAATTGAGGCATTGGCCTAATGAGAATTTGCTGGTTTTTGATTATCTATGCCTACATTAAGCTATCAATTAATTTCTCACTAATCACATCTTAATTATTATCTAATCTCTTTTCTAATGATGTTGATTCTAGCATTTGATCCACCATAGCTCATCACATTGCTGCAAATTTAACAATATCTAGAGGCGTTAGAAGCTCTTTATGGATCAGAATACAAAGTTTAAGATTTTTGATGTTGTGTGATCCAATTTTATTAGTCAATTCTATTCAATTCCAGAATGGGTCTACATTTGAGAAAGCTCAAGTTAAGGTGGATTGGACCTTACCAGATATCCATGAAATTTAGTACAGGCACATTTCAGCTCACATTGCTCGATGGTGTGAAGCTGTTGAAGCCAATTAATGGGTTCAGATTGAAACCTTACTTTGGTAAATTGTTAGAACCAACACCTGTGTACACCATTTTTGTCACACCCCTACATGACACGTGTTTAAATACACATAGTGTGGGTTGCTGGTTTATTATTACTACATCATGGGGGTGGCATGTATCTATTTCTCTTAGCCACCCTATCACCTCGATTTGTGCTCCTTGAGTCCATGATTCATAAATCTATACCTTGATTTTTTGTCCATTGCTGCTCTGCTGTGACCTTTCTCAAGGACAAGGGCACTTACCTAAACACATTTTTCATTCTTGCCAAGTTTTTTCACAAAGTTGATTGCTTTGTTGCTCTCCGTTTTTCCCCTTTGTGTGTATATGTATAGTTTACTTTTATAGTTTACTATTATATGTATGCTTCTATATAGGGAAAAGAGTATGTGTTTGTGTGTATAAATGTGTATGTATTATTATATAATTTACTAAGGTATCTATAGTTTACTTTTGTAGTTTACTATTATATGTATCCTTCTATACAAGGAAGAGAGTATGTGTTTGTGTGTATAATGTTGGAAATAGGGTTGCAAGAATGCATACACACATACACACAGTGGAGAAGCTCAAAGAGCACATAATGAGATGATAGATAGATCATAAATGTGTGCTATACAAAGATGATAAGTATACCCCAAGATGGGTGTATACTAGCATGGGAAAAAAACCTCTTAAAGAGGGAAAAAAGTGCCCCAGTTGGTCCTAGTGTGTTCACACACATCACTACCAAATATGGCTAAAATCCCCCCTAGGAGTAATGATGTGAACAAGGGGTAAAGTGGCACTAGAAGTACAGAAATGTGCCAGGCTCTTTGGAATGTGATAGGGAGACCAAGCTAATCCCCAAAGGGAATTAAGTTTAAAGCTTTGCAAAAAGCTTCAAACTTCTCTCTTGAGAGAGCCTTTGTGAACAAATCTGCCAAGTTGTCATGTGTTGACACATAAGCCAAGTTGATATCCCTTGTAGGGCATCTCTCCCCAACATAATGATAGTGCACCTCTATGTGCTCTGTGCGAGCATGAAAAATTAGATTCCTTGTAACCGCCATAGTGCTCTGATTGTTAGTGAAGATGGTAGTGGCTGAGGACTCGCCACTACCCAAATCAACAATAAGGCACGTGAGCCAAACAAACTCAACTATAGCTGTAAATACTACACTGTACTCAGCTTCACAGCTAGAAGTGGCCACAATGGCTTGCTTTTTGAAGCCATAAATACATGAATCACTAAGGCAAAAGTAAAACCACTCGTGGACACTCATGTGTTATAACATCCAACCCAGTCTGAGTTTGTAAATTGCATGTAGTTATGATTTACCCCCCTTTAGATGCAATAACCCATAGTGTCCTTTAGGTAATGGAACACCCATTTAACATACTACCAATGCTTTGTGCTTGGGCGATGCATAAATCTGCTCAATATTGAGACCATATACTGAATGTTAAGCCTGGTGTTACATAAAAAGATAAGGCATCCAGTTTCTTGATATACAAGCCAGCATCAAAAGCGTTACTTTCATCTTCAAGACTTAGTCATAAACCTGGCTCCATAGGTGTAGCCACCACAGGTTTACAGTCTTCAAGATTGAACCTCTTCAACAATGCATCTATGTATTTCATGTGCAACATAACAATGCCATCATTACGCTGCCAAAACTCAATGCATCTATGTATTTCCTGTGCAGCATAACAATGTCATCATTACGCTGCCAAAAGTCAATGCCTAAATAGTAAAAAGAGAGTAGAGGGGAACACCGAAGACAACCTTATCCTTTGTGACCTTCTTAAAACCTGTGGATTTCTTTGTACACCCTACACTCTAGCATGTGGAGTAACATTTCTCTCTTGCCTTACACCTAGAGTACATAAGGCTAGGATGTCGAGTTCTTCGTCTAGACTATCCGAGCTAGATGGCTCATAACCTGTTAGGCCAATTCCTTCAACCTTCTTTTTGCCTTTGTCAACAAAACTTCCACTTGTTCTCACACTACCATGTCTCAACCTTCCTGACCATGGACTTACATTATCACTTCCACTAGATGTTTCACCTGCCTCTCAGACAATGAAGTATAACTCTCTTTTGGTAAGTTTACATGCACATCTTCATCTATGTCATCAACCATAACATCCTCTTTGTTTTTGTACCAACTTTCCAACTCATTAAACACTACATCTCTAGAAATGAGCACCTATCTAGTTTCTAGATTGTAACATTTGTAAGCCTTTCTGTCTTGTGCATAACCAATGAATATGCACTTCTCAACCTTTAGGTCCAACTTCCTTCTCTTCTCATCCGGAACATGTACACTTAAGCAATACATCCTATGAAATCCCTGTTCCCACCGCGCAACGGATTCGGGGTACTAGCAGCGAAAGTAGCACTTCATGCGCGAGGCAGGGTCCCACACTCGGGGCCTCGTCCACGGATATCCGGACAAAAGACTAATCCGTCGGTTTTTCCAAACCGAACCCGAAAAAATTTCCCTTATCCGGAAAGCACGGGCGATTGCTCCTCCGGGATAACTTTTTACTCTAACGTAGTCAAGACCATTAGTGATCAAACTGATCCGACTGCACCTATAAAGATACTCGGTCAGATCAAGGAAGAAACTTGCATTTGGATCATTGGGATCAACGCTTTTTTCCCCATCAAGAGGCACAGCCGTTGATTCCTATCCATAGAACAATTACTATCCGGGATTTACTTTATCTATCGTAGTAACAGAAATTGAGTCTCGATTTACGGATCCATCAGTCCAGCCTAACCCCATCCGATCCCATGGATCCAATTTGGAATTTGGTTAGGTTTTGTCCCGGGTACCAAGGAAAAGAGTTCCAAGGCCCCCTAGCCGAAAGTTCATGCAAACATAAAACTAGCCACACCACTTACACACCCAATATGAAATTGTCTTTTTCTTAGCATCAGCTAACTTTAAAACAATCCTTTAATGAACCATAGTACCACTGATCACAATCTTCCAATTTATCCGGTTGATTCATAATTTCCCATCATTCCTTCATCAGAGTATCTATGGCATCATTGGCAACAACTAGAACGCTCACCACCTGTCCACTCAGGGGCCTTTTCAATAGTTCCTAGCCCATAATACTCGGCAATATAATCACTTATAAAAATCAAGATGGACTCTCGTTGAAGATCAGCAAGATCAACCCAACAGATCCATATAAAGAGCCATGGACTCATCCATTGAAGACCAGCACGGTCAATCAACCAGATCCATGCCCGATTTCACAAAACAACTCTTACTCCTTGTTCCAATATCTTCCTCGACGCACGCGTGGGTATCCTGGGTGACCTAGAGCCCGAGCACCATATGGTCAGCACCCACCCTCTAGGATCCTTCGCAGGTGACCTAGCGCTTCACTCATAGGCCGCTTTCTTGGTCCCTCATCCACCGTACCAACAGAAGCTCACCATTTTAATCGAACCGAGGCTGGTCAAGACCTCGGTCGACCTTGCTACGCGAGACGTCCTCCATTGACTCTCCGTTAGCAGTTGCAACTTTATCAGTTAGTTCTCCACCATGACCTTAATCACAAGACGGTCAAAATGCTTTTCCAGCATTCTTGACATAAAACAGCCATTTACAAAGCATTTACAAACAGTTTACAAATACAATTTCTATATTAACTCTCATTTTTCCACATTATCCCTCATTAATCCACATTACTTATTCCACATTCCATTTATATGTGTACTCATCCAATCACATCATTTTCCATCTCTTCACTTCAGATTCCTTCACATCACATATCATATATTCACATCCATATCCACATCCACATTCACATCCATACATCCACATCTACATGCTTACCTCCATTTTCACATCCTCATTTATACATCCACATCCCATATCCACATTCATACATACACATCCATATCCACATTCATACATCCACATCCACATGCATACATCCACTATCACGTCCTCATTCATACATCCACATCCACATACATACATACATCCACATCTACATCCACATTCACATACATCCACATCCACATTCCCATTCACATCTATACATCCACATACATACATACATCCACATCCACATTCCACATTCACATCTATACAGCCACATCTACATCCCTTTGTGCAAAAAACAGAGTATGTGGGGGGTTCAGATCTGGGGCCTTAGAGTTCAAATTGAAAAGATGGGAGAAGAGAGCTTGAGCTCTTGCAAGCACACACACACTCACAAAACCCTAATAGAGAACACACAAGGTGGAGGCTGAAAATCTTCTTCTTCTTCACTCAACACTCAACACACCATATACAAAGATAAGAGTACTCACATATGAAAGGCACTCAACCAAATACATATTAGGGTTCTCTATAGTGTGAACCCAACTAAATGAGCTGGTGCTATAACTATGCCAGTCTCTAGAATGGCTGTCACACAGCCTATCATCCCACTGACTGCATATCACCCATGATCTCATCAACCATGCCAGTGGTGTAAGTGTGGGGCCTATCCCCCAGGTGGGTCATCAGTGTCCACCACCTCACTAGATGAGCTTGATATCCCTTGAGCTCAACTCCATCTCATGTACACCAAGCGAAGCCCTAAATTTGCGAAGCTTCTCTGTACCCAATGCTTTGGTGAAGATGTCAGCTACCTGATCCTCTGTGCTGACATAAACAAGGTCAACATCTCCTGCCGCCATGACCTTCTCTTTGACAAAATGGTAGTGGACCTCTATATGCTTCATACGAGCATGAAAAACTGGGTTCCTGGCCAATTGTATACTGCTAATGTTGTCACAAAAAATGATAACTTGTCTATCCTCACTGATAGACCCAAATTTGCAAGTAGCTTTTTCAACCAAGCTACCTCACATGCTGCCATAGCAGCACCTCTGTACTCGGCAACCGTAAGCTGCTTCTTGTTGCTCCAAGTCACAGCAGAACTTCCCAAAGAAAACATGAATCCACTAGTATATCTTCTATCACTACTAGCCCAATTAGCATCTGTGTACCCATGTACACATATCTCTGTCCCAGTTTCATAAAATAATCCACAATGCAAAGTAGACCTCACATACCTCAGTATGCATTTCAATGCATCCAAGTGTGGCTTCCGAGGAACCTGCATAAACTGACTCACCAACCCAACACATAGCTCAAATCTAGCCTGGTGATCGTCATGTAGATCAAGCTTCCTACTATGCGCCTATACATAGTAGGATCCTCCAAAATCTCTCCTGAATCTGCACTCAACTTGCCATTATGATCCAATGGCACTGAGATAGGCTTATAGCCTGTCATACCATACTTGGACAACATGTCCAAGCCATACTGTCTCTGCAGTAATCCAATACCATGTGGTGACCTAATCACCTCAATGCCCAAGAAATATCTGAGCTCCCCCAAATCCTTCATCTCAAACTTCTGTCTAAGCAAGATCTTTACATCAAAGATCTCTGCATCATGGTCCCCCTTTATGATCAAGTCATCTACATAGATGACAACAAGCATAACCCCTCTATGACTGTGTCTCACATATAACAAGAAATCTGCATTCGCTACATGAAAGCCAATAGTGACAAGATATTCTTGTCAGACCATGCTCTTGGTGCTTGTTTTAAGCTATACAAGGCTTTCTCCAACCTGCAAATATGCTCGGGGTGACACATCCTCATAACCAGGTGGCTGCAACATATACACTTCTTCCTGCAAATCCCCATGTAAGAATACATTCTTTACATCCATTTGATATAAAGACCATTGCTTTGACACAGCCACTGCTATCATAACTCTCACTGTTGCCATCTTGGCAACTGGGCTGAAAGTTTTCTCATAATCAATGCCATATGTCTGCGCATATCCTTTGGCTACCAATCTAGCCTTGTACCTGCTTATGCTTCCATCACTGTTATGTTTTACTTTGTACACCCACTTGCATCCAATGGCTTTCTTGCCTTCAGGCAATTGCACTAAATCCCAAGTCTCATTTCCATATAGTGCATCCATCTCCTCATCCATAGCTTTCTCCCAACACACATTTTCAATAGCCTCATCAATGCATGTGGGCTCTACAACTTGCACAACCTTTGCCATGTATGCATAGTGATGTGCCACATAACCATCATAGGTAAACCTCTGCACAGGGTTCTTCACTCTCCCAGATCTTCACAGCTTTTCATTCATGGCTTCCATTGCCTTCTTTACACCAGGTGTTCTCATAGCTGGGATCCCAAGCTCCTCATCAAGGCTCATCTCTGAGCCACTAGACTCTCCATCAACATGAGAATGCCCTGCAGAAATGTCAGGCATACTAAGGGGCTCAACCACTTTCTCTTTTTCTTTACATGATGTACTAATCACATTTGCAGGACTAGTATTATGATGTAGCCTACCACTCCAAGGTCTATCAATTGAACCACTAGATAAGGACTCTCCTGGTCCACTCAAAGACTGTGATTGCTGACTTGTATTTTGTGCTACCACATTTCCACTCACATCAGCCCCAACAGCTTCTTTTTCAGCAACATACCAGCTGCTCATCTCATCAAAGGCAACATCCCTGCTTACCCTTAACTCACGTGTAGCATGGTTATAACACATGTATCCCTTTTGCTCAAGGGAATATCCAGTAAACACACATTTTTCAGCTTTTGGATCCAGCTTAGTTCTCAGCTCATCTGGCACATGCACATATGCAATGCATCCAAAAACTTTCAGATGAGACAAATCAGGTTTTCTGCCAGTAAACCTCTCCTCTAGAGTTACATCATGTGTGGCTGCAGTTGGGGAGTCCTGTTCATGATGTAAACTGCTGTAGAAACAGCCTTAGTCCAATAGCTATGCGGCATATTCTTCTCTTCCATCAATGCTCGCGCAATCTCAGCAATGTGCCTGTTTTTCCGCTCAGCAACTCCATTTTGCTGCAGAGTGTATCTGCATGTAAACTGTCTCCAAATACCATTCTTCTTCAAAAATTCAGAGAGAACTCATTGGAGAAGTACTCTCCCCCTCCATCTGACCTTAGGCACTTTACATATTTCCCTGTTTGCTTTTCAACCATAACTCTGAAATTCTGAAAGTGAGTGAACACCTCACCCTTCTCCTTCATGAAGTATACCCACACTTTCCTTGTGTGGTCTCATCAATAAATGTCACATAACACCTATAGCCTCCCATGGACATGGTCTTCGTAGGACCCCATACATTTGAATGCACAACATCTAGTGCATTTTTGCTCACATTTCTGTTACGTGGAAATACATGCTTTGTTTGCTTTCCAAATTGGCATGCTTCACATATTTTCTGCATACCTTCAACTTTAAACTTTGGCAGCCTTGTCACAATTCCTTTAGTCTGCATAGACTTCATTCTCTGCACATTCACATGTCCAATTCTTTTATGCCAAATGTCTGTGTCTGCAACAATTCCTGAACCATTTGCAAACATCGCAGCACTCACTTCAGGCATGTTTACATTCAACGTAAACATTCTGCCCAATCTATTGCCTTTTGCAACCAACCTGCACTTGTCTTTAAAGTCTTCAACATAACAACCCCATCACGGTTAAAAAGAACCTGGAAACCCTGCTCAATCATCTGGCCCAATTGAAACCAGATTCTTTGTTATATTTGGAACATGAAGTACATCTGCCTGCTGCAAGGTAGTTCACTTTGCCATCCTGCATAGACAATGGCACATCTCCAACATGGGCAATTGGATTAGCAGTGTCATCCCCTGTTTCCACAAAACCTGGTCTTTCAATGTTTTTCATCTCCTTGAACCACTCCCCACCATGACTTGTCATGTGGTTCGAAGCACCTGAATCAACGTACCATACATCATCTTTATGTGCTGCTTCTACATTTTCAGACATGGCATTAACGACATGCTGCATAACAAACAACCTTTCATTATCCTCATTGTTTCTGCTCGAGGATGCATAGTTGTTTTGTTGCAATTTCCTATTTTGCATGTCAGCTTGCTTCTTATAACAATCTGCCTACACATGTCCAGGCTTACCACAACAAAAGCATCCACGTGTATCATTATACTGCCTTTGCCAATTTCCACGACCTCTTTGACTCCCCCTGCCTTTGAATTGGCCTCTTCCACCTACGTGTTGTTGTTGTTGTTGTGAATTCTGGGACTGTTGTTGTTGTTGCTGCTGGGGGCCATAATTCTGATTACCTGTTCGGCCACCTCCTTGACCGCGTCCACGGCCTCCTCTACCTCGTCCTCTTCCTGAACTTGTGTAGAAGGCCTGTTGCTCTGAACTATTTTTGTTTTGTGAAGACTGTTGATCTTCACCCAAGCTCTTCTCTTCTATTATCAACATAGACACCAAATCTGTAAAATTGGGAATGTTTTCTCGAGTCTTAATAGATGTCTTGAACGCCGTGTATTGTGGCCCGAGACCACGTAGACAGACTTCCACCTTGTCATCATCATCTATTGAAACACCAATAGATGCAAGGGATTTCACAATACCCTTTATCTTCAATGCATAGTCATTCATAGACATACTCTTTTTCTCCACAGTATGAAGTTCATTCTTCAACTGTATCTTTCGTGCCTTGGTATTTGTTTCATAGAGTTTTACCAAGGTGTCCCACGCCTCCTTGGGGGACTTGGCATCTTGTATGTGCCCAATCATGGTGTCCTGTATACTGATAGAGAGCCAATACATAACTTTTCTGGTTCCTTGGTTCCAGTCCTTGAACTCTTTCACATCTGTAGCAGTCGGATTGATCTCCGGTATCTCCGGTGCCTCTTCATGCTCACCTTCTATGTAGTCCCAGTAACCCTTTTCCATCAGGAAATTCGTCAACCTGAACCTCCAAGCATGGAAGTTGTTCTTATCAAGCTTCCCAGCAACAATCTGGGTTATGCCATCATTTGACATCTTGCCAGACACAAATTTACCAGAAACAGCACTCTGGTTTGTCCTACACAAACTGCTGTATTTTCTACAGCGATAGTGTAGTAGACTCAAATGTCACAACCAGTGACCTCAATGTGTATACATACACCCTATGCCAACTGTTGACCTCCTTGCAGCACACACAGTGTCTGCACAGCCAATCTGTCTTCTTGCAGTTCTTAAAACAGAGTTCTGCAGAGAATCGATGACTTACCCGCAGTGCTTGGAATCGTCTACTTTCTGAAAAACGGAGGTCGAGATGCGCCCGAAACGTGTTTTCGACCCAAAAAAATCCTGTCCAATAGGACAACATAGTTGCCCTATAGTTTTACTCCCGCGAAGAAAGCTCCTCAATCAGAGATCGTTTACCGGTGCCTCCTGTAGAGCAGGGTGTAGTCGCCAACACAAATAGGGAAGAGTGGTTGAAGCTCTTACCCTCGTACCGCTTCTTGTGCTTCTCTTGCTTGCAGCTCAGCCCTTAGCATGAACCAGGATCTGATACCATGAAAAGATGCAGGGGAGAAGAGAGCTTGAGCTGTTGCAAGCACACACACACTCACAAAACCCTAATAGAGAACACACAAGGTGAGAGGCGGAAAATCTTCTTCTTCTTCTTCACTCAACACTCAACACACCATATACAAAGATAAGAGTACTCACATATGAAAGGTACTCAACCAAATACATATTAGGGTTCTCTATAGTGTGAACCCAACTAAATGAGTTGGCGCTATAACTATGCAGTCTCTAGAATGGCTGTCACACAGCCTGCCATCCCACTGGCCGCATATCACCCATGATCTCACCAACCATGCCAGTGGTGTAAGTGTGGGGCGTATCCCCCAGGCGGGTCATCATCAGTGTCCACTGCCTCACTAAGATGAGCTCGATATCTCAACACAAATGAGCTCAAATCCTTTCAAGGCCATCAATAGCAATTAGTCTAGTAGAGGATTAAGCCAAGAAACACAAGATTTGACCAAACATTGAATGCTTAATCTCTGTTTTACCAAAGACACCAGCAGATTTGATGAAGAGCTTGGATCTCACTGTAGACTTGATCAAATCAAAAACTGTCTCCAGCTTGTAGAGCACCCTTGAAAACCCCTAGGGCCAAGAGTAATTAGAACCATTTCATCTGGTGTAGACAAGAGCTCCAATTTCTTTAGAAAAAAAGGCGCCTGCAGATTCGCGAATTTTGGCAACTACAGTAGGCGGTTTGGCGCATTTCTTTGATGGGCTAGAGCATGGGGCTTGTTGTAGCTAAAATCTGGAGGCTATTGTCTGGAGGGAGATCAAGCCCCTCCACTAGCTGGGGGTGCAGAGAGCTTGTTGAAAAAGACTAAAAAAGTGATTATCTCTTAATTCTAATTAGCTAGGTGATTAGCAAGATAATGGGCTCATAAATTTGATGGATTCTAGGCTAGGCTCTGATACCATGTTAAATTTGTAGCAATGTGATGAGCTATGGTGGATCAAATGCTAGAATCAACATCATTAGAAAAGAGATTAGATGATAATTAAGGCGTGATTAGTGAGCAATTAACTGATAGCTTAATGTAGGCATGGATAATCAAAAACCAGCAAATTCTCATTAGGCCAATGCCTCAATTTATAGAGTTTACATCCAAGCATCTAATCCCACTGATCTCTCCTTGTTGATTCACTCCACCTCTTTTGCTTGATTCTCTCCACCTCTTCCCAAAATATCTCCACACCTCCTAGATCTCCTCATGCTACCCTTTATTCTCTCCCAGTAGATACTTCTCACCTTTTCACAGCTTCTCTCACATTTACAGATTCTCTTTTACAGCCTCTTGCTAAGGGCTTGTTCTCGCACCACACACCCTATTCACTTGTATATTTCAACAGATATAACATCGGCATTCCAGTTACTCTGAAGTCTCTTCTCCCCTAATGCTAGCATAACTACTCCAGATGATGTATGACTGACTCCTCCAGAGAAAGTCTATGAGTCATTTCTACTTGAAAACTTGGAATAATAAATTCCATCAACATAACTACTTCTAGACCATATACTAATGAAAAAGGAGTGTGATCTATTGCCACTTTATAAGTTGTCTGGAATTCCGATAGTGCCGAATATAACCTTTGATCCCATTCTAATTAACTATCTTCTTCAAGATTTTTTACAACATTTGGTTTATGGATTCAGCCTGACCATTTTCCTGTGGTTGGATAATAAATTATGGATTGGATGTGAATTATCATATGATACTCTTGGTGACCTCATTCAAGAAATATCCACCTTGATTCATTGACCAATTTAATTGGAAAACCAAATTTGGTCATTATATCATTTTATACAAGAATTTTGCTACTAATGTAGCCTTATTATCTCTGAGAGCTTTAGCTTCAACCACTTTGTGCAATAAACACAGTACTACCCACCTGAATGTATTTATTATCGATTCTTTGAGCTGGGGGCTTGAAAGGTCCTATAAAGTCCCATCCACATTTTTGAAATCTTCCAACGACAATATTGGAGTATGGAGCATTCTATCCCCACATTCATTAGCTATCCTAATCGTTGGTAGAAGTCATAGGCTTTGGCAAACTACAAAGCATCTTTTAACATTATGGGGACCCCCGTAATCTTGCCTCAAATATTTTTGAAGGTGTCCTCCATTTACACCTTGATGTGGTTTTGTAAAATCAGGATAACTTCTATAAAATCAAGATAACTTAAGATGCTTTGGAGTAAAAAGAAGTACAATAGTATTTACTTATACATACATATATATATATATATATATATATATATATATATATATAACATTATGAATAATAAAGTACAATAGTATATATATAGTTTACTAATGTTGAATGAAATAGCTACAAGGAAAGAGACTATGTCATCATATTGTCCACTTGTTATCTTTCATAAATGGTATGGTTAGATAGTTTTTGCAAAACCATATTGTCTTGCTCTGTTGTGTGATGTCATTGTGTGTTAAAATCTACATAAATTGACATCACTTTCTCACAAGCTCAAAGCTCGAACCGTTGATGATCCCATTCACAACCATGCCTAACAGGTATGTCATGTTTTTTGCTATTAATTTTCTTTCTTAATATTAACGGCGTTGAATAGTAACTTGGTGTTTACATAACATAGCCTGGCATGAATTTAGAAAGCAAATGGTTTGAAATATCTTTAATTTAGGTCATTACCTATGTGTATAGAGGATGCTATTCATAGGTGACAGAAGAGGTAGTGCCCTCTAGTGGATGATGAGGCACATGATCCATGATATAGTGTTGCCTATTGGATGTTTCTACACTAGCCAACTCTTTGTTACTCTAGTTGATTACTTTGATTTTTGATGAGGCAATGTCCTCTAGTGCTCTTTATTTACGTTACTTGTTTGGTCACTCCATATCTTAATATGGCAATGTCCTCTATTGGATGATGAGGCACATGATGGATGATATAGTATTGCATACTATATGGTTCTTCCCTATGAGACTCTATCATACTCTAGTTGAAATATTAGTGTCCTATAGTAGATGCATTTCTCTTTAGTTATAATACTTATTTGGTCATTCTATATTTTGATGAGGCGGTGTCCTCTTTTGGAGGATAAGGCACATGATGGATGATACATTACTACATATTAGATGGTTCTACCCTATGAGACTCTATTTTACTCTAGCTGATACATTACTTTTTGATGAGGAGTGTCCTCTAGTAGATACATTTCTCTTTAGTTATGATACTTATTTGGTCATTCCATATTTTGATGAGATGGTGTTCTTTAGTGGATGATGAGGCACAAGATAGTAGATATAGTGGTGCATACTAGATGGTTCTTCTGTATGTGTATATCCTTTTTACTATAGTCAATACATTGCTTTTGATGAGGTGGTGTCCTCTAGTAGATACATTACTCTTCATCTCATCATTCCATATTTTGATGAGATGGTGTTCTTTAGTGGATGATGAGGCACAAGATAGTAGATATAGTGGTGCATACTAGATGGTTCTTCTTTATGTGTATATCCTTTTTACTATAGTCAATACATTGCTTTTGATGAGGTGGTGTCCTCTAGTAGATACATTACTCTTTATGTACGATACATGTTGGGTAATTCAATATGTTTTAATTGGGTGGTTTTCTCTTATGGATTCGATGATTACTCTAGTTGATTACTTTTGCTACTAGGAAAGAGACTATGTCATCATGAATTTCTGATTTTTAATCAAATGTCACTAGTTTAATTGTTTTATCTTTAATAACTAGGTTGCCACACTTATTTGGTGGCAACCTAGTTTGATAGTTTTGTGTTGAATAACTAGGTTTCCACAACTTGTTATCTTTCATAAGCGGTATGGTTAGATAGTTTTGTGGAAAAACTATATGATCCTTCTCTCTTGTGTGGTGATGTCATTGTGTGTTACCACTTGTTATCTTTCATAAGTGGTACGGTTAGATAGTTTTATGGAAAAACCATATCGTCTTGTTCTCTTGTGCGATGTCATTGTATGCAAAATCGACACAAATTGATGTCACTTGCTCAAAATCTTAAAGCTCGAAGCTCAAAGCTCAAAGCTTGAAGTGTTGACAACCCCAAAGCCAGATGATGATACATCTAGAGCAGGTGGATCAGGAGGGCTAGGCCACATTCTGACACCAACTACAGGAGGCTCTGAAGATGTACCAACAACAAAGACTTCAAGGGCCTAGTCTTCCACTAATGCTGGAAATCAACATGATAATGATAAGGGCAAACAAGTAATTATTGAGAAAGATGAATAACTTAGCCGTGTTCAAAGAGAATATATCATTTATAAAGAATAGCATTTATCATCTTAATGCAGAGTAGCTAAAAAATGAAGTGATAGCTTTAAAGTTTGCAAATCAAGAGTTAGAAAAAAGAAACGCAAAACTGGAAGACCAGTAAACTTAAGATGTTTAGAAGGTTAAGCTACTGGATCCAAAGAGTTAAGAGAAATAGTTGATAAATTGGATGAATATGAAGAAGAGATTCAGATCTTAACAACAAATCATGAAGAATATGCTAATTTAATGGAAAGTAGAGAAAATCTCTTGGAGATACAGGCTAAGGAGCTTAACAGTTCTATTCATGTGCTGTAAAGAGAGCTAGAAAGATGCATAAACTTTATTCAGAATGTTGTGGAGACTCTATGGGTCGAAGATTTGCCCACTCCACCAAACTAGGCTGCTGTGCAAAGTATTGTCACATTTTAGTAAGGAAATTCCACCTCTTACTTAGAAGCCACCTTTTCGACAGTTTCCAAATGATTCGTATCCTTCTAGGGTTAGGATTGTCCTTCTAGATCCTGGCCTCAATAGCCAGCTCAACATGTTTTAGCTGCTAGTGTCAATATTAGGACTTGTACACAAAACGAGATTCAGTTACTTGAATATATGGCTAGAGTAACAATCTGGATTCGGAACCCAACAATCCCAAAAAGAAAAAAAATACTTTCTCATCTAGATTCTTATAGGCAAATTCATCCTTCTATTCATATTAGATCAATCTAGATTAGGATATCATCATCAACATATATTTTAAACAGCCATTAGATCAATCTAGATTAGGATATCATCAACATATATTTACTTAGGAAATTACAAAATCAGGATTTGTTATTACTTATTTGAATAATCCTAGTCATCAAGTGGGTTCGACAGCACAGCAAGGCAGACTAGCCACCACCGGGTGTAGTAGGTGTTAGCTTAGGAAATAACTCGTCTTGGTTTTATTATTACTTTTACCTTAACTTAGGGGTAGCTTAGGAATAAGATCTCAAAAGGTATGTTGAATCAAAGATGATACTTTATTTCTTGATCCAGATGATTATTTATGCACTAAGCACTGATGTATGAACATACAAAAGATATATACATAAGAAGATCTAAAAAGGCATGTCGGATCAAAGATGATGCTTTATTTCTTGGTCCAAATGAATATATATGCGCTAAGCACTAATGTGTAAACATACAAAAGATATATGCATAAGAAGAACTACACAGAGTCTGTTATTTATCTTTGTTTTTCATTTTTATGTGCGTACTATATGTAATGTTATGTAATCTGTGTGATAATCATTTGAATGTTCAGTAATGTCGCAATTAGATTAAATGTTAAATTCATAATCTTTGTGTTTATTTATTAACCAAATAGGGCTCTCCTAGAATAAAGGTCACTCCTAGTCTTTCCTGGATGTGAATTACTATCCTGGATAACCCAAGAGTAGTAATTGTCTCGAGAAATGGCCAAGAAGTCTATGTGGACAAAGAAGGAAGCTCATATGAGCCCATACAAGGCTATATCCATGTTAAGCCATATGATGTACCTACAAAGGGAGAAGGGTGTCTATGAGACATCAAGAGCTCACACTGATTCCAACAAAACTCAACCTCCGAGCATAGTAGATAAATTCTTCTTTGAGTCAATCAAGGTGACATTTAACAACCAATTTATCATTATAATTGTGCAAAGGGGTGATAATGGAAACCTCAGGTTCCTAGACACACCCCTAGTTAACAAATACTATATGACAGATCAGGTAACTTTTGTGGATGAAGATGGTAATACATATGCCCCAAGAGTGTCCAAATAAGTCAAGACATGGAAAGGTCAGGGTGCACACACCTTTCAGATTCACACTTTATAGTTTTTGAATCAAGATTGAGAAGGGGCCTTTTTAGAGTCCTCTTTGAGATCACTAGTGGTGGTTGGGCTTAAAGTCTCAGCCTCTTTCTTGACTCTCCCTTCCTTTAATACCATTATACTCTACTCCAAGGATAAATTGGACATAACTTCTAGTGAAACTATTTCATAGGCATACATTTATCCAAATGAAGTCTATTCTAGGATAATGCTTGAGGGGGAGTGCTGGAGAGCAAGCCTTGTCCAAGTACAAAAGTGTGTGTGTGAACCAAATCATAAGTGGTTCACTTAAATATCTAGATATTATACCTGTAAATGACCTAAGCAGTGATGCTATACAGGAGAGGCTCTAGGCTTATAAAAACTCTCCCATATCTCAAGGGTTGTAGCAAGATGTGGACTAGCTACCCTTATCTTTGCCTTCCTGTTGTCCCTATTCGTAAGTCCCAGACGTGGAACTCTCTCATATATTGAGGGTTCTAGCAACAAGAAGAGCAAGACGAACCACATCTGAAAGATCACGGGACCAATGTGCACAAACGTCTGCATGCAAAGTTTCAAACCATCCACAAATTGCTCAACCTGCTTTGACCACTGGCATATTCCTTCAGAGCATGAGCTCTACTTCAGATAGAGGTAGCGGTAGAGGTCCTAGTCGAGGCCAAGGTGGTGGCTAACAAGGAAATCAGAATTCTGAACAACAACAATCCAATGATTCGTAGAGCAACAGCAATCATACACAAGTGGAAGAGGCCACTTTAGAGGCAGGGGGAGCCAAAGAGGCCAAGGTGGTTGGCAACAAAGAAATCAGAATGCAAATAGCATATAGTATTATTATTGTGGCAAACCAGGGCACATGGCAAAGGACTGCTATAAAAAACAGAATGACATTAAAAGTGGAAATTTGCATACCTCTTACAGTGGCCCTATTGTCATTGAGGTCAATGAAATAAGTGCTAACTCAAGTGAAGAACCTAAGGCTAATAATTTATGGGACTAAACTGCTTCAAAACCGCCTTGCAACAGTCATACTAGTAAGTCATGGAGTGGTGCCGAAGGTGGTCTTCCCACCACAAGAAAGCGGCGCCCGTTGAAACCGTATGCATCAAATGGAGCTGAAAAATATATGAACCACATGTTACTCTGCCAATGTGGTAGCCACCTCACATGTCCAATTGGTGACAACTTCTTTGTCCATCTTTTTGTTGAACTTTGGAGGCTTTAGAAGCTTCAATAATTGATCTCATTCCTCATAAGGTATGGAGGAAGAACTCAACAAACGATTAGTCCCCTGACGTGGAGTCGGTGATGAAGGCGAGTGAGAACCGTTTGGAGAATCCGGTGGAGAGAGACTCTGCATGAGGGAGACCATCGGTGATGCGAAAAACGTCTCTCGTGCTAACTATGTGCAGGTGTAGAATGATGTCAATTCCAGACTAGGAGCGAAGCTCATCCAGTACATCCACCAAAAGCCTACATCCAAAGGAGTGTAAAATCATCCTCTAGAAAGTTTTTCCACTTCATCCAATACTTGTGCACGGTTCCTTGTAGATTCCAAATCTAGAATACTAGGTGGTGCCGACTCCATCTTGTCGAGAAGGGCAGATATAGCCTCCATTTTAGCCGCATGCGTGTCCATGGATGCCTTCATGCTGAGAAGCAAATCAGTGAGTTGTGAATCCAAGTGATCAAGGTTCGGACAAGGGATTCCATCTTTCCACGTTGAGGTAAGGATTTGGTGGGGCAAGGAAGCACAATATACCCCAATTAATCGAGGTGCAATGAAGAGCACAATATACCCCAATGCAATGAAGAGAACCCAAACATTCACTTTCCCCAAACCTGAATGTATGCACTCTAAGTGCTCTACCCTATTCAAGCAGTTAACACACACGAGTGCAAGAAAATAAAAAAAATTGCAAGTTCCCTAGGCTCTAATACTAACTGTAGAGAACACTTGTGCCTATGTGCTAGGGTTTTCCAGAGATAGAAAGGAGAGTGCAGCGGAATCACACACATACAACACACACAAGAGCCCTAAACTACTACTTTGTATATTGTACAAGAAAGATGTTGTGAGGGAAATCTCAAGCCCATCCTAAACATGAGTATAGATAAATGCAATGTATATAAGATGGTGTGAGAAGGAATACAGATGGTTAAAGGTGGCACATGGCTAAAGACGTAGGTGCGCGAAATCAAAATGGAAAGCACATGGAAGATCTAAGGAAGCAGGCGACACAGGTTTTGGAAGAAGGCAAGGTGGAGATGGGGTAAAAGAGGGAGAATGATGATGGTTTGAGTGTGGCTCATCGAGGGTGTGGCAACAGTGACCACCGAGGAGCGAGACCACCAGTGAGAATTGCAGTTGAGTGGGCTCCAACAGGTCTATTTATTTTGCTGAAGGTTGCAAGCTAGAGTTCCTGCAATTTTATTCTAGTTTTTATAGAAGAAGAGAGTGCAATGTGAGAAATTGGATGGATCAGAGAGAGCGGGGTGAGAGCTGAGGCTAAAGAGTCTTGAAGGAGGTGTGTTCCCTAGGATCTCTAAGGAGATGAACTCCGTTAGATACTTGATTTAGATTAGTTTCTGCTCAACTCTAGTTATTTTTTGCTATAGCTGAGTGCTAGTTTTGTGTGGAAAAGGCCTGTCATTCATGGCAGAGGATTGGAGTGTTGTCGCTAGGGTCTTCTTACAAGGGATCCTTGAGCTTTTTGTGCTTTCTTCTGATATGTCGGTGCCCACATCTCAGAGATGTTGAGATAGTGAAGTGTTTTGTGGTTTATCTGAAGAAGATAGAGTGTTTGGGTATATAGTCTGCTCTCTTGATGTTTTTTGTTGTGAGATGAAAGTGTGGTTTTGGTTAAGTTTATGGAGATGAACCTTCTGAGTGTGTGAGTCTGATGAATGGGGAACTAATTCTAAGTCAGAATCAGATGAGTTGTGTGTTAGCTGAGCTTCAATATCATCAATTGGAGGTGTGGAGTCTTTGCTTTGGTGTGTCTGGGCTGAAGGGAAGGGCTTGTGGGCCAAAGCTGACAATTTGGAGTCAGCAGTCACAACAATCGGATGGTCTATGGTCTGGGTGGTGTTTTTTTGGTAGGGTGTGAGTCAGCTGTTAACAGTTAAGTGGTTATAAAGTCTGGTCCTAGCTTGGTTTGAGTGTTTTGAGGGCTTGAGAGTGTCAACAAACACAGAGGAGAGGAAGCTTGCATCAGTTGTGTCAGTTTAGTTGGTTGGTCGGGTACAGTCAGATCTGAAGCAGTTGTGTGTCATCTGTAGCACTCATGAGTGTGCCTGTAATGTGATATCCCTTCAAGTTTAGAGCTGTCTGAGGGCCTGTGTGTGTTAGAGGACATTTTAGGAAAGGTTCTATTTTAGTTAAGGCTTCTGAGTCAGTCGAATCTGGGTCAGATTGTTGGGGCAATTTTCATCAGGTGAAGTCAGAAGAAGGTCAGAAGCGGATTAGTAAGGTGTCCAAGAAGGTCTTGGTGTTGTGACTTTAAGGTTAGCTGAAGCTAGAGGATTAAAGAAAAGCTTGGAGAACAATTTTTTGACTGGGAACAAGTGGAGGATTTTGGAAGCAAAATCAAACAGTTTTGTGTTAGCTGTGAGTGAATTTGGTCAGTTGGATGTCAGCTGAGGTCAAGAGAGGCTTTTGGGTGGATGATCAGAGCTTTTGGAGGTGAGTGCTGACGTGAGAGAACAATTTGAGGAGGCAACTGGATTACATAGGGAGGTTGGGAGGGTGTTGAGGTGTCCAGATTGAGTCAGCTAGAGGGTTGAGGAATTGCTGAGTTGATTGGTGGCCTTGGAGATGGGATTTCAGTGTCTCCTAGTTCTCATCCCATTGCGTTTTCTTCTTAAGTGCCTGCTGGTGGTGTAGTAGAGGCCATAATCGAGTCATCACACATGATTTGGTGCCCCCACTAAGGATCAGAAGGCTTTTATTTAGGGCTTTGATCAGCAGGTTGGAGTCCACTTGTTGATCAACTCAAGACCAATAGCTTGTTTTGGGTATGATGTGTTTAGAGGCTAGAAGGGAGAAGATGTTGCTCGGTTTTTGAGGAGTGTTGAGTTGGTTGTTTAGAGGCTAGAAGGGAGAAGATGTTGCTCAGTTTTTGAGGAGTGTTGAGTTGGTTGCTCTGAGGAACAACAAAGATGAGGATGCCTACAAGCTAAAGATGGTGAGTCTGTTGCTTGAGGATGCAGCCTTGGAGTGGTTTGAGTATGAGGCCACAAATGTTGAGACAGGACGCTGGGATGGGTTAAGAGAAGGCCTGAAGAAAAAATATGGTAAAGCTGACAATCCTAAGGGCTTGTGGGAAGATTTGGGTAGGTTGACCCAAGGAGAAGGTGAAGCACTGTCAGATTTTGTTGATAGGTTTGAAGCTTCTTGGAGGAGGATGCTCAAGAGCTTGGGAGAGAATCAGGTTCCTCCTGACTTTTTAAGGAAGGAAAAATTTGTTGAGTTGCTAACTGAGAGGATCAGAGAGAAGGTGGAACTGAAGGACCCACCCACGTTTGCTGAAGCCGTGAAGATGGCCATGTATCAACAGAAGAAGATGAGGTGGAAGGCTGGTATGACACCCGCTTGTGTAGGTTGTAGATCAGTATGTTAATGATGTGTTAGAAGCTGCAAAGGCAGTGGATCAATATGTTGGTGAAGTGATAGAGAGCACTATGCGGACCCCGAGATGGAGATAGTGGATGCTGGTGGTGAAGTGATGGAGAACTACTCAATGGTTGGTGAGACTGTTATGGAAGAGTAGGTTGCCCCTAATGGGTTGGGGATGTCACAAGTACCTGAGTTGGAGTTGGCTTCATTAGAGGTTGTAGGTGTGGAATTTACAGATTTGTTTTGTGAAGTGGTGGAATATGAGGAACAGGGTTTGTCCGAAACTGCCTTGGTATGATAACATAGGTGTTGATGATGATAGTATGGTTGAGATGACACATGAGCATGAAAATATATATCATGGTATGAATAAGGCTGATGATACTTTGTTGAATGGTGCCTTGGAGGGTGTCTGTGCCTTGTTTGATGAACCTCTGGATCTAGATGGTGGTGAGCACACTGAGGCCCATGTGGATACGGGAGTGAATGTCAGTGAGGATGAACTTCTGGATGCTGTGAGCAGATTGTGGAGTGAAGAAGTTGAAGATGCTGACGAGGACATGTAACAGGTTGTTGATTTAGGCTCTTTGTGTGACAGTGTTGAGGAAGGTCTGGCTAGGTCATTTTTTTGATGTTGAGAGTGTTGTTGTAGATGATGCCCAGTCTTTAGATGTTGACCATGTGGGTATCCAGCTAGATGGCTGTGAAATATTTGGCTATGACCTATAAGATGCAGAGTATTTGAAGATGTAGAGTTTGGATGATTTGAATAATGTTTTACAGGGACAAATGACAAGTGAATATGCTATACAGGTGTTTGATGAAGCTTGTGATTCAGGAGGTCTATGGGCTTATGAGAGCTTGATGGGAATACATAGAGTTAAAAAGTGTGTTGAGTTGTGTGAAGAACTCAAAACTGACAAGAATGGAGAGGCAGGTGGACTATAAATATGTTTGTGTAATGCAATCATTTAATAAGGGCAGGACATTGAGGTTGTTTGACGATAGTGTGTAGATGTTTGATCAGATCAGCTGGATGGCTTTGGAGAAGGGTGTTGTTCCCATTTGATCGAGGAGGGATTCGAAGTACTGGATCAAGTTTTTGTTACTGTATATAGAGATGTATAGAGTAGTGTGTGGAAGAGAGTGTTAGAAGTCATCTCCTGTCTTTACCAGACACCAGGGCCTCTGTTGTGGGTGTGCCCGCCCCTTTGTAGGTGTTTTCTCATTTTTCCTCACTCCCCGTATTTTTCCCCATTTTTCTGTGGCTTGGGTGGCAAGAGGACCTTTGATTGCTGACCGACTGCATTTGTTCATGCTGGTACTGGGGCTGATTATTTTGCTTCAGGTCCACAACCTCCCACATGTGCTGGGGCCGACTGCCTTTTTGGCTGGTCGTGTCGGTTTAGTGCCTGTCGGCTACCTCTGGAACAGGTCGACTGCACTATGGGGGGCATGTAAAATGGCCCCCAGTCCCTTGTCACATGTGTATTGTATTCGGGATCTTCTTGTGTATACATAGTAGAGTTACACGCCTCTCTCTCCATTGCTGTCTATTTTCTGCACTTGCTCTTGTGTTCTCAAATTTGGTCATCATCTCTGCTGCGTATTTTGACATGGTATAAGAGCCCTAGTCTCTTGATAGTTCTTGGGATTTGTGTGAGCAAGAGGGGGACTGCTGTGTTGCTGATTGGTGGACTGTTAGGGACTGTTTGGGAAGAGGAGAAGCAAGAGAACGGAGGGCTGATTTGCTGGACAGCCTGAAAGATCCCTGTCCCCTCCATGCAACAAATTCAAGGAAGCTAGCAATTGAAGTAGCACTTCTTGCGCGCGGCAGGGTCCCTCACTCGGGGCCTTGCCCACGTATATCCAGACAAGAGACTAATCCCACGGTTCTTCCAAAACCGAACCCGAAAAAACTTCCCTCGCCCAGAAAGCACGGGCGATTCCTCCAGGATATTTTTATTCTAACGTAGTCAAGAGCCTTATCTAACTGAACTAATCTGAGCAAACCCGCAAGTCCCATAGTCAGATCAAGGAAAAGACTTACACTTAGATCATAGAGACCAACGCTTTTTTCCTCATTGAGAGGCACAGCCGTTGATTCTTTTCCATAGAACAATTTTTATCTGGGATTTATTTCATCTATCCTATCATAACAGAATTGAGTCTCATTTTAGGGATCCATCAGTCCAGCCTATCCATCCAGTCCCGTGGGTTCGCCCAACCACTATAGTGATGGGATCCATTTAAGAATTTGGTTAGGTTTTGTCCCGGGTACCAAGAAAAAGAGTTCCTAGGCCCCCTAGCTGGATATTCATACAGACTTAAAACTAGTCACACAACTTACACACTCGTCGATATGAAATTGCCTTTTTCACAGATTCAGCTGTTTTTAAAACAATCTTTTAATGAAACTATAGTATCACTGATCATATCCGGTTGAATCCTAATTTCCAATTTTTCCTTCATTGGTGTACCTATGACATCATTGGCAACCAGAACGCTCACCACCTGTCCACTCAGGGGCCTTTCCGATATTTCCTAGCTCATAGTACCCGACAATATATTCACTTATAAAAATCAAAATAGAATCTCCGTTGAAGATCAACAAGATCAACCAATAGATCCATATAAAAGAGCCATGGACTCATCCGTTGAGGACCAGCAAGGTCAATCAACCAGATCCATGCTTGAATTGAGAAAACAACTCTTACTCCTTGTTCCAATATCTTCCACGACACACGCGTGGGTATCTTTGGCGACCCAGAGCTCGAGCACCGTATGGTTAGCACCCTCTAGGATCCTTCGCAAGTCACCTAGCACTTCACTCATAGGCCGCTTCTTTAGTCCCTCATCCACTGTATCGGAAGCTCACCATTTAAATCAAGAGGCTGGTCAAGACCTCGGCCGACCTTGCTATGCGAGATGTCCTCCATTGACTCTCCGTCAGCTGTTGCAACTTTATCAGTTAGGTCTCCCACAACCTCATTCACAAGATGGTCAAAATGCTTCCCCAGCATTCTTGAGTGACATAAAACAATCATTTAAAAACAGGTCATAAATACAGTTTCTATAACAAACTCTCATCTTTCCACATTGTTCCACATCAATCCACATTATTTAATCCACATCCATTTCATATGTATTCCCATTCTCATCCAATCACATCATTTTCATCTCATCACATCTTTCCTCATTTATCCTCATCAGATCTCATCCACTTGCATCTACCCATATCCACATCTCATCACATCACATCCATTTCACCTCACATCTCATTCATTCACATCTATCCCGATTCACATCACATTCATTCATATCCATCACATTCATTCTCATCACCATCCCACCACATACATTCTATCCACATAACCTCACATCACATCTATCCACATCATATCTCATTCATACACATCTCATTTCATTCATCCACATCCATCCAATCGTTCACATGTACGACTACCCACATCCATCCATACATTCACATTTATCACTTCACATCCATTCTTCACATACGCATCCACATCCATTCTTTCACATATATCCACATCCATTCTTTCACATACACATCCACATCCATTCTTCACATACACATTCACATCCATTCTTCACATACACATCCACATCCATTCTTCACATACACATCCACATCCATTTTCATCACATACACATCCACATCCATTCTTTCACATACATCCACATCCATTCTTCACATACACATTCACATCCATTCTTCACATACACATCCACATCCATTCTTCACATACACATTCACATCTATTCTTTCACATACATTCACATCCATTCTTTCACATACACATCCACATCCATTCTTCACATACACATTCACATCCATCTATTCACATCACATCTCATCACATCTATTCACATCACATTCCATCCATCCATTCATTCACATCTATCTGATTCACATGTCATCACATCTCATTCTGGCGTAAGACAGTCCTTTAAGAAAACAGGGCTTCTATGTAAGTTTTCAGTTTGATTTTCTTTTGAATACAAGGGGTATTTCTTGAATCAGTATTCCCAAAACTTCTTGATTGTAATTATGAATTTCATACCAGAATTCCTCAAATTCTATAACCTTGATCCATAGATCAATTCGAAGGGTCTCAAACTTAGTTTCAGATTTGGCGGGAGTTTTGAATGATTTTTCAAAACTGATCCCACCTTCTTTCCTCCTCGAAACTGACAAAAGAGTTTGGTCTTGGTCATAGTCTATAATTCAAGGTTCGAGTCGGATAAGATTTTTTCTGAACTATCTTTCTCGAAAAGGTTTTATAATAGAGTTATTATTTTACTGAATTTTTTTCTTTGAATATTCACTTAACTGATTTCTAAATTCGTTACGAATTCCAATGAGGAATAAATTAACCATTTATCTGAATATTTCGATCTCGATAGATTTCCTGAATTTTCTTTTTTCAATCCGTGTGAATATAAAACGATACACATTTCTCTCTTAGAGTACTTAATTTTTCATTTATCAAATACTCATAGAATTTAAACATAGAATTTAAGAGAATTCTAATTTTGATATAAAAATTCTTTATGCATCTATTTATGCATAAAAATCAACTTCAATGGGAATAACACTTTTATAAAAAAAATCCTTTTTATGCATAAAATCAAATTTAATAGGAATAACACTTTTAAAATAAAAAGAATTTCTTTATGCATCTATTTATGCATAAAAATCAATTTTTATAAGAGTAACGCTTTTATAATTAAAAAAATCCTTTATGCATCTTTCTATGCATAGAAATCAAATTTAATCAGAATAACACTTTTGTAATAAAAAAAATTCCTTTATGCATCTTTCTATGCATAGAAATCAAATTTAATCAGAATAACACTTTTGTAATAAAAAAATTTCCTTTATGCATCTTTCTATGCATAGAAATCAAATTTAATCAGAATAACACTTTTGTAATAAAAAAAAATCCTTTATGCATCTTTCTATGCATAGAAATCAAATTTAATAATAATTAATATCAGTAATATCCATGCATATTCATAGGTGAATATGTACATGGAGTAATTAGAATATTTCTTTTAGATGCAAAAATGGTGGGAATTACTCTTTTGGAATAACATAAAAACAAACTTTCTTTTTCACAAAATTCTGGAAAATTTTGCCATAACCTCCTTTGTATGGCTGACTATTTCTCATTTTTATCTTTCTTTATTTACTTCATTAACCCAATTTAGAATTATAGAACTCTAATCTACACAATTTTCTAAATTCAAGAGAGTAAACAATAAGAAGAGTTTAATTAATCACTTAGTTAATCTTTCTAGGATTAAGAAAGGTTGGAATGTAAAGAAGAGAAGGGGGTGGCCTTTTCATCAAAGGCATAGCATTTGAATTTAATTCAATCATTTGCAAAACATAAAAATCAAGAAAACCATAGATTTTTCATTGAAATTCGTAAAACAAAGTAAGAAAATTAGCTTACATGAAGCTTGTAAGCTCTCCTTTGGCTTGAGGGATTGAGGGTTCTACTCTTGTTTGAGGCAAGAGTGGCCACCAATTCACTTTGGAGAGGATTAGGCAAAAAACAATTGAATTATTAAAAAATTCAATGTAGATGGCTCAAGACAGGAGTAGAGCAACAGTGCATAAACACCATTAAGCTTTTACAAAGGGGGAGGCTTCTATTTATAGGAAAAAGTGAGCCTCTAACCAAGCAAACTGATTCTAGATTTTTTCAGATCAATTTGGTCAAATTTTGACCATTTTTGGGTCAGTTCAGCTTACTTTTTGGATCTAGTTTTGAAACAGGAGAGAGGAGAGATGAAAACATCTCATTTTATTGATTAAAAATTAGGGGTAATGATGAGAAAAAGGCGCCTAATTCATGAGGGGAGATCCCCACACTGAGGTGTCAAAATTCAGTTTTTTAATTCTTTTCTTTGGTCCTTAGTCCTCTCTTCATCTTATGTGAGCATTTACTCATTTTTTTGGGGGGGGGGGGGGGTCTTTTATTCTTCAATTTATCTCCTCCTTACATTTGGATTAATTTTATTGGTCCATAGGAACCTTAATTGGATCATAATCCAAAAATTTCTAAAAATCTAGACCCTTAGGCTAAGGTCCTTTATACCTATTTTCAATTAATTCTAATTGCACATTGGAAAGTTCTTTTTGAATTTCTGTTTCAAGGGAAACCATTTTAGACACTAGGATGATTTTTATATCCAAAAATATCTCAATTTTGAATTACCTCCCTCTAGACATTTTCTCTCTCCAGGCCAAAACAGGGTAAAACAGGATCTTTCTTTTATTTCAGAGAGGGGAATAATTATAAGATCAGAAGGGGAGGTTCTTACACCTGCACACCTCAAAAGCTGGAGGGAGGAATATTACATCCTACCCCACTTAAAAAACATGAGATGTCCTCATCTCGCAAACTAGAGGAGGACAACTCTTTCCCTTAAGATCCAACTGATTCTGGGGTTCCTTATCGTGTGGTGAACCCAACAGAATCCTGGGATAAAGATCCCTTATATAGAACTCATCATCAAATAACAATCTGTTCAGATTATATCATTCATATCCTTAACACAATAATGGTCCATTAGACCGAAATTTCCATTTGAACATTCCTCCATGGGAATTTCAATTATACAGGTTTTTAATTTGTCAGCCCTTAACTTGATCCACTGGGTCGTGTTAATAGTAGCAATCTGTCAGCACAATCCACTAATCTCATAGTGATTTACTAAAGTAATTATCGTCATTCAAGTTACGAACATCATCACAGGGACTCGTCCCATTCATCCTCATTGTGGTTTTACTCAGCTTATCGCTTTTCAACCAAAATTCAGGAATCATCATTTTTTAATCAGAATCCAAATCAACTCATCAGTTCTCAACCAGAATTTTAAAATCATATCAACCACATTCGAATTCAACATCTGGATAACATTTTTGCTTATAATTTCAAGGTCTTAGATTTACTTGTATATACTGCCAGTAAAGAGCTGCAGTTATACCCTCGGTATATACGGGTAGTCACGGTCCTTGGAATTTTAAGGTAAATACCATCATGTCTAAGCCTCAAGCAAGTCAGGGATTCCATGTGATTGCGGTACTTCCATCTGAAGACCCAATTACTAATTTATGAATTTCAGTCTGAATATCAATTTGTATGAATTTCATCACACATTTCTAACTTTTTACTGTTACTTCATAAATTTTTGACATTTTTGGCTTCTCAATTGATCCACTTTAGCAAATTCGCTCTGATACCAGCTGAAAGATCCCTGTCCCCTCCCCGCGCAACGAATTCAGGGGTGCTAGCAGCAATAGTAGCACTTCTTGTGCGGGGCAGGGTCCCTCACTCGGGGCCTCACCCACGTATATCCGGACAAGAGACTAATCCCACAGCTCTTCCAAAACCGAACCCGAAAAAACTTCCCTCGCCCGGAAAGCACGGGCGATTCCTCCAGGATATTTTTATTCTAACATAGTCAAGAGCCTTATCTAATTGAACTGATCTGACCAAACCCGTAAGTCCCATAGTCAGATCAAGGAAAAGACTTGCACTTGGATCATAGAGACCAACACTTTTTTCCTCATTTTGAGAGGCACAGCCATTGATTCTTTTCTATAGAACAATTTTTATCTGGGATTTATTTCATCTATCGTATCATAACAGAATTGAGTCTCATTTTAGGGGTCCATCAGTCCAGCCTAAGTCCCGTGGGTTAGGTAACCGCCCAACCGATGTAGTGATGGGATCCATTTAAGAATTTGGTTAGGTTTTGTCCCGGGTACTAGGGAAAAGAGTTCCCAGGTCCCCTAGCTGGATATTCATGCAAACTTAAAACTAGTCACACCACTTACACACCACTTACACTTAAAAGTAGTCACACCACTTACACTTACACACCACTTACACTTACACACCACTTACACTTAAAACTAGTCACACCACTTACACTTACACACCACTTAAAACTAGTCACACCACTTACACTTAAAACTAGTCACACCACTTATACACCTGATATGAAATTGCCTTTTTCACAGATTCAGCTGTTTTTAAAATAAATTTTTAATGAAACTATAGTATCACTGATCATAATCCTCCAAAATATCTGGTTCAATCCTAATTTCCAAATTTTCCTTCATCGATGTACCCATAACATCATTGGCAACAAGAACGCTCACCACCTGTCCACTCAGGGGCCTTTTCAATAGTTCCTAGCTCATAATACCCGGTAATATATTCACTTATAAAAATCAAAATGGAATCTCCATTGAAGATCAGCAAGATCAACCAACAGATCCATATAAGAGAGCCATGGACTCATCCGTTGAGGACCAGTAAGGTCAATCAACCAGATCCATGCCCGAATTCAGAAAACAACTCTTACTCCTTGTTCCAATATCTTCCACGATGCACGTGTGGGTATCTTCGGCGACCCAAGCACCATATGGTCAGCACCCTCTAGGATCCTTCGCAGGTCACCTAGCGCTTCACTCATAGGCTGCTTCTTTAGTCCCTCATCCACCGTACCGGAAGCTCACTATTTAAATCGAACCGAGGCTGGTCAAGAGCTCGTCGGTCGACCTTGCTACTACGCAAGATGTCCTTCAAAGACTCTCCATCAGCTGTTGCAACTTTATCAGTTAGGTCTCGACAACCTCATTCACAAGACAGTCAAAATGCTTCCCCAGCATTCTTAACAGAAAACAGTCATTTAAAAATAGGTCGTAAATAGAGTTTCTATAACAAATTCTCGTCTTTCCACATTGTTCCACATCAATCCACATCAATCCACATTATTTAATCCACATCCATTTCATATGTATTCCCATTCCATCCAATCACATCATTTTCATCTCATCACATCTCTCCTCATTTATCCTCATCAGATCTCATCCACTCGCATCTACCTATATCCACATCTCATCACATCACATCCATTTCACCTCACATCTCATTCATTCACATCTATCCCGATTCACATCACATTCATTCATATCCATCACATTCATTCTCATCACCATCCCATCACATACATTCTATCCACATAACATCACATCACATCTATCCACATCATATCTCATTCATACACATCTCATTTCATTCATCCACATCCATCCAATCGTTCACATGTACGACTACCCACATCTATCCATACATTCACATTTATCACTTCACAACACTTTTATTTAAAAAATCCTTTTTATGCATCTATTTATGCATAAAATCAAATTTAATAGGAATAACACGTTTAAAATAAAAAGAATTTATTTATGCATCTATTTATGCATAAAAAATAAATTTTTATAAGAATAACACTTTTATAATAATAATTTTTTTTATGCATCTTTCTATGCATAGAAATCAATTTTAATTAGAATAACACTTTTGTAATAAAAAAATTCCTTTATGCATCTTTCTATGTATAGAAATCAAATTTAATCAGAATAACACTTTTGTAATAAAAAAAATTCCTTCATGCATCTTTCTATGCATAGAAATCAAATTTAATCAAAATAACACTTTTGTAATAAAAAATTTCCTTTATGCTTCTTTCTATGCATAGAAATCAAATTTAATCAGAATAACACTTTTGTAATAAAAAAATCCTTTATACATCTTTCTATGCATAGAAATCAAATTTAATCAGAATAACATTTTTGTAATAAAAAAAATTCCTTTATGCATCTTTCTATGCATAGAAATCAAATTTAATCAGAATAACACTTTTGTGATAAAAAATTTTCTTTATGCATCTTTCTATGCATAGAAATCAAATTTAATAATTAATATCAGTGATATCCATGCATATTCATAGGTGAATATGTACATGGAGTAATTAGAATATTTCTTTTAGATGCAAAAATCACTGATTTCATCGTTGTTGGGGTTCCACGGTCGGAAGTAGAGGAAGGGGAGTTACCATCAACCCGAAAGGACCGGGAGGCACAGGCACATTTGTGGGATCGTGTCAACGCCAAGGTCCGTTCATTTATCTTCCTCAACTGCACACCGCAGGTAATCAATCATGTAAAGCATATGACCTTGGCCAGAGGTATATGGCAGCATTTGGCTTCTCTTTACAACAGGGTATCGCCCATGAAGAGGATTTCCTTGGAAGTATAGATGCGGGTTATGAGCCCTGCAAAGTTGTCGACGATATGCGGGAGCATATTAACAAGCTGCAGGCTCTTCGCCAGAAGTTCTTCAGGCGGCTGGGAAGGAGATATCGTCAGAGGACATGGCCATAATGTTGCTGTCACACTTCCCCTCTCAGTACTCAGCATTTTACTCGTCTTTGATTACCAGTGGTGGCAGGCTCAACACCATCACGTGGGAGATGCTTGTGCCCATGGTCTTGGACTAGGAGGAATGATTCACGAACTGTTATATGCACATTATGTGTGCATATACTAGGAGGCTAACCCACATAAGGCTTGTGAGCATGGGAGCATGGGAACAAGCTCTAGTGGAGCATGGGTTAGGACTAACCTTAAGGGTTAAGGTTAGGGTCAGGCATCCAAGGGTCACACATGGGAAATGGAGAGTCAAGAGTCACTTGAGGGCCCTTCTATATAATAAGGGCATGGGGCACACTCAAGGGAGGCTTGGGGGCTAAGGCAAAGGCTATGTTATTGTTGATTTAAATTTTGGTATTTTTTGAAGTAAATTTTAATATTTACTAATAAAAATAAAATTTTATTGATTTGTGTTTATGATTTGCACGTGGACCGTCAATTGACGATTGGAACACGTGTTACTACTATTCAATGGACGAATCAACATTGCGAGGGAATTCCATGAGTTTAATGCTATTTTTCTCTATTTTTGTGGTTTAAAATATGCATTAATGAAAATTTTTATGCATATTTTATTGTGGATATTTTTGGTAGAGTGGATTCCCTAAATTTCTAGAATTTTAAGGATTTTTTTTCTAATTTTTAAGAATTTTTTGAGTATTTTTATGGTTAAAAATGTATTTTTTATATATTTTTGCGAGTTTTTCCACATGTATGCTATCAAATTTCTGCCGATTTTCTACTGAAATGCTCTAGGGGGCAGCATGGTGATGCATGGAATGCTCTCCTGTGTGCGTGGAACCCTCTTCGTCTCTCAATTCCAAATTTTCCTTCTATTTTCCTCTCGCGTGTAAAAACACCTCCTAAAAAACCATATTTTTTATTAATATTAATCATAATTAAGATTTCATTATGATTAAAAAGATTAATCAAAAGTTAACCTCTTTGTTAACAGAGAGAGAAGGAGGGGGTGAAGAGAGAAATGAATGGAGAAGAAGGAGAGGAGAGAGGAGAGAAGAGAGAGGGAGTCCCTCTCACCCTCTCCCTCTGGTTTTTGCGCACGCAGGGAGGGGGGTTCGCTGTAGGTGGGCGGAAAAAACACCACCCCCCCCCAAAAAAAATCATTTTTAAGCTTTATAAAAAAACTTATTAAAGTTTTATTTTTTATTATTTTTTATTTTTTTAACTTTAAAAAAAGCTTTTGAAATTTTTTCAAAAAAGCTTGAAAAAAAAGCCTGAAAATTATGAGAAAATATGGGATTTGAGAAAAAAAAATCTCTCGAATTTTTTTTGAAATTATTTTCTTGAAATCCTTTGGCTTTCCGCATTCCCAGGAAACCTTTTGGCTTTCCAAATTCCGAGAAATCTTTTGACCTTCCGTATTCCGGAAACTTTTGACCTTTCACATTTCGATTTTTTTTTTGTCTTTTCATTTTCCCAAAACTGTTGGCTTTCCGTATTCCGGGAAAACCATTGGAATTCCGAAATTTTTTGACCGTTCGTATTCTAAATGCATTCGGGGTAAATTAAAAAATTTTAAAAATTCATGAAAATTAGTGGAAAATTAGACAAAGGTTATTTTAAAATTTTGAAAAATGTGGGGTTGGCGTTTGGCATGTGGTGTATCCATTCAGGCGCCCATGACCATTTGAATTCCTTTAAAAATATATTTTTTGACCCAAAAAATTAGAAAATCTATTAAAATTATAAATTTTCATTGGATTTGAGAATTATCGGGTGAAATTGAAAATTTCGTGATGGGATTCTCAAGAAAAATTAGGAATATTCTAGAAATTATTTTTAAAAATCTTAAAAATTGCTATTTTTAAAATATCAACAGTATTTTGGCAAATTAAATTGCTAATTTTTTTTGGAAAACTATAGGTTTGGAATTCCATAAAATGGGTTTGGTGAAATTCAAAATTATCATATTTTGAGGCCCTGTAAAATTTGAAAAAATTTAGAAAAAATCATGATAATTCTTTTTCTAAAGAATTTAATATTTTCAAGGGTTATTGAATGTTGAAGTACGTTTTCATGTGCTGACATTAGATAGATGCAGGTTATTCGCATATTATTAATACGATTATACCTCGTATTAGTAGATATTTTTGTTTGGATTAATTCTAAACGATGTCTTCATGATTTTTTACCATTGTTTAGCCATTCTTTTTGGACATGATCCTTAATTTTTTCAATGATGGCTAGAATCTGCATTCAAAGTGTGTCTTACCTTTGACACTTGAACACGATAATTTATTTTGCACTTGTTTAAGTGTGGTCTATACTTAATTTTCTAAGCCTAAGATAAATTCTATCATGGGTCAGTTGATCAGTTTGTTTTGGTGGATTTTATTGGATGTTTTCCAAGTCTTATATGGACTCATCAGGTTTTGCTTAGATCACTTGTGTCTAGGGGTTTTTTAATGAGTGTTACACACATGTGTTTCACTTGCTTACTTTGGAGTTTTGCTTGAACGACACTATGTTTACATACTCCGCATTGATGAGTTGGCTAGCAATTTTAATGCTTCTTTTGGCATGATTAATGTCCATTAGATGGCATGCATTGATTTTTATAATCAACTATGGTTTTTATGGATTCGAGGAGCTTTTATGCTTTTATCCATGGTTTTATAAGGATCTTTTGATCTTTTGAATAATTTTATGTGCTTTGAAGGTAGTATTTGCCTTTATTTTTTGCACGTAATTTTGGAGTATATTTCTTGTACTCTTGTACATATTCCAACTCGGATACCTAGTTGTTTATGTATCTAGGTGAGTTATTTTTTCTACCCCAGCTTTATTGTGTTTATGGGTAGTTATCATTAGAAAGGCGCCAATAATTCAATTTCTTTTCTAATGATGTACTCGGAAAGAGTTATTCCTTGATGTGGTCTCAGGTATATAGAGAGAGATTTTAGTATGTGAAAGTCTGGGATAAGGCCATCTTATTCCTTTTATATAGGATTTTATTCATATTTCCTAGACGGCATACTAGGGAGTTTCAAATTGTTAAGGTATGTATGGGTGGTATCATGGTGGTATGGGATGCTAGTGATCCCTCACATATATTATCTTATGGGATAATTTGGGCTCAAGATTGTTGCTTTGCTTACATCACTTAGTATATTGACCTCAATATTCAAAGACAATCTCATTTTCTAAATTCACTAAAAGTTATAGTGTGGGCATTCTCTAGATGAACTTCTTTTATCTATAGCCTGCATGTATTGATGAGTGTAATCTCGTCAGCATTTTCACTTGTTGAAATCTCTTTCTCTAGAGTTCAACGAGTTTATCTTGTTATGTTCGGATTAAGGAAATTTGGATTTTTTCTTTGTTGGCATTTCTTTCTCTAGTTCCGTACTTTAGGTGATTTATATAGTCAACCTGATGGTTTACGGATGGACATATGTGACTCATTGAGACGCTGATGACTCTCTATGTTGATATGGATAACTCAAGGCGTCAATTATTCCATGTGCAGATGTGGGTACGTCGGGGCGCCGATGAATCCCTGGTTTCTGCTACTATAATGCCATGTTTTCCTACTTTATTCAGAATGGTTTACATCCTCTGATCATCCATAGTCTGATGGGCAAACATAGCGTATGAATCAGATTGTAGAGGATATGCTTCATGCATATGTCTCTGGAAAAGCATTAAATTGAGAAAAATATCTTCCAATGATGGAATTTGCCTATAACAGTTCTAAACATACGGCTATTGGTTTTAGTCCATTCATGCTTATGTATGGGTATCAACCCAGGGCACCTATTGATGTCGTTCTTAAGGGCATCGAGCTTGATGCATCGAGGGATTTCGTGTGTGATATGCAGGATTTCTTGATGCATCGAGGGATTTCTTGCGTGATATGCAGGAAATGCTGACCGAAGCTCGGGATTCTATCAGGAGGAGTGCTCAGTATAGGGCACGGTTCTATGCTGATAGAGGACGCTCAATTTGGTCTTTTGAACTAGGAGCATTGGTTTATTTAAAAGTTCCTAAAGATTTTCAGACTTTGTCAAAAGGAAAATGCTCGAATTTATCTCCTAGATATTGTGGTCCATTTCGATTTATACATCGGATTGGCACGGTTGCGTATGAACTTAAACTACCTCCACATGTTAGAGTTCATCTAGTCTTTCATAGCAATAGATTGAAAAGGAAACTGGGAGGTGAGGATAACATAATTACTCCTCAAGAACTCATTGAAGTCGAAGAATTATCCTATGTTCCACATGAACCTGATAAGGTACTTGAATTCAGGGAAAGGAAACTAAGGGAGGCTTGGGGGCTAAGGCAAAGGCTATGTTATCTTGAGGCTTAGGCTATGGTCTCTTGCTTGAGGCTAGGTTATGTTATGCTCTCTTGTGTAGAGGATCATAACTACTCACCTACAATTTCACACTATAGCTACATGCTATTGGATTGAAGTTATACCTCTTGATATGGTATGGGACATCGAGGTAAAGGCATGATATATTTCATTATTATTCATGTGTGCATCCCTTAGGCTCGGGGGTGGTCGGGTGGATGAGTTTATGCCTTATTTATGCATAACAATTATCTAGAGAGATCTTAGGGTTTTAACACGAACACTCCACAGGGCTGTGGAGATTTGGAGGCCTTAACTGGCCAACGGTCGAAAGGCCGTAACACGGACAAAGGGAAGGCTTCATTGGAGAAGTCTTTTGAGAAGAAGTCCGACGCTGACTGCGAGAAACTAAAGGCAGAGAGGACCTGTAATGATTATGGCGAGAAAGGCCACTATTGGAGGCAGTGTCCCAAGCAGAAGACCGAGAAGGGTGAAGATTCCTCAGCAGCAATAATGAAGACTCCGGCTTTTGTGCACCTGGAGGTGATGGACACCGATGTTTCATTTTCTTTAGGCAGGGAGGAGGTTGGAGGATTCTCCCGCAACAACGGATACTCGGGAGTGGATTCTAGACAGTGGTGCTTCCTAGGCACATGACTCCTTCCCGTTCAGATTTACAGAATCTCTGCATGTATTCTCGTCACATTCTTACTGGGGATACATCCACTATCCCAGTTCACAGTGAGGGCAGGTTGGAGATAGTTCCCAATGGCAGAAGGGGGAAGCATTCCTCCCAGGTGTTGTATGTTCCCACACTTGGTTTTCATCTGTTGTCAGTGCATCAGGTTTGCAAGATTGGCGTACGGGTGGAGTTTGAATTGTGGGTGTGCCCGCCCTTTGTAGGTGTTTTCTCATTTTTCCTCACTCCTCGTATTTTTTCCCATTTTTCCCTATTTTTCTATGGCTTGGGTGGCAGCCCTGTGGTGGTGGCAGGAGGACCTCTGATGCTGGCCGACTGCATTTGTTCATGCTGGTACTAGCTGATTGTTTTGATTCAGGTCCACGACCTACCACATGTGCTGGCCGACACCCCTGCAGCTGGCCGACTGCCTTTTCGGCTGGTTGTGGAGGTTTAGTGCATGTCGGCTGCCTTTGGAACAGGCCGACTGCACTATGGAGGCCATATAAAATGCCCCCCCAGTCCCTCCCTTGTCACATGTGTATTGTATTCGGGATCTTCTTGTGTATACATAGTAGAGTTACACGCCTCTCTCTCCATTGATGTCTATTTTATGCACTTGCTCTTGTGTTCCCAGATTTGGTCATCATCTCCGCTGCGTATTTTGACAGAGAGGAGTTTGAAACACAAAGATTTACAGTACCTAGGGGGGTTGGGCTATATGTGAGGGAAATCTCAAGCCCATCCAAAAAATGGAGCATAGATAAATGCAATGTATATAAGATGGTGTGAGAAGGAATCCAGGTGGCTAAAGGTGCCGCATGGCCATGTGAAAAGACGCAGGTGCACGAAATCAAAATGGAAAGCGCATGGAAGATCTAAGGAAGCAGGCGACACAGGTTCTGGAAGAAGGCAAGGCGGCGACGGGGTAAAAGAGGGAGAATGGCGATGGTTTGAGTGTGGTTCGTCGAGAAGAGTGACCACCAAGGAGCAAGACCGCCAATGAGAGACTGCAATTGAGTGGGCTCTTGCATGTGTGTTTGTTTTGCTGAAGGTTGTAGGCTGGAGTTCCTGTAGTTTTATTCTAGTTTTCAGAGAAGAAGACAACGCAGTGTGAGAAATTGGATGGATCAGAGCAGAGTGAGTGCTGGAGGCCAAAGAGTCTTGAAGAAGGTGTGTTCCCTAGGATCTCTGAGGAGCTGAACTCCGTTAGATACTTGATTCAGATCAGTTTCGTCTTAACTGTAGCTATTTTCTGTCACCTGAGTGCTATTTTTGTGTGGAAAATGCATGTCATTCGTGGCAGAGGATTGGAGTGGTCTCGCTAGGGTCTTCTTGTGAGGGATCCTTGAGCTTTTTGTGCTTTCTTCTGATATGTCAGTATCCACGTCTTAGGGCTGTTGAGACGATGAAGTGTTTTGTGGTTTATCTCAATGTTTGGATATATAGTCTGTTGTCTTAATCTTTTTGTTGTGATGAAAGTGTGGTTTTGGTTGAGTTTATGGAGATGACGCTCCCTGAGTCTAAGTCTGACGACTGGGGAACTAATTCTAAGTCAGAATCAGATGAGATAGGGTACCGAATCAGTTGTGTGTCAGTTGAGCTTCAGTATCATCAATTGGAGGTGTGGAGTCTTTGCTTTGGTGTGTCTGGGCTGAAGGGAAGTGCTTGTGGGTCAGAGCTGACAGTTTGGAGTCAACAGTCAACAGTCGAATAGTCTGTGGTCTGAGTGGTGTTTCTGTGGTAGCTGTGAGTTAGCTGTTGACAGCTAAGTGGTTATAAGGTTGGATCTTGGCTTGGTTTGAGTGTTTTGAGGAGCTTGCATCAGCTGTGTCAGTTTAGTTGGTTGGTTAGATACAATCAGATCTGAAGCAACTCTGTGTTAGCTATAGTCAATAGGCTGCCTGTAATGTGATATTCCTTCTAGTTTAGAGATGCTTGAGGGCCTGTGTGTGTCAGAGGACATTTGAGAAAAGGTTCTGTTTTAGTTAAGGCTTCTGAGTCAGTTGATTCTGGGTCAGATTGCTGAGGCCGTTTTCAACATGTGAAGATCAGAGGAAGGTTGGAAGAGGATCAACAAGGTGTCCAAGGTCAACTGAAGCTAGAGGATTTCGGAAGCAGAATCAAACAATTCTGTGTCAGCCGGTAGTGAATTTGGTCAACTATGTCAGCTGAGGTCAAGAGAGGCTTTTGGGTGGATGATCAGAGCTTTTGGAGGTGAATGTTGAGGAGGCAGCTAGATCAGATAGGGAGGTTGGGAGGGTGTTGAGGTGTCCGGATTGAGTCAGCTGGAGGGTTGAGGACAATTGCTGAGTTGATTGGTGCTCTTGGAGCTAAGATTTCAGTGTCCCCTAGTTCTGATTCCATTGTGTTTTCTTCTTGTGTGCCTGTTGGTGGTGTAGTCACAACATAATACAACTAAAATTCAAGTACAAGATGTGGTTGAGAATGAAGACGTCGAATCATAGCCCTGTGACCTATTGTACACTCATGGCTAGCAATTTGCCTACAAAGAAATGCTATATGAAGTCCAACACTAAGGAAAGCAGATGAATATAACAATTTTGCTACCCATGTATATATGTATATGCACCAATGCTCCTAGTCAGCCAGTAGTATTGCTGTCGGCCACCTGTACTCGATTGCCATGTCATCACCACCACATCACCGCCGCCACATCATCATTGCTACGTGGCAGTGCCCATGTCAACTTTGTTGTCCGACTCTGTCTGTCAGCTGCTATCAGATATCCGGCTACGCCCTACATACTCGTAGGTGTGTCGCGATTTGCTAGTCCTGGGCTCTATATCAAATGTAATACTATTAGTGCAATGAAAGTGAACA
Source organism: Cibotium barometz (assembly GCF_041138505.1). Taxonomy (NCBI): domain Eukaryota; kingdom Viridiplantae; phylum Streptophyta; class Polypodiopsida; order Cyatheales; family Cibotiaceae; genus Cibotium; species Cibotium barometz. The sequence goes on along the minus strand of NC_141111.1, from coordinate 8,876,759 downwards.
GAGATAGATGCTCAATGGAAGACTTGCAGCACAAACAATCATTTCACAAATATCCTAATCTAAACTTGTATTAATACAAACAAAAAATGTACAACTGAATGTTCTCATGTACAAAAGGTGATCAATCTCTGAGACTCTCAGACCAAGTTGCAGTAAACCTGCCCAGTCCTGTGCAAATGCTGGTTGCAAATCCGCTTCTTTCAATCACATTGAAGATTATTTCCAAGAAGAAGTCCATGAAGAATAGTCGATTATTGTTGTGGGAGCTGGTGCCCCTATTTACAGGACCCTATGGAACTGGTCCGCCTGTGGTCTGCATGTGGCTCAACCTGAATACCCAACCTGCCCGCTGAGACCTGTCCGGCTTGGGCCACCCATGTGGCTTTCCACCTGGTCCTGTCTGGCGCCCATCTGGCTCTGCCCAGTGCCTATGCACTGCTGTCTGCTCTGTGGATGTTCCACAGTGTATGGGTATCTCCTTGGGTGTTTTAATTAAGGCACACGTGAAACCCAACTTCTCCCTTGAGCCTGTGTCACACATCTTTCTTTGCATTATAAATGTCCTGTAAGACATTAGGACATAAACAAAGCGTCCTTTTCATCCAAACCCAGTGTGTTGAAAGGCCTGTTTTCCAAGCTCCACATTTCCACAATTTCTACAAGCACCCAAAACAGTATGCCACACCACAAAATTGGGACATAAATGCATCTCCTTTATCATTGCTACTGCCTTGTCTACTTGGCCTGCACGGCCAAGGAGGTCAACCATGCAGGTGTGGTGCTCAATAGTGGGAGCGATGCCATAGTCTTTGCTCATGGCCTCAAAGTACATTTGGCTCTTACTAAATAGACCTGTGCGACTACAAGCATTGAGAACAATGATGAAGGTGACCCGATCTGGCTTTAAACCTTCTCCTAGCATTCTGTCAAAGAGATGGAGAACATTCTCACTTTCTCCAAGCTGGGCATATCCTGCCATTAGTGAATTGCATGAGACTATGTCTCGAACTGGAAGGTTGTCAAACACCTGCTGTGCTATGGCAAGTGAGCCACATTTGGCATACATATCGACCAAGGTGTTGGCGATAACAAGGTCCCTTTCTAGCAAGCCATGTCTTTCAATCTCAGCATGTATTTCTCGTCCCTTATCTGCGGCTCCTATGCTGCCACAAGCTTTCAAGCTGCAAACAAACGTCACAGCATTTGGAGAGACACCCTCGAGTCGCATTTGTTCGACACACTTGAGTGCTTCCTCACCATGCCCATGTTTGGCATATGCTGCCACAAGTGCATTCCACGAGACTACGTTTCGGACTGGAAGTTTGTCAAACACGTGATGTGCTTTTGAAAGCAAACCACATTTAGCATACATATCCACCAAGGTGCTGCCAACAAAAAGGTCTCTCTCCAGCAACCCCTTTCTTTCAATCTCAGCATGCATTTCTTGGCCTTTGTGTGTGGCTCCAATGCCGCCACACGCTTTCAAGATGCAAACAAATGTAACACCATTCGGGGAAACACCGTCAAGTAGCATCTCTTCAAAACACTTGAGTGCTTCCTCACCATGCCCATGTTCAGCATATCCTGCTATTAGTGCAGTCCATGAGACAACATCTCGAGCTGGAAGCTTGTCAAACACTTGCTGTGCTTTGGCAAGCAAACCACATTTGGCATACATATCCACCAAGGTGCTGACAATGGCAAGGTTTATTTCCAGCGACCTGTTTCTTACAATCTCAGCATGTATTTCTCCACCCTTGACTGTGGCTCCTAGGCTGCCACAAGCTTTCAAGCTGAAAACAAGCGTCACAGCATTTGGGGAGAGACCCTCAAGTCGCATCTGTTCAAAGCACTTTAGCGCTTCCTGACCATGCCCATGTTCCGCATATCCTGCAATTAATGCATTCCATGAGACTACATTTCGAACTGGAAGCTTGTCAAAGACCTGCTGAGCTTTAGCAAGTGACCCACATCTGGCATACATATCAACCAAGGTGTTGCCCAAAGTAAGGTCTCTTTCCAACAAACCCTTTCTTTCAATCTCAGCATGTATTTCTCCGCCCTTATCTGTGGCTCTTATGTTGCGACAAGCTTTCAAGCAGCAAAGAAACGTGACAGCATTAGGGGACACACCCTCGAATTGCATCTGTTCAAAACACTTTAGTGATTCATTACCGTGGCCATGTTCAGCATATCCTGCGATCAAAGCATTCCACGAGACCACGTTTCGAACTGGAAGCTTGTCAAACACTAGCTGTGCTTTTGCAAGCAAACCACATTTAGCATACATATCGACCAAGGTGCTGCCAACAACAAGGTCGCTTTCCAGTAACCCCTGTCTTTCAATCTCAGCATGTATTTCTCGACCCTTGCCTCCAGCTCCTATGCTGCCACAAGCTTTCAAGATGCAAACAAATGTGGCAGCATTCGGGGAGACGCCGTCAAGTTGCATTTGTTCAAAACACTTGAGTGCTTCCTTGCCGTGCCCATGTTCAGCATATCCTGCAACTAGAGCCGTCCATGAGACAACATTTCGAACTGGAAGCTTGTCAAACACTTTTTGTGCTGTGGCAAGCGAGCCACATTTAGCATACATATCAACCAAGGTGCTGCCAACAAAAAGGTCTCTTTCCAACAAGCCCCGTCTTTCAATATCAGCATGTATTTCTCGGCCCTTGCCTGTGGCTCCTATGCTGCCACAAGCTTTTAAGCTGCAGACAAATGTGACAGCATTCGGGGAGACACCCTCAAGTTGCATCCGTTCAAAACACTTGAGAGCTTCCTCACCATACCCATATTCAGTGTATCCAGCCATTAGTGCAGTCCATGAGACTACGTCTTGAACTGGAAGCTCGTCAAACACTTGCTGTGCTTTGGCAAGTGAGCCACATTTAGCATACATATCGACCAAGCTGCCGCCAACAAAAAGGTCTCTTTCAAGCAACCCCATTCTAGAAACCTCAGTATGTATTTCAATGCCTCTTTGCAGATCTTTCAGCTTCGCACAAGCCTTCAGCAAGGCCACAAAAGTATGGCCACTAGGATGTCCAGAATCATCTTTTTGCATTTTCTGGTACAAGGTGAGAGCATGCTGTGGCTTCCCACACTGGACATAACCAGTGATGAGGGAATTGCAGGACAACTCATTCTGATACACCAACCTGTCGAAAACCTGCTGGGCATCATGCATGCTTCCAACTTCCACCAACATCGAGACGAGATAGTTCCCCAGTGATCTATGAGATTCCAACCCACTTTGGCGCATGTAGGCATGCAAGCGCAGCGCATGAGCCCGGTCTCTCTCCTTGCTGCACTTGTGCAAGATGCGAGCAAAGTCCTCAAGGAAAGGCTGGGACAGCAGCCCTTCTTCAGGGGAAGGCAGTGCCTCATCTAAGCTAAGCGTCCTCCATCCAGTAGTGTTCTCTTCTTCTTCTTCTTCTTCATGTGCTTTGTTTAATCCCTCTTGGATTAGCCTGTCTTTAACCCAACTTGGAGTGTACCCGCCGTCCATCCATAGCGATTCCCGGGTAACATTATGTTTTAAATCTGGTGCTCTTGAGTTTGTCTGTGACACACACAAAGGACAGAGAGGCGAGTAACTGATCAACAGAGCATCATCACTTACTTAAAGCAAGTAAGGGACTTACTTTGCTCTTTCGGTTGTCAGACCACTGAGAGGGATCTCTCATGTACTCCTTCCATAAGCGCTCGGTCCGCGCTCGTGAGGTCTGCATGGGACATAACTATATATTCCTACTGTGGCAGGCCTCTTTCCTTCTCGATACATTTAAATGGGGAAGCAGTATTTCTCGGCCAACAAACCTTACCATCACACCTTTAGAACATACATCTATCTATACAAAAAAATACATTAGACTCCTATTTCTAATGCACCGAGTGTCGATAAGACAGGTCGGGTTACGCTCAAATGCCAAACTCTTTGATTATTTAACACGTTAAGTTTGCTGTACCCAGGAGACATCTCATAATTTTTTAAATGCGTGTCCAACAACATTTCTGAATCAAATCTACGTCGCAACGAGCGTGTTGTACTCTTGTGTTTACAAGCTAAAG